>NC_140967.1:37721187-37745498 GCF_056783735.1 Eptatretus burgeri
CCTCAAGCGTACAGCCAAAGTGACACTGGAATGGCTTCAGAAGAAGAACGTAAAAGTCCTCGAGTGGCCCAGTCGAAGCACAAACTTGGATCCCATTGAGAATCTGTGGAAAAACATGAAGATTGCTGTTCACCATCACTCCCCATCCAACTTGATAGAGTTTGAGCAAATCTGCAACAAAGAATGTGAGAAAATCCCCAAATCCAGATGTGCAAATCTGATGCAGACATATGCAAGACACGAAGCGGTAATCACTGCCAAAGGCATTTTTACAAAGTATTGACTTATGGGGTTGAATACTTATTGAAGCAAGACATTTCAGATTTTCATTTTAAAGTAATTTGTAAAAATTTCGGAAAACATGTTTTCACTTTGCCATTATGGGGTATTTTGTGTCGATCAGTGACAAAACATTTAAATTCAATCCATTTTAAATTCAGGCTGGAGCAACAAAACGTGACAAAGGTCAAGGAAATACTTTCTGAAGGTTATGTAAATATAAACCAGTATATACAGCTCTGGAAAAAAAATAAGAGATCACTCCAATTTTTTTTTAAATCAGAATCTCTACATGTATGGCAGCCATTCCATTCCAGTGTCTGTTGAATTCCAACACAGGCACACCTCATTCTACTTAGTGAGGTACTGATTATGTGATCACCTGAACCGAATCTTATTTAACAAGGAAACGTATAAAAACCACTGCTGTGGTCATCACTATCCTCTTGCAATAGGACCAGGTGTATGGCAAAAACAGTGCTCGTAGTACCTCAAAAGTAATTGGAATCAAAAAAATAACTAGTGACCATGCCAAAAGAGTTGAAAAGAAAAGTTTTGAGTAAGGAAAAGAAGGGTTCAATTCTGGCGTTACTGGCAGAGGGATACAGTGAGCGTCACGTTGCTTCCATCCTTAAAATTTCAAAGACGGCGGTTCATAAGAACAAGGTCAAGCAGCAGACATTGGGAACAACAAATCTACAGACTGGCAGAGGGCAAAAACGACTTTCCACTGAACGGGATGACTGCCAACTCATTCGAATGTCACTCAACAACCATCGGATGACATCAAGTGACCAACAAAAAGAATCGCAAACGGCAGCTGGGGTGAAGTGCACGGTGAGGACGGTTCGAAACAGGCTCCTTGGGGCAGGGCTGAAGTCGTGCAAAGCTATAAAAAAAGCCCTTCATCAGTGAGAGGCAAAGAAGAGCCAGGCTGAGGTTTGCAAAAGACCATAAGGATTGGACCGTAGAGGACTGGAGTGAGGTCATCTTCTCTGATGAGTCCAATTTTCAGCTTTGCTCAACACCTGGTCATTTAATGGTTAGACAGAGACCTGGAGAGGCCTACAAGCCACAGTGTCTTGCACCCACTATGAAATTTGGTGGAGGATCGGTGATGATCTGGGGGTGCTTCAGCAAGGCTGGAATCGGGCAGATTTGTCTTTGTGAAGGACTCATGAATCAAGCCACGTACAAGGTTGTCCTGGAAGAACACTCGCTTCCTTCTGCTCTGACAATGTTCCCCAACTCTGAGGATTGGTTTTCCAGCAGGACAATGCTCCATGCCACACAGCCAGGTCAATCAAGGTGTGGATGGAGGACCATCAGATCAAGACCCTGTCATGGCCAGCCCAATCTTCAGACCTGAACCCCATTGTGCCAGGAGTGGCATAAAGTCACCCAACAGCAATGTGAAAGACTGGTGGAGAGCATGCCAAGACTCATGAAAGCTGTGATTGAAAATCAGGGTTATTCCACAAAATATTGATTTCTGAACTCTTCCTAAGTTGAAACATGAGTATTGTGTTGTTTAAAAATGAATATGAACTTGTTTTGTTTGTATTATTTGAAGTCTGAAAACACTGAATCTTTGTTGTTATTTTGACCAGTTGTCATTTTCTTCAAATAAATGCTTTAAATGACAATATTTTTATTTGGAATTTGGGAGAAATGTTATCAGTAGTTTATAGAATAAAACAAAAATGTCTATTTTACTCAAACACGTACAAATAGTGAAACCAGAAAAACTGATAATTTTGCAGTGGTATCTTAATTTTTTCCAGAGCTGTATGTATGTATGTATGTATGTGTATATATATATATATATATATATATATATATATATATATATATATATATATATATATATATATATACATATATACATATAGTAAAGATTGGTGGTTGGGAGTATTACAATGATCCATGATATGTTTATTCTCCAGCCTCAATAAATTCAGGGGCTCAACCTTTCAGTCAGCAACATGAATACCATGCATCCGCTGACTTTTGTCAGGAGTAAAATCTCTATTATCTCCCTCCCATATAAACACTATTCATGGGGGATGGGGCCAAGATGGATGACCAATCACAAAGCTGTGTTGCAAGATCTTGTGACTGCCAGCAAATCTGATCTTGGGGTGAACCAGCCAATGTTCAGTGTGTGTGTGTGTGTGTGTGTGTGTGTGTGTGTGTGTGTGTGTGTGTGTGTGTGTGTGTGTGTGTGTGTGTGTGTGTGCGTGCCAGAGTCCCTGTGACTCCTCGGAGCTGCGTTAAGTTGTTATGTGCCATCATAGCTCGGAATATATCTATATATACATATATTCCTGGGGGGCATGTTGCCTCACCTTATTCTCCTGCTCATGTGACAAATTGCAAAGCAAACTTGCCCCTTTATTTGCCTCTGATCATAAACAAGCCAAGACACCTGAAGCAACAGAGCAGGCTTGTTCTGTGGTCGTTTCTTGGTAAGGGCACATACTGAGCCAAGGTTTTGAAAAGGCGTCTGCCCCTCTCATTATTTGTCAAATAGCTCTTCTCATTTTAGAGTTTGAAAGGTTTGTCTCGTGGTGACAAATGCCCAGCATCTTCAACAAGTCACACTCATTAAATTCAATATTTATTTTTTTGAAATTCCTGAACAAGCTTTCATCTTGATGAAAATCGTTTTATTATTGTAAACTCCACAACGTCACAAGTGGTTGAGGTCGTTTTCTTAGCCATTGCACAACACTTAAAACCTTGTGAGGGAGCTTTGAGATCAATCACAAGCTGGAAAAATATATGGAGATTGCAGTGTGGTTTCACAATCAATGCAAGGATATTAGAAGACATTGGACAAATGAACACTGGATAACACAATTAAACTAAAACATTAAACCACGAGCTATGTGTTCAAATGGGAACAACAAACAGGCCAATGCAAACACGTGTGGCCCTGAGAGTTGGTCATCAAATATTTTTGCGGTTGTGGTGCTGAGCAAACACACAGTAAAGATGAAGTTTCAGGAAACACCCCCAAAATTGTGAACATTGTAAAATTGCTAACATCAGATTCTGTTGGTTAACACATCGAGAGAGAGACAGAGAGAGACAGAGACAGAGACAGAGACAGAGACAGAGACAGAGACAGAGACAGAGACAGAGACAGAGACAGAGACAGAGACAGAGACAGAGACAGAGACAGAGACAGAGACAGAGAGAGAGAGAGAGAGAGAGAGACTCACAGATGCAGCGGTGCATGGAGGTATTCGGAGTGTAGCCAGCATTACACATACACATGTAACTTCCCTTCAGGTTCCGGCATTTTCCGTTGGGGCAAATTCCAGGCATCTGGCACTCGTTTATGTCTGTGGGAATATGGACTGGGTTGTCAGTTGCTTTCTTTGTTTTCAGAGTGAAAAGTGAAATCATTGCTTTGTTCAAAAGAAAACAAACAAACAACAATGAGGAGGAAGAAAAAGGGAGAGGATGGGGGAGGGTGTTTGAGAGCAGGAGGATAAAGGAGTTTGGGTATCAGGAGAGATTGGGGGGATTTTTCAAATTTATTTTCAAACTAAAACTGCTTTACTTAGTCAATTAATTCCACACATGATTTTGATAACGAATTGCACAAAATATTGTACTTCCAACTTTCGATAAGACTCAATAGTTATACGAACTAACGAAAGAATCGACTTGTATGGGCACTAACCTACAACAAACAACAATGGACCTTTCAATCATGGACTTGAAAGCGAAACGACTGGCAAGCAGAAAACAAAATGACAAGAGTTCATCCAAACGATGTATTCATTTACATGAAGAGGCAGATCTGATCTCCGTTACTAACTTGCAGCCGTGAGAGGGAGAACTCACCTCGACAGTGCATCAGGCTGTCCTGTTTGTAACCAGCAGGACATTTAATCGGATGTGCTGCACCGGGTTGCACTTGGACTGTTATGGTGCGGAAAGGGAAGCAGGGTTAACATCTTAATAAAATATCACCTTATCAAGAAAGGACATTTTCCAGTTCAGACTTTCATTGTGGTAATGCACTGAAAATTTCTAATAACAATTCGCGACAACCACCACTTGTCCAGGACATCGTTGGAGTCATGTGTGTGAATAAACATGGTGTTTAACCCCCCCCCCAACCCCAACCCTCATCCAAAAAATTATTCTGTCTCATGACAAGTACATGAATAAGCCTAGTACCAAAAAATGTGATAAAATCCCTTATTTGGTATTCTTGGTGGCTGAACAAGAGCTCGTCTATAATCATTAAAACCACAAATGTGATATTTTGGGGCAATCTTTAACATTGTGAAACATCCATTTAGATGTGGATTATTTATCATAAGAGGACAAAAGGCGTAATGTCCCCAACTTGAGGAATCACGCACAAATTGAATTATCAGGTGTCGTCCGATAATTCATTTTGTGTTAATTTGTGATAATTCACGTCAGTAATCGCAGTATTACTGTAATTATACCGGATAGTTTCCTGCATGATGCTATTAAGGTCCAACCCTTGGCCAATGGCAGGAAGTGCACCCATTGGAGGAGGTGGGGGGGGGGAAACAATTAATTGGGAAGGTTTTGGAGGTGAGGTTAAGGAAAAAGGGACGTGCATGGATAGAAAGATGAGTTAATTCAAAGAGGAAAAGGAAAATTCACCATGTTGAAGATTAAGGGTCATATAATTGATGACATGGATGCACAATGAAGGGTAGGGGGTTATTTTGTGGAGGTGGGGAGGAGTGGCATTGGGGATTATTATGAAACAATTTAAATTTGGAAAAAACAATGGGAAGGGGAGGGCATAAGAAAGAGATAGGAGGGTGAAGGATGTATAAGAAGAGTGGCGAGAGAAGGGAAAGGAGGAAACGGGGCACGCATGTGGCACGCACACACACTCACACAGGAGGAGGAATTAAAATTCAGTCACAAACAGATAACCCACCAACCTGTAAAATACGTGACATGTAATTTTAAAAACATTTCATTAATGTAAGCCTCTTTATTATGTACATACGTGAAAAATAAGTACTGGAGATTTCTCTGGAGATGTAAGTACTGGAGATGTAAGGAGATTTCTCAAAGAGACGCAATAATTGTGGAGCTTCTTTCGTTGTTTTGTTTCATCCCAACACAATGCAACGTCAATGTTAATTTGATAAACTGATACGATAAATTAATTGTGTATTGATATAGGACAGACACAAAGGGCTGCCAATGGCCTCAAAATGCGTCAAAGTTCCTTGTGTAGCTTTGTAACATGTTGCATAACCTTGTACCGCGCCATATGTTACAAGGTTATACAACACAGTAACCTGCTTGTAGTAGATGTTACATGTTACAGTCGATGTAGTAGATGTTACAAAAGCAAGCGGTTCATCACCATCTCATATCATCCCTCATTCCTATTGGCAATCTTCTCTACCTCCATTAACCCAACTCTTCTTTGCAGGTTAGTGTCTCCCCTTCGTCTTTCTCTTTTCCTGTTCATCATTTCCCTTGCTTTGGTGTATCTATCTGTGGCCCCACCGCCCCACCGCCATTTCATTCCCAGTATTGCTGCACCCTTCCATAAGCCTAGATTTTGCCGCAAAACATTTCAACAGATGTTGAAAGCAATTTATATATGAGGAATTAAAAAAAAAGACTGTCTTGAGTCATCAGCAAAGACTTGGGCATTATTGTAGAAATATTCCCTAACGTCGCCTGACAACATGTTGATGACTCATTGATGGTAGGTTGTTTGGTATTACCTGGATAATTGAGAATCTTCAAGGGAACACCTCTTCAACTCTTTCTGGAATATCGATTGAATATAGTTTTGCAATTTGGCTCCTGTTTCAGTAGATACTCAATTGCCCAATGGCTCCAGGAAAGGTTGAGTGCGTCACTGTGCTGTCCTGATAGGAAGAGATTACTGAGAGTCAGGACCAAGCTGCTGGATGGCATGACGTTGCAATTTCACCTCTACAGCAGTTCCCTACCCTGTAGTTGCTTGAACAAATTTCCCAGTGTGGCTTCAGATTAAATAAACCACATGCATTATAGGAAAGCATCCACAATGTAGTTGGAGCATTTCCATTACTGTATCTTGTCATGAGTGTCATTATAATCTTATTAACCTCTGCCATCGAAGATGGACGGAGGTTACTGTTTTCACCCGTCTGTTTGTTTGTTTGTTTTTTTGTTTGTGAACAGTATTACGGAAAAACTCCTGGACGGATTTCGACGAAACTTGGTGGGTGGATTAGGTATGGTCCAAGGATCATGCCATTAGATTTTGGACTTGGTCCAAAGTCCAATATGGCCGCTATGGCGGCCATTTTGAAAAAATATTTGAATTTTTGTTTTTGCATTTCTACATGTTTTAAGTGATTTCCAACAAAAAAAACAAAATTTGTTAGAGAAAAAAAACGTAGAGAATTTTGCAAACTTTTTTTCAAAAAAATTGATTTTATTTGATAAATATTTGAATTTTTGTTTTTGCATTTCTACATGTTTTAAGTGATTTCCAACCCCCAAAAAAAATTGTTAGAGAAAAAAAATTTTTGCAACTTTTTTTTCAAAAAAATTCGATATTTTTTTTTTGGGCATTTCTACATGTGCGTCGATCGAGTTTAGTTTATTCGATCGTGGTTCAGTAGAGTCTGATCCGTTTTGACCTACAATGAATAGGATATCAGGTTCACTTGAGTGACCCAGCAGTATTAGCGGCGGAGGTTTTGCACTCTACCGAGTGCTCCCCCTCTAGTTTGTTTCTGCATCTCTTCCTTCTGTAATCCACAACACGAGTTTGTATCAAAGAGCAGCCCTAATTGCTCTGCATATGTGAATTTTTTTGCTGTTTGGTGGAAAGGGTGATGTTGTGCTGTGAGGATAGGGGGAGGGGGAGACGAGAGAGAGAGAGAGAGAGAGAGAGAGAGAGAGAGAGAGAGAGAGAGAGAGAGAGAGAGAGAGAGAGAGAGAGAGAGAGAGAGAGAGAGAGAGAGAGAGAGAGAGAGAGAGAGAGAGAGAGAGAGAGAGAGAGAGAGAGAGAGAGAGAGAGAGAGAGAGAGAGACAGAGAGAGAGAGAGACAGAGAGAGAGAGAGACAGAGAGAGATACACAGAGAGAGACAGAGAGAGACAGAGAGAGACAGAGAGAGACAGAGAGAGACAGAGACAGAGAGAGACAGAGAGAGACAGAGAGAGACAGAGAGAGACAGAGAGAGACAGAGAGAGACAGAGAGAGAGACAGAGAGAGAGACAGAGAGAGAGACAGAGAGAGAGACAGAGAGAGAGACAGAGAGAGAGACAGAGAGAGAGACAGAGAGAGACAGAGACAGAGACAGAGACAGAGACAGAGACAGAGACAGAGACAGAGAGAGAGAGAGAGAGAGAGAGAGAGAGAGAGAGAGAGAGAGAGACACAAAGGATGACTGGCAGGATAGCCGAGAGGTTACTTCCAGCTGTTGAGCCTGGATTTAAATGTCGGCCAAACTAGAAACTGTCATCCCGGTGTTTTACATGCAGGGTGCGGCATTAATAAGTGTGCAGTCCTTCGGATGAACGTTACACTGGGCGTCCCATCTGCTGGCATAAGTTGCTGGATGTAAAATACCCCACTGTGCCCTTTGCAAAGAGTAGGTGAGCTATCGTTCACCCTGAACAAATTCCAATTTCTGCCCTAACCTCCAGCAGGCATTGCATCAGTGGCTCAGCTGTGCTCCCCAACCAATGATGTCACCTACAGCCATGTACTGCAAACAAAAGAAGATGGAAAAGAAGAAAACGTGGGAGAGAGAGAGAGAGAGAGAGAGAGAGAGAGAGAGAGAGAGAGAGAGAGAGAGAGAGAGAGAGAGAGAGAGAGAGAGAGAGAGAGAGAGAGAGAGAGAGAGAGAGAGAGAGAGAGAGAGAGAGAGAGAGAGAGAGAGAGAGAGAGAGAGAGAGAGAGAGAGAGAGAGAGAGAGAGAGAGAGAGAGAGAGAGAGAGAGAGAGAGAGAGAGAGAGAGAGAGAGAGAGAGAGAGAGAGAGAGAGAGAGAGAGAGAGAGAGAGAGAGAGAGAGAGAGAGAGAGAGAGAGAGAGAGAGAGAGAGAGAGAGAGAGAGAGAGAGAGAGAGAGAGAGAGAGAGAGAGAGAGAGAGAGAGAGAGAGAGAGAGAGAGAGAGAGAGAGAGAGAGAGAGAGAGAGAGAGAGAGAGAGAGAGAGAGAGAGAGAGAGAGAGAGAGAGAGAGAGAGAGAGAGAGAGAGAGAGAGAGAGAGAGAGAGAGAGAGAGAGAGAGAGAGAGAGATATATGAGGAATGGTGTGAGGAATGGTGTATAAAGGGCCGAGCTGTGGTTCAGTGGAGACGCTAGCAATAACCAACCGAGTTCGTTACCCATTGAAAGCTGATGACTAGTGGTTCACTGGAAGACCATCATCATTGTGAATCTGCTTCCAACATGTGTCGGTTGTACCAGGTTGTGTGAAACGGTGGCAAGAAAGGAAAGGATGGCAGAGCCTGTATTTGCCTGCAAATTGTTGAAGCATAATTAACTCGCATGGAACCTCAAACTACGGTTCGACTCTCCAGTAGAAGGCCACTTTCCAAATGCAATGCCGGCGGGGCTGTGAGCCGGACGGGATATTTTTCCAAGCATCTCGTGTGTCAGGAAAGGGAAGGATGTCGTGACCTGGATGACCAGAGAACTGATCACTGCGGACTGATCAGCATAAGGAAAAGGATGCTCTGCCAAGCCTTTGGCATCATTGCGAAGACACAAAGGCCGACTGTTGCCGAGTTAAGTACGCACTATATTCTGTTTTCTGTTTAAGTGCACGATGTTACTGACTGCAACATGTATAAATACCCCAAACAGGATCCATCCAATGTGTATATATATATATATATATATATATATATATATATATATATATATATATATATATATATATATATATATATATATATATATATATATATATATATATATATATAATCCGGTCTTGCCGCTCCTGTTCTCTCCTATCTATGCTCTCTCTCCAAGCCACCCCAGGTCACGTGCATTCCTCTATAAACACTCATCCGTTCACCCTCCAAAAGTCCAGACTGGTTGCCCACTCACAATCATTCACTTATCCCCTTATTCTCCCAATTGTGGCATCGTCTTCATTTGTCCATGATCTCCTCTTTCTAACCTCAGTCTGTCAAACGCAATGTCCATCACGACCTCATGTGCTCACCTATCCATGACCTCTTCTACACATGCTGATTATTTCCCATTCTGTTCCTCTCTGGGCCATTGTTAATTGATTTTGTGTTATTTCTCCTATACCAAATGAGGGATGGATAAAGGAGTAGTCTATAAACCTATTGTTTAGCTCTTTGGTAGTTTATAAACCTAAAGTTTAGAGCCTAGACCCACGCAGAAAAGGAAAAAGAACAGCCTGAAACTTTTCACTTGAATCAATAAGTTATGTTTAAGAAGCTGAACGTTACTTTTCAGTCGCAAAATGCCACCCAACTTAAACATCGCTTAAAATCAGCTTTCAATCAAGTTTTTAAAAATCTTTGTTGGAAAGGTTGAATTGCTTGCACAGGTCTCGGAGTAGAAGAAGGAGAAGAAAAAAGTTTTTCCCACTCATTACTTACACGTGTAGATTACGAGTGAGATCGTTGATCAAATTCCTTGTCCAGTGCATTTCAAATTAAACACAATAAACCCCTGTCTGTTTCGAAGCAGGATATATCGATAAGTTATCGATGGATTGAGACGAAACTCGATGAGCAGCTTGGGTGTGTGACAAGGACGAATTGGTTCGAGTTTGGTGAGGATCCACATTCAGATTCGGATACTACAATTCTTAAAGTGATTCTTTACAATTGAGAGATAGGGCCAAAAATGACATCCCGTATATCACGATGTTTCAAAGACTTGTGGACGAGTTCTGACAAAACTTGGTGGATGAGTTGGGTAGACGACAAGAACAGAGGTGATTCGATTTTGAGTCAGGCGCAGAAGAAGATCCGACCTATCAGTGGGACACAACACGTAAACTGCTCAGCCTGGCGGGGGTAAGCGCTCTACTGAGTGCTGCTCTCATTTCTCCTGTAAATGGTCAGCATCTACTACTACTTCTTCAGAAGCTCCAATTATTCCCAATTTCTTGTGGGGTCGGCCGGAAGAATGTTTTTGGCCCAAGTCTTTCACGAATCAGCTGTCCAGGCTCGACATTCGACGGAGGAGGCGGAAATTTGGAATTTGTTTCAGGATGCTGGCAATAGCATGCCAGACACTTTGCAAGTGACACCGTATGATATTTAATGTCCACAAAGAACTGGTGCTGGCAGATGGGTCATTTGGCTTAACAGTCGTTCCCAATGGATGGTGCACACATATCGATGCCGCACCTTGCATGGAAAACACCGGGGTGACAGTTTATAGCCGGGCCGAGATTAACTCCCAGCACGGACAGCTCAAAGGCGATTGTGCCTGGTCTGAATAAACATTCAGGAATAATATATCCCGACTGACTTGCTTTGCGGTGTGCACTGCAATAAGAGTTCGCAACATGAAAATTAAGGTGGATGTTGCATAGGAAAGATTAAAATGCTTCACACACAGGTATGGTGGTGGCCTAATTGCAAGGCTACTGAAATCACACCCCAGAAGTGGTGACTTTCAGCAGTATTAAGGATTTGGATTCCAAGCTTCTGGAAGCCGAGTGTATCTGGAGAATTACTACGACGCTCTTGTATTTGTGGTAAAATGCAGCCGGTTTGCTAATGATCTTCGTCTGCCGACCCTAACTGGTCTGTTCTACCCGTGATGATAGTCTATACAGGTGATTGGCTCATAAAAGCCATCTGGGTAATTTGAGATGGACACTGAAATACTACCTATGAAAAACAAGAAGCGAATACTTTGATATCGCGTGGCTGGGGGCAGTAAAAGGTTAAGAATGATGAAACAATTTTGCTGTTATAAAATTTAAATGTAGACACGGTGAATTAGCATGCACTAGTACGGGCCCGTAGGTGCGTGCCCATAGGTGAGTGCCAGTATGTGCAGCCTCTCTCTCTCTCTCTCAAACCTCGAAAAGGCACATCCACGGGTCCCCAGCAATATTCCTGGCAATTTTCAATCGTGCAAAAGAAATAATAATAAATAAATAAATAAATAAATAAACATTAATTGTGATGTCATTCGTGATGTTATAGCACCATGTCCTGTCATTGGTCGACAGATAAATGGCCGTAACTTGGGAACCGCTCGTCCGATTAATATCAAACCTTGAAAAGCACATCCGCGGGGCCCCGGCAATATTCCTGGCAAGTTTCAATCAGATCGGACCGGCGGTCGTCGAGAAACGGCGGTCACAGACAGATAGACAGACACACAGACACACAGAGATTGCTGGAATTATAGAGAGATGATGGGAAGAGTTGTGATGTTGGACAAATTTCTATTTATAGCCATCAGATCAAAGGGATGTACGCGGCCATAAGTGTGCCAGAAGACACAGGACAGAATAACCAATTATATAACAGCGCGATGTCGCCGTGCTGTAAAAATACCACAATATATCTTACAACTAAAATATCGAACCGCAATGGATCTTTTCATTTATAGGTTCTGGCAAACCATTTACAGCACAATACTTTCAAATTCTGAAATTTGCCATCGTCATGGTGAAACATGAAACCCCTCACCATGTGATGCAGTGAAGTCATACTATCAGCTGGGACAGATTACGCTTGTATTGGAAGGAAGCCTCAAGGACTTTCATTGAACGAGTGTTTGGCTACAGGGTGAACCATCAACAGAGGCCTCAAAAGCTGGGAGGCTGGGGCGCACTTCTTAGGCCAAGCAAGTTATGTTCGTCAGTGATGTGATACTGTTATGTTATATTGCGGTTCGATAGACACCATGATATTGATAACTTGTTTGTTTACAAGACTACAAATATTGTGATCAGAGAAACAATATAAAATCATTTGGGTTGCTTCACTGCATTGTCTGTTCACACAATTGTCTTTCCCCAGAAATGCAAGGATGGATTCTGTCACAAAGCAGGGTCACAGGGAGTGCAGTAAGTGACGTCATATCCTGTGCAACTCAACAAACATTCAGCTACGACATCATTCACGTACAAGACGTGCAGTGGTGAGCCACCATTGAAATTATTCATGTATTTACGCAGCTGATTTATATTCAAATATTTAGCCAGCTGGCACAGCCTCCTATTCAACAGAGGATATTCAAAGCATATTCATCTGCAATAAGCAAATGATTCAGCATTGATTAGTTTGAAATTCTCATGCTGTTGGGCAAAGTTAAAAAAACCCAGAAAGAAACACATTTTGGTTCCGAGTTCAACGTGAACTGTGTGTGCGTGAAGAGATCCAGATTGGTCGTAAAACAAGCCAATAACTCGATGAACACATTCGGATCTTTCCTTGATGTGGAGGCCAAGATGTTGGCAAAAGAGTAAACCGAATTAGAACTCGCTAGATGTGGAAACACATTCATTATATCTTCACCCCTTTTGCAGCTTATCCATGCATTGTCACAATATCAAAATTGTCATTTTTACAATAAATATTTATCCTGTTTCCCTATTTAGAATAAAATGTTCTCCATCCTCAGATAAAGGGGGAAAAAAACAAACAAACAAAAAAAAAACAACATTTATGCAGCGGATTTATATTCCGTTTGCTGAGAATTCTGTTCGCGAATTAAGTAAATCAATAAAAATTAGATTAAGAATCTTTTTCGTTCAACATTATGTAAAATCACATCACATCACATCACACCATGATGGGGACTGATGTGGAAAGACCATGTGCTCGTGCAACAGACAGGTAGTGATGCCCCAGGTTCGTTTCGGACCTCTCCCCTCACTTTTAGTGGGGTGTCATTGACAAATATATAAATATATATATATATATATATATATATATATATATATATATATATTTCCATATCTAAATATATATATTTCCATATCTAAATTATATATGTATATATGTAGAGTATATATATATAGCTCTTTCTAACTACTGATATAATAGGCTCACTCACTGACTGATATTAAAGATCGGTACCTTCCGGGTGACGTAGAAAGCTGAAATTTTGCGTGCCGATGGACATCATAGCCGGTACACGGGAAAAATTCACAGAATCGTTGGACAATATAAATAAATGAAAATAGAAATAAATAAATAAAATGAAAAAAAATGCAGGTGAGTGACCCGAGACAATGGGCAAGCACGGTAATTTTGTGTGCCGATGGACATCGAAGCCGATACACCAGGAAAAAAAAAAATCACACAACTGTCGGAAAGCATCCATGAATTAAAATATGTTCACATATTTTCACACAAAATGTTCACTGTCCGTTACAACGGGACTGCAAACATATTTTTGGCCGCATTGCGGTTCTATCTGCTCAGTCATCTCTTGTTGTTGTTTCGAGCCCACATCTAAGGAATGTATGCTGAAGTAAAGAATTTGGCCAGCGTGTGTACTTGCAGTCATGATATCAAAGACCTTCTGGATAATTACATTCCATTGAATAAGGCCGAGACATTACACATGTATCTCGAGTGAAGAAGAAAAAAAAAAAACTGCTAAAAAACAAGAAGCAGAAAACTTCCACTCAATTAGTGGCACGGAACGTGCAAGCGTCATGCAATGAAAAGAAACAACTCAATGAAAGGTCTTGTAAGATTCTTGAGAAAAACTCACAATATCTGTCACTGAAAGCTAAACAACATAGTTTGTGTTATGGAAACAAAGTTGGAGGGCAAGCGACAATAGTTTATGTTCTCACTCGTACTTAGAAGCAACTCCGACAGCAGAATCTTGAAACAATTATATGATACAAATATGTGGTACCAGCAGGTGACACTTGAGATACCAAATGAGATAACGACCTGAAGTCAGGTTATAGATGTAGGGCAGGTGGTTGAATTATCCATCAAAGTAGCACAGGAGTAGCAAAAGACGAATTGGTTTGATGGCATAAAAAAAAACGGCTTGGTGGGTAGCTTTATATCTGGACCAAGTATCTCTGAGTAAAGAATAAATAAATCTACTTACAGATAGGGAAAGCCAAGGGGCAAAGAGAAAAAAAACAAAAAAAACATTGTAATCATTTAATTTTGAATTTTAAATAACTTGCATCTTTGCTCTCAAAACATTTTGAGCATTCCTTTTGCTCTTACAGAATTAACCTGCTATAAAGTGTACTTGAGAACAGATGCACTCACCATGCTTAGGGGGGCACTTGTTGCATTTGCTAAATCCCCACGAGGCTCCAACGCTACCACAGCAATCATCTTTTTTGACCAAATGAGGAAGAGGCTTGTGGCACTAAAACAAGAATAACGATAAGTGGGTGAGCATGAACATTACCATTAAAAGAGTCAGGGTTATCTGGAATAATGAAAGTTAAACTTCAGATTTTAACCATGGAGGTCATCAATGGATTATGGAAAAGAAATTGGTGGCATTTTTGACCCCCACCCGCTCTCACCAGTTCCCCCATCCCCATACATTCATCTTCCCTCCTCTCTCCACCAAGACTTATCCACTTCTCCTTTCATTGGCAGCACATGACTGCTAGTAGCATCATTGGCTGAGGTCACGGTTATGCAACTGATGCAATGCCCTCTGTCGGTGAGGGCACGAATCTGTAATTTGACCAGTGTGCCAACGATAGCTCGCCTACTCTTTATGAAGGAGACAGTGGGTCTTTAACGTCCACCAACTAATGCTGGCAGAAGGGACACCCAGTTTACCATCCACCCATGGGACTGCACACACAACGATGTGTGTTTGTAGCTGGGCCGAGAATCAAACCCAGGCCAGACGACTCAGAGGCGAGTATGCGTAGCTCTTGGCTACCCTGCAAGCACAACTTATCCACACTCATCCTCCTCTCCCTTTTCTACCCCTTCCTTCCTCTTTTCAATTTTCGATTTTCAATTTCACCTCCACCCTTTCCCGAAAACTAATTTCCATGTGCCCACCTATTTGGCTCATCAGCATACAAAAAATTGAAATGGAATGCAATATTCATAATAAATAATAAATAAAGGTCCATTCACATTACATAGTTCTGGGCAATATCACATCAAGTCGAGAAACATTTATAAATGAGAACCAATTCAGAACGGGTCACCACTCTGATGCAGCATACTTGACTGAATGTGCGCAAATTTGGAATTTGGCCGTGGTGCTAGCGGTAACTTGCCTCCTCTTCGCAGAAGACACCATTAAATATTTTAACATCCACCTACGACCAGTGCTGGCAGATGGGTCCTCCGGCTGAACATCTTTCCAATGGATGGCGCATACATCGATGCATCGCCCTGAATGCGAAACACCAGCTGGGGTGACAGTTTATATCTGGGTCGAGATTCAAACCCAGACAAGACAGCTCAGAGCCAGTGCACATACCTCTAGAGCTATCATGCTGGCCCTATAATCACCAAAATAAGCAAGACCCAAGAGTCACTTAATTTTTTTTTAATCATCACTTCTCATTTATCATGACAGGAGGTTGTTAAAACATCATCATGATGGGAACTCCAAAATTAATGGTATATTTTTCTTGAGTGCCGTACATTGTACAACACGTGCTAAGTGAAGATCTTACACTGCTGCTGCTTTAGCTTCCAATGCTGACCAAAACTATAAACTGGAGACACCTGCACTCATTTTGTCAGTGGATGCCTAGAACCTAGGCTCCAATCGCAAAAGCTATAACTCCAAGTATTTGTCCATTTTACCATATAAAACACAATGTGTGTTTGTGCATTTGTTTGTGTGATGTCTGTCCCCGTTCAAAAGGACGATTTAAGAAGGGCTTTAAAGGCCAATCTTTTAACACGACTGTGTTCACTACGGTCTATTTTATCAGGATAAAAAAAAAACAACTCAAAAAACATTTTCCAATAAAGAGTAATTAACGTCTCTTCTTTTGGAAATGTAGACGGTGACTTGCAACCGGGCCTCAATGGCGGTATACGGAAGCGTTTGAAAAATAACAATAAATACTTGGGGCAGGGAGATGAAATTCGCTGCACGTGATGTGTAACGCACACAGAGTAAAACGAGTGTTCATTTACATTTGAGCGATGTCTAATAAATAAAGATATATGCACACCTGGAGCTCGGCCGAGGCTTCAGGCTTTGGCACGCTCACGAGGATGTACCCTCAAAATGAAAGGTCCCAGAAGATAAAGAATATACCCATCAGAGATGGGGAAATCCCCCGCCATTGAAACATTTTTTTCAAGATGGCCGCCCCAGTCGGCCATCTTGGATCCGGCCACGCCCAAAATCAATAGGGTTCTTCCTTTTCAGGTGGTACATGTGTGACCCAAATTTCAAATCGATATGGCGAACAGTTTATGAGTTATCACACTCACAGCTATAAATGTTGACGCCGCCCCAGTCGGCCATCTTGGATCCGGCCACGCCCAAAATCAATAGAGTTCTTCCTTTTCAGGTGGTACATGTGTGACCCAAATTTCAAATCGATATGGCGAACAGTTTATGAGTTATCACACTCACAGCTATAAATGTTGACGCCCAGTCAGCCGGACGGACAGCCGGACGACCCGGGTGACAACAATATCCCCCTTCCGCCACGCGGCGGGGGATAAAAAGAGGGGAACATTTGTACATGTAGTGTTTTCAAATAATGCTTTTTCTTTTGACAAAATATAATATCTTCCAGTCTCTGAATATTTTGAATAAAATAATTCCAACCTGTCATTTTTAACGGGCTTTTATACGAGTTGTCCTAATAATGTCCTTGTAAATCACATGAACGCACACCATCTATCAAATGTCTTTGTCCTATATGTGATTTCTCCACAAGCTCCTCCATGAACCTGAGATAAATGTAGAAGTAAAAACAATGTTTTATGTTATTGCTGACTTGATTATCTTGCTGTCATGCCTGACGGCATATTGGGCCTCTTGAGGAACTCGCACCACTTTTGTCTGTCTGTCTTGGGCCCAATGACTGATCGTCGTCCAGGTGGTTTCTCGTTTCCTCAGCTCCTTGTCCACCATACACCACCAGGTCTCTGAGGGTCGTCCAACCCTCCTTCGACCTTCAGGCTTCCAGTGCCTCACTCTTTTTGTGATGATGTTATCCATACGCAGCACATGCCCAATCCATCTCCACCTCCTCGTGTTCATTTCCTCAATTATGTTTTTCTTTCCAGTTTCCTCATTTTCATTGTTTTTCATTATGTTTCATTATATACCTCCTTGCTCACTCTATCTGGCCAGGGGATTTGCAAAATCTTTATTTGTGACAGCTATAAAGAAATTATTCTAGTATCTGTGCGTGGTATACAGAGATAAAAAAAATTCAATCCAAGTGAAATTTGAAACATGACAACTTCAGATATTTTAAGAGAAGCCGAGATAAACCATTAACCCAATCCACGCTGGTCTCGTACAGCATTATGAGGCTGACAACTATCCATTATTCTCTTGCATTACCACAAATATCATTAATAATCTTCAAGGGTATTTGAGACAACTTTTAGTTGGCAATGCTCTGGATGCTGCTTAACATGATAAGAAAGGTGTCCTAGTTCTACATCTTATGTCCATTGGTATTAGAGGTAGCACAATTACCTTTGAGCTTTTTAGTCTGGGTTCGATTCCTGACCCGAATATAAACTGTCGGATTGGTGTTTCACAGACAGGGTGTTGCTCACAAGGTGTGCCATAACTTTAGGATTGCTTTAAGCTTGGTGGCCCACCTGCTATTCTCGCACTAGCTGGTGGATGTCAAAGATCCCACCGTGTCTATCGTGAAGAGTAGGTGAGTTATTGTCAGCATCCCCAACAAATTACAAATTCCTTCTTAAATTGTGGCTAACAAGTGGTCTCATTTTTTTTCTGGTATTCCTTTCACACCAAGTTACACCATACGCTATCTCAAAGAGTGGTTGCTGTGCAGGCAACAGATCACACACAAGAAACAAATCCACAAACGTAGGTTGGGGGAGGGTTTATGGTACAACTCCAGAAATAAAAATGGAAGCATCCACAGGAGAGTGTTTCCTTAAAAAATGCACAAAATTAATTAATTGATTTTAATAAATTGTCAAACATGATGTGAAAATACATGAAGTACAGTTTTATCAAAAGCCTCCATAAGTTAAAAAAATAATCTGGCAGAAGGTTTGAGAAGGTTTCACCTGCTGATTCGGACTGATCTCTTGAAAACAGCGACCCAGATTTTGAACAACGGGTCGTCTCTGTGGAACTTGCGGCTGCTGCCGATTGTATGGCGATTGATATGTGTGGCTCTGCCAGTTTTGCTGCTTCTGCTTGTAATGCTGGCCAAAACTATCAACCCGGGACACTTCATGCACCTGCACCGATGCCTCCTCCGGGTGTCGCACATGCACGTTCATGACACTAGACATGACCCGGCCTCGAGTCCACCAGGCAGGAGAGGGAAAGAAAGAAAAACATTACTTTTTCAGAGTGACAGTGGAAATTTTATAAATGTAATTATGAGTAAAACTAACTTGTCTTGTTCTCTTTGATTCAACATCTCAAAGGTAATCTCCAATGAATATGTAATACAATAATGAATAAATCATGCCAAATGAACCAAGTGAGGTGTGGATCATTATTTTTTTCCATTCAACCGAAAATATCTGAAGCAGCTGTGCCAACATCATTGTGTCATTTCTCACCATGTCTGCCTTGGCGACGTGGAGAAATGGGCAGTGTGAAGGTTGAGTGTTTCAGACCCGACAGCGACCCCCGTCGCGCCTCCTGCTGCTGCCCATTATGCCGTGGAGTTTGTACAGGGATGTGACAGAACTTTCCAGTGAAGTTGGATGGACAGCGACATTTGTCACGCGTTTCACAAGTGCCACCATTTCGGCAAGGAATGGGACACACCACTATGGATGAGTTGAACAGGATATGAGATAAATACATTGGCAGAACAAACGACCATCAAATATACAAATAACGGTCATTCAGCTGCATCTCTATGAATCTGAATCCGAATGCACAATAGACAAAGACAACTTTGAGTGTGTTTTATGACATATAAATGAACTGTTTCTATCCAGCACATGTGTTGACATAATTCGACCCATATCCTGCTGAATGCAAGGCATCTTTTTGTAAAAATGATCATGCGATAACCAATAAGCCATCAATAGACCTCCGATATTCTGAAAGGTCTGTTTACAGCTGCAGAGGAGAAAGAAAAAGCATTTCTCTTGCACTCATGTGTTTATGAATGTGAATAAAGGAATTGAACACCCAAGGTTTTTGTTTCTAAAAAATCCGAGCCTCATATTTGAGCTAAATAAATGAGGGCGGCAGGTCGACAGATCGACAGACCGACAGACAACAAACAAATAAACAAGAAAAAGACATCGTGCAGAGCACGATACTTGCAAAATCTACCCCCTCTCCAAAGGTTGCCATGGATACATCAAATTGTCCATTTTATTAAGATTAAAATTCACAATATTAATCAAAGTTCAGGTCAATCGGTTGAAAATTGATTATTTTTCAGATTGAAATTGATGATTTTAGAGGTTTGTCCCTGAGCTGACCTTTCACTTTTTGACCTCAAAAATAATTGCTTTCCCAATTCAGTAATGGACTATACAAATCCTGTTCAACTTTCAAGTTAATAGGATGTAAATTGACAAATTTTCAGTTGAAAATTGATGATTTTAGAAGCTGGACCTTGAGTTGACCTTTTGATCTCAAAAAATATTTGGTTTCCCAATTCAGCAACGTACGATGCAAATCTTGTTCAAATTTCAAGTCAATCGGATGAAAAATGACGATTTCAGAAATTTGACTTCAAGATGACCTTTGACCGTTGACCTCAAAATCAATATTCTTCTCAGTTGAGACTACCTCTACAACTTGGTAAAGTTTCATGACAATCGGTTCAGAATTGTGACCTGTAGGTGACAAACAGACAGACAAACAAACAGACAGAATAACAAAATCGACGAACCAATATACTTGAAAAATCTTCAATTTTGCTGTTAGTTAATGAAAGCCACAGGAAATCGTGCTTCTTTGTTTTTTGCAGATAATGGAACTTGATACATAATAAGTCACTTTTTTGGTCCTCTTGAATATCTGGCGTGAAGACGCCGCTCATTTTGAGACAAGCGGTCAGAGCTTTTCTGGTTGCGTCAATGTACAGGGTGGCGCATTTATATCTGATGGTTTTATTATCCTTATAACATTTTTGTTTCTAAACCAAATAAAATAAAATTTCTATACAACAGAGGCACATACTTCTAGTTTTTAAAATCAATTTTGATTCTTTATTTCTTAAAAATTATATCAGTCAAATGAGCCACTTTCGAATTTGTGCATTCACGGCAGCGGATCATCATATTGTTCATTACCGCAAGCAACGTCTCTTTATCAATAGAGCGGATGGTTGCAGTGATGTTTGCCTTCAATTCATCGATCGATGTTGGATGTTCCTTATAAACTGCCCTTCAGAAATCCCCATAGGAAGAAATCTGGTGGAGTTAAATCTGCCAAATCAAAGTGTGCCTCATCTGTCATGATGACCTTGTTTGTGAAATTGGCATGCTCATTGCATTTAAAAAAAAAAACATTAAAAATTATTTAAAAAAAAAAATACTCATTGCATTTAAAGTGCTCTGTCATGAAAAACTTTCAAGTATTATCTGTAAAACAAAGAAAACAATAATTAGTTATGCCAAGACTGCTTCCGGAGAGAAAGATTGCAAATGTGTTAGATATAAAAATGCCCCCAACCTGTATTATAAAATCTAATAGCAATGTCAGGAAAAGTTATGGAATGATCACACATTGGGGATTACGAGCAGAAAAGTAGTTTATATAAAATGAACGCCGTGAACAATGTTGTGCATGCTTTTTCAGTGCATGCTGGGAGATTGCCCTCCAACCTCAGAAAAAAGCTCGAATCAGGGGAAATGGACGGAATTTTAAACGAGCGAAAATATGGCTTTCATTTGGATTATATATTTTACACCATTGCTGCTGAGAATGTTAACTGCAAAAGCAGATTTTTTTTTTTCTTTCTTTACCAGGAAATTGAACACAAGATACATCAGATGCTCTTGTTAACCCCCATCACTGCCTTTATCCACTTCCTGTGCTCTGATAAAGCTAGAAGCAAAATATGAGCAGACACGAGAGACTGACAGTGATCAGAAAAGCGTAGGGAAATAGAAGGTGGCAAGGTTAGTGGGAATACAAAATATCATGGGTAGCTATCAAAGATACCATGAGATGCTGGCTCACCACTTCCACCTTAAAAGACTGGAGTGAAGAATGATGCAATAGCAAAGAGAGATGAAGAGGGGTAAAACAATGGGTGGGTTCATGAATAAAAACACGTTAATTAAGGCTCAGCTATCAGGTTCTAACCTATCTGAGTTAAAAGTTTCTGTGCGATTCCATCGAACGTGAAGAGTAATTAGAAGATTTCGATAGATCGGCCTGGTATTGCAAAGCACACACTGTTTTCCATTCGCTCCTACTCAGCAATCTTTTATCAATTTAGCTCAAGGTGAGAAAAGCCCTTTTCATGTTCCGCTTGTTTCTTAAGTAACATTGATCTAAGGAGGCTCTTGGAGGACCTTGCTCATAAAACACATGCAGGGCAAGGACATTCAGAGACATCAGAGTCCTTTTACATTGATGGCAAGGACATTGGTAGATAACAGACGAATACGTACAGTACATGGGATTTGAACTGGGTTGCACAGGATCAGATGGGAATGCAAAACAGAACAACAATTTAAGTTCCTGCAAGAATGCTTTCATGCTTTATGAAATTCTTGATGCCTATGCATCTGATTAGTGTTCTGCAGGTCAGCTGTTTGAGTGTAATACCCTTCCAGGTACAACATATATCAATGCACTGTCAACCACTCTGAAAAAATTGTTCTGTTCAACTTTGGATGCCCATGGCCGAGAACATCTATTCCCAGGGACAGGCAGACAGCAGCTGCATCCGCCTGCTGATGAGAAGAAAGTTGTGCTTTAGTCCAACACCTGGAACATGTCCTTCAACCTGACAATGATACATGTTCTTGGTATGTTTGAGCTTTAAAAATAAAAACCATCAAAGATCTTCTGCATATTTTTCTGGACAATCACCAGTGTCCAACAATGTCCACCTCCCTCACCTCCAATTCCCGAAACATGCTCCTTCCCACCTCTCTCCTAACTCCTACCATTTCCTCACGCATTTTACCCTTTTCTCCCAATTCTTACAATATTGTCCACCATTTCTCTCTTCCAGCTTCACACCTTTTCTTCTTTTTTTCAATCCTTGGTCGAACAATTGATAGTGAATTGCCAAATCTCTACATGAAAAACCGGCTTTTCCCATTAGAGCATTTTTCATCACAGCAAAGATATATTTGGAATTGTATATCTCTTTGTGGAATACAATCATTACAAGCATAAGTACGATATTACTTCAAGCAGCTTTTTGACAAATCCAAATTTTTTGACACTAATTTTTTACGCCTCGGCGAGGGTGTCAAGTTGCTGTTAAACTACCGAAGACCATTGCAGTTAATGGTCACACTTAAATGGCTTCACTTCACCTGCCCTGGTTGTCATCAACCTGTCTCTGGATGTCATCAACCTGTCTCTGGATTCACAAGGATTTCTCCATTAAAGACCAGTTTGTTCATCCTGTCCATGTACGAGTGGTATGCTCACGACAGTAATATTTACACGATCGTTTTCCTCTTAGAGAACCCACTCGTTCAAACAAACGGAAGATCATGAAGCAACCCAAAGAAGTAAAGAGCAATGATGGAGTCATCAGGAGGAACCTGGATAGGATTCAGGTTTCAGCCGCGACTCCACTACCCTCAAAAACCCATCCCGGCGCAGCTAAGTGAGCTTTACAGAAAATTTTCTGAAATAATTCACTTCTCCTTAGAGAGATAGAGATAACGAAAGAGAGGAATATGGAGGAAAAGAGATGAAAGAGAAAAAAGAGCAAGAATTAGAATAAATAAAGAGAATTGTGAGAAAAAAAAAAACAAATTAGAAAGAAATGTCATGAAAGGAACAAAGAACAAAGATGTCAGGAAGAATCTGGACAGATAGATTTCAGGAGTTACTCCCCAGGCTCAAACGCAGCAACATGTACAAGCTAGCAGAGGTCAGAGGTCCATCAATCTGTGGCTTGCCCCGTTGAGGACCATCTTTTTAATACGTATGCAAAATGGCAGAATATGTGAGCTCCTCACTCACCCCCTTAATTTCTGAAACATGCTTCTTCCCTCTCTCCGAACTCACAGCTTCCCAACATATTTTCCCAGTTCTCCCCATTCTTACAATAAATATCCTGCCATCGTTTCTTTTATCTCCCCCTTTTTCTTCCTTGTTTCAACTATATTTTTCGAAACTAGGCCCCCCCTCCCTTCTTGTCTCCATGTAATTGTAATAAATAGATGGTCCCTTTCTCCTTTTGAATACTTAGATGGTCACCCTTACTTCTTTCCAAAATTTTAATAATAATATATTTTGAACAAATTATGCCGTACACCTTTGGGGGTTGGACCGTTTCGTGTTGCCACTTGAAGTGACGGCTCTTCCATCATTGCTTGATTAGTTTGTGACACAATAATGTCTTTACCATCGGTGTAACGGTCAAGCCATCAAACATTGCAAATCAAATGCCTTTCTCAGAACTGCAATATCCCATTTGTATGCTGCACAGTGGAAGACGCTGCAGGTGAGTTAACCCTACATCAGGCAGGATGGAGATTAAAAGATCCTTGCAAAGTATAAGGAGTTCAAGCAAAATGTCTGGAACTTGAACTGAACAAATCGAAAACAAACAGATCAGGGTTGTGTGCCAGTGTGGGAAAAGCACAGACATGGGAGGGATGAAAACCAGCATTGTTCTTGTGATGCCTCCATTGAGTTATAAAGACTATTAAAAACTAAAACTATGTATTACCTGTTTGGGGGGGGGGGGCAGGGGGAGAGGAAAGACAACAATTTCCA
>NC_140967.1:37745998-37830998 GCF_056783735.1 Eptatretus burgeri
TCATGAGATGTAAGTAAGATGCACAACAGATTTCTTTCAAATCTAATGACAAACAAGAAAAAGAGCAATCAGAGATTGCAGACCCTCACCAGGACTTGTTTTGTGTGGCGTTTGTGTACTGGTGTGTTACGTAATTAATAAGAGACATAACTAGAAATTCCACTTTATAACTGCTGGCAGTGATGACCGGGTACCAAGACGTCCCGCTTTGATTGGACACCTGACCCTGACCCTGACCCATGACGTTTATTATTATTCAATTGAATTTTGAATGGGATTAGAATAAATTCAATTGAAATCCAATGGAAGACCAAATAGGTACAGTCCTGCATTGGAGTAATCCGAAGGAACCCAAACAAACAAAAAGCAAAGATGAAGTCATCAGGAGGAACCTGGATAGGATTCACATTTCACCTGCTGCTCCTCTACTCTCAAACACATCCAGGCACAGCCAGGTGAGTCTTATTCGAAAAAAAAATAATAAAAAAAGATCACAGATTCAAAAAAGTAAATAATTGTGGCTGCCAGACCATGTGTCCGATCAGGTTGAAATTTAAAACATTTTTTCCCCATCAACACTAAATCATAATTGTGAAATTTCACATTGATTGATTAAGCGGTTCAAGAGAAATAAATAATCATAAATTTTTTTACTCCAATATGGCTGCTTGACCATGTGACATCAATTTGTGAATTCCTTGGTATCCTCAAGGGTTGGGAAACATTTGTGTGAAGTTTCTCCTCAATCTGTTCAGCCATTCTGGAGAAGAAAATTTTTAAAGGTTTTAGGGTAAATCCAATATGGCTGCCAAACCATGTGACCGATGACATCAAGTGAGAACATTTTCTTCCTTATGGATAGGCGGTCATACGTGTAAAGTTTTGCCTCGATCTGTTCAGCCACTTCAGAGAAGAAGATTTTTGAAGGTATTTGTTTTTAATAAGATGGCTGCCGAATCATGTGACCGATGAGGTCATCATTTTTTTTTTTGTGGCCCATTTTATCCCAAGATGACCCTCAAAATTTTTCATAGTGACTAGATGTAGCATTCTACACATGCAATTATGACTTCATGACGATGGCACCAATGACATCATAAAAAAAAATCACACTCATTCCCCATGAGGAGTACTTGCCGTGTGCCAAGTTTCAATTTTTTCCTTGGTGCGGTTTCAGAGATAGAGGTCCAAAGTTTTTCCAACATGGCTGCCACACCACCTGACCTTTGACGTCACAATTATCATTAAAACATTCTACATGAGTAGTCGCACCAATGGTGAAAATTTTGTGTTGATCTGACAAGCGGTTGCGGAGAAAAACACTAAAGTTCTGCGCGGACAAAACAAACAAACCAACAAACAGACGGACCCAAACGCAATACCCTCCTCCTTCGGCGAGGGTAATAATTGTATATTTCTGCAAAAGAAAGTTAAAACTTATGCATATCTCCTTCAGTTCAACAGGAAGTAACCGAATTTATTTTCACTCCTCATAACAACTACAATTTATAACATCTTTATAACATCTGCAATAATTTGAAACTAGCAAGTCAGGTGGATAGTAAAGAAGTCTTCGTCTTCTTCATCTTCTTCGTGGTTATTGAAGCTTGGCTGCCGGGAGCCATCATTCTGTTGGGGCACGGCTATGCCGCTGATGCTGTGCCCCTCTACCAGTACACTGGTACTCATTTCGCCAACCTCAGAAGGATGACAGGCTGTCAACCCCACGTGGTATTAATTCAGTGGCCAACAGGGCTCAAACTCAGGACCCTAAGATCCCAAAGCCAGCCACCCTAACCACTAAGCCAACAGCAGGCTTAGCAAACAAGTAAGAGTCTCTCATCGACCACCTGCGGTCAACGCAACACGAAGCAGGTTGCTTTGTTAAAATTAGTTTCCTCCAAAAAGCAGTACATAATTCCTCAACATTAACAATGAGTGCTTAAAGTTGCAGTTGATTGCTGATTATACCACAGCCATGCAAGACTCTCCTTTGTGGTGGTAATATCAATGGCAGGCACAACGATGTTTTAATTACAATGACTGATCCGTACCCACACGTGACATATGGGGTTCATGCTCGAGCAACGAGGCACCCGTGGAAGAAATTGAAGAGCATGGAAGTTGACACTTCCAGGAATTTATTGCCAGATAGGTGACATAATCCTCTTGTAGTTAATGTTTCAAATTGAGCAAGGTAAGATCTTTTCTCGAGAATACTCAGGTATCCTGACGAGTTGAGACGTCTGACGATTGTTAAAAAGCTGTCCTCATCAGTTGAACAAGTTGCTTGCGAAGACGATCACGAAACATCCACCCTCTGTAACCATCCCTTGCAAAATAATTTGATCAAAGTTCTTCACAATGCCTTTCCAATAGTCGTATGCATCCGAGGGAAGGGCACTCTTGCAATCTGAACTCGTCTGTAAACAGGGCGAAGTGCCAAAACCACAAAGACTTGCACTTCATCTATCTGGAACTTAATTTTTTTTTGTGTTTCATATTGCCATCTGTAAGCAGGAGTTACCTATGAGCCACTCGGCCGATGAAGCCAAAATTTTCTGAGGAATGCATTGCATCGTACATGTTGGCAATGGAAATGCGACCAATGCTTTGTTGGTAATCACAAAGGAATTGTGAGCTAAACGCACGCTCTCTCTCTAAGGGGTTGTGACTTTTGCAAAACGTAGGTGACTCATCGCCGGGACCATGGCGAAGTTCAAAATCCCTGCCAAAATCAGTTCCAGGTAAATGTCAGGCCTGGCCAGCCGGTTCGTGGAAGACTAGAGACCAAAAAAAATAAAATAACTTTCCCAGGCTGACCCCACAAGTCGATGGAAATAATTGGGGACATTACAGAAATAATAGAATGTTGTTTATGGGGTTACTGTTAGTAACCGTCCAGGACACTCTTTTGCAGCTGTGATGCTCGCCAAAAGAAACAGAATCTTACAAACAATCGATAGCCTGAAATTTTGTGCAGTGTATCCAATTTTTCACACTGAAGATAGTCTTTTTAATGGTGATAGATCACCTGAACCATGTGTTTTTGTGTGTTGCTAAGGTAGATTTTTTTTTAAAGAGGAGGAGGTAGGCTGGAGGGTTTGAATGCATTCTGCTATTTGTCGAGGAAAGATACATAGCTTCCATAGACAGGAGAGGTGAGGAATAAGAGTCTAGGTGTGAAGACAGCCTGCATTTTGGAAGCTAAACCAGGAAGGGATTACTAGAAGAACATGCATCCTGAAGTAGGACTGAGAGAGCGCAGAGAATGTGATATTGGAAAATAGATAGGAGAAAACAGAGAGACCTGCATCGACCTGCCTGCGATGTGACAGCAACAGACGCTGTGCTTCGGCCTCATCCTGGGAGATTCCAATAATTTTGAGAGTTTTCGATTCCACAAAAGCCTGGAGAGACGTGTAATGCTGTGGTGTCAGCTCATAGTAGAGAGCAGTGACTCCATTGAGCTTTGGATAAAGGCGTTATTGACCGAGTAGCTCTATTTTTCCATGGAAAACTTGGATTGATGGAGAATGCGACTGGCTTTGAAGGCCAGTTTTGTTATGTGGTTGGCATAGGAAAGGTCATAACTAATGGTGAGGCCAAGTTAAGAGACTGAACCGTTTCCAGTGGATGACTGAGGAAATAGATAGGTGGGTTCGTTTGATGAACCTTTTGGAGTGATAGGACGAGACTGAGATTTTTGAGGATTGAGGGTCACGTTCCATTTATTACACCACTGTCTAATCATTTCCAGATCAGAAGAGAGAGATGCAGATTCTGTCTGCCTAGCAGAGGAATGAGGTACTGTACACCATAATGTGGAGCCATCTGCAAAAACAAAAAGAGGGTTTCCAGAGGATCAGATAAATCATTTACTGTATATACAAGACTGGGCCAAAAAATCAGGTTGCTTGGAAACAGAAAAGACAACATCAACAGCAATGATGGACTCCATGACTTTGCTTTCAATTGGAAGCAAGTTCACCGGCCGAGTTGGTCGGGTCTGCTTTTCCACCATTCTTGTGGATGGGAGTGATGTTTGCTGACTTCCATGCAGAGGGGAGGTGGCCAAATTACAGGAACAGACTGAATAGGGCAGATCAAGGGGAAGTGAGAATGGCAGAGACGGATTTGAGAACATGTGCACCGATTCCATTTGGGCCTGTTGTTGAACAGAACTTTCACTACCTTCTCTGGTGAGGACATAGAGTCCAGTAGACAAAAGGCACATCAGGGTAACAGAACGAGATGGGTCAACAAGATTTGAAGGCAAAGACAGAGTTTTCCTTATCTTTGGCAGAATCTGTATTAACGCAGTTCAAAGTCAGGGAAGGGATGGATGGGGAGGCAGATTTGAAAAGGCACCGAGCAGCATGACTTGGAGGAAGGAGACTGGTTGGTGCGTTCAACCTTGAGATTTGTTAGATGATGCTTTCTGGCTTGCATCAATATTTACACACACTTGTTGCAAGCCTTATGGAATGAAAGGAAGTTCCCCTCAGTCAGGTTAGCTTTCCATGCTGAGAAAGTAAGATGCTTGACTGCAACCACCTCCTCTTCTGTGTAGCATGGTCGAAGGTATGGCTAGGATAGCTGCACATGGAGTGGGACAAACAAGGGAATCAACTAAGGTAGACTTTAATGAAAGTATTCCTCGGCAAAAACAACATCAGGTGCTGTGAAGATGGTGGTGCAATCCTTTTGTGAAAGGGCTGAACGAAGTCCTTACCAGTTGGCCTGTGCGAACAGCCATGTCCAACGTTGCTGAGGTTGCTGCCTTACAATAGCCAAAGAGAAAAGTTCCATGAGAAGAAAGTGATTAGAAGAGCCAATAGTAGCAGAAGAGGGACTATAGAGATTGGATGGAAAGTGTCATTACTTGGTCCATGAGGAAAGGTGTACCAGTAGTCAAACCCACAGTCGCAGAAAGCCTTTGCTGCAATGCCATAGCTGGTTGTTGTCGAGCCAACACACCGTCAGCTGACATTCTGACAGTTGAAATTGCCGCAGATGAGAAACAGAGAGGTGGGATGGGACGATGGGTGATGAGTTGATCCATGTTCAAGGAAATAGAGGTACATAGAGACTTGTCATTGTTGGGTGGGTTGTATGCCACAAGGGCAAACATTATCTGGTTATGGATATAGGTATACATAGTCAGAGGTATTCCAGATGGCTTGGATGGGTTAGTGAGGACAATGGATAAGGAGCAGTGGAGTTCTTGATATACACAGCAATAGTGTTTCCATAACGAAAGAATGGCATGTAAAAATGTAAAAGAGCACAACCAGGGAGACGCACAGAGGAGTCGGAAACATGCTGAAAGGGAAACGTTTCGGCTAAACATGCAACGTCCGGAGCAGGAGCAGCAACGGAGAGGTCGAATATTGATGGACCAGCCGTGAGGGAGAAGAACTGAGGAGACGAAGAGCAGGTGGAGTGTGGGATTGGGTGTGAGGCAGGGGAAGGGGGATGTGAGGTGGAGCAAAGGGGGAGAGGGATGTATGGAGGGGAGAATAGGAGCAAGAAGCAGAGCAGGGTGAGTGGGAGTGGGATGCGCAGCGGAAGGAGGAAGGCTAGTGGGAATGGAATGTATGGTGAGGGGAAGCAAGCCTCATGGTGGGGGTGAGGGGATTGGGATATACGGTGAGGGAAGGAGAAGCGTGCGTGTGACGTGTGGTGGGGAGGCATGGGGGTAAGGGGTGGATTGGAAGCACAGCGGGGAAGGGGAGCAGGAGGCATGGTGAGGTGAGTGGAAAGCGTGGTATTGGGAATGGGGTGGGACGCGTCGTGTGGGGAGGGGGAGTGAGATACATGGCAGGAAGCGGGTGAAATGGGATACGTGGTGGGCTGAGGGGAGTGGGATGCATGGCGTGGAAGGGGACACATGTCAGGAGGAGTAGGAGGGGAATGTGCAGTGGGTGGTGTTGGATGCACAGCAGGTGGACTTAATGTGTTGGTACACACTGGGAAGCATATGCTGGCATTCTTTGGAGAATGAACTTCTCATGGTCCCTTATTCTGATAAACAAAGACAGACATTGTGATGGGGTTGAATTGAAGGGTTATTGAAAATATGGAAGGAAGTCACACTACAAGTTTGGAGAGATGGTCCATAGACCGAGCATTGGCGTGATCGACAAAAGCAGAAAATAAATTGCATGAAGATGACATTGAGATGAGAAGAAAAACAATGTGGGTTGTTCGTAATGGAGATATTCAGGAAATGAAACATTATAAAATGTCACTCATCTGCCCAAAATAATGTACTTACACTCATTCAATTTGAAGTTAATCCATCCATCCATCCATCCATCCATCCATCAGGACCATACTCTGTGCAGAGTCTCCTTGGCTATTGGGCAAAATCCTGGACAGCTCACCACTCCGCCACAGGATACCAGCAAGTTGGCACTCATTTTGCCAACCTGAGAAGGATGACAGGCAGAGTCACCCCCACCTGGTATTAATTCAACAGCCGAGTGGGATTTGAACTCAGGATCCTCAGATCCCAAGCCCATCACCCTAACAATTAAGCCAACACCATGTCTGTCCAAAACAACTCTGCTCACTTCCACTCATTCGTTTCTCTTTCTTCCCACCTGTGGAACCAACTTCAACAGTCTCTTCAATCTCTTTCTTCCCTGCATGGATTAAAGACGGCTGTTCACCACCATCTCAGGTCATCCTCTACCCATAACCATTCATGATCTTTTCATAACCATTCATGAATCCTCCCAAACCCACCTCTTTCCACGTTTCCAGTTTTTCCTTCCACTTCTGTGATGAAGAGTTTGTGGCTGTATCCATCGAGTTCATGTCCCGTGTGCTCCCTTTGTCCTTTTCCTTCTCCACATTGTTTATCCATCCAAGTCTCCCTGTATTTTGTCCCTCAATCCTGCTGTTGGTGTGTCCCTCCCTCTCTTTGTACTGTTTCTTTTGTTCTGTTTCATCCTGATCCATTTTGTGTTCTTTGCTCCTCCATGAGCCTCGACATTGTAAACAAAAAAAGCTTTTCATGTAAGAAGTAAATTATCACTATTCGGAGATAGTGAAGAATTACATTAAAAAAAATGTGTGATGGAAGGCAATAGCAATTAGAATGAGTCAGTGATTGTTTTTCATGTTGAATAAGTTTTTTTTTGTTTGTTTGTTGGGGGGGAGGGGGTGGGGGTAGGCTGTGGTGTTGGTTTAATGGCTAGGGTGGGGGGGGAGGAGGGTAGGCTACGGTGTTGGTTTAATGGTTCGGGTGGTGGGCTTGGGATCCTAAGGTCCTGAGTTTAAATCCTGCTCTGCCATTGAATCAATACCAGGTGGGGTTGAGTCAGCGTATCATCCTTCCGAGGTCGGCAAAATGAGTACCAGTTTGCTGGGATTATTGAGCCATTCGAGTATCCTGCGTCAGAGTGGCGACCCATCCAGGATTGTGCCCACTAAATATAGCCCAGGAGACTGCACCGGCAGCACCGATGCTCTGTACAGAGTATTGTCCCAATGGATGGATGGATGGCGGTGGGGGAGCGGTTGAAAAGAAGAAGTGGAAGTATAACAGAAAGTCAAGAAGCATGAAAGGAGTACACCCAGGATAAGTCTGGAAGGAGTACACCGAGGATACTTGGGACACGTCAGCCTTCCCATTCCCCTCCTATCTTTGTGTTGTAAAAATCCTGGATCTTCATTGATTTAAGGACATTGGAGTCCGATTTTAAGGACATTGGAGTCCAGGGAAACAGACAATCAAGGCATCTCCAAAAAAAAGAACATAATCATGAAGTTAAGCAGTCAGGTTGATTTGACATAAAGTGGCAATTTTCAACTTTAAAGGCCCAGTAGGAACAATGTGACTGGACAGACAAGAATAGGGGAGGCAGTACTCCAAGTTTCGAGTTAATAGACAAGCATTACAAGCATCTTGAGTGGCAGAAGTATAAGGTAATGCAAGATAAGATAACATGCACCTGCCATCAGTGAAATCACTGCCAAATAGGAAACTAGAGAAACTAGAAAGACCCTTCAGTGGAGTTGGTGGATAATTAGTGCATCTCTGCCAGGCTGAACAGTTTACATTTTGTATCGCACTGATAGGCCAGATCTGGATCCGGACTTAAACCAAAATCAAAGGATTTCGGTGACGCTTCTTGTCACCGAACCAACTCATCCACCTCGTCTTGTCATAACTCATCCACAACGTTTTGAGATATCCTGCTCACAGACAAAGGAACAGACAGACAAATAGACAGGGGTGAAAACATATTCTCCGTCGACTTTCACGTGGCAGAGGTAACAAAAAGAGGAGTGCTTGATGGAAACAAATTAAGCATTGTTATATGTCATACAAATCTATATTAATCCCACACAAAGGGTGTCTAAAATGTAATTGAGTTAACAAATTATTGGGAGAGTAATTCCGCATGATGTGTCTTTGATGGCCATAATTATTGCCACCTTGTGGGGTTGGCTGGGAAAATATTTTGGCACAAGTCTTTCATGAATTGGCTGGCTTCACATGATGTTCAGCTAAGTAGGGTAGAGCAGGAATTTGGAATTTGGCCATGGTGCTGGCAATACTTCGCCTACTCTTCATGAAGGGCACCGACGTGGGATATTTATATGAGGTCCACCAACAAATGCTGGCAGACGTGACACCCAGTTTAACATCCATCCGAAGGACATCACACGCATTGATGCCTCGCCCTACCTGTGAAACACCAGGGTGGCAGGTTATAGCCGGACCGAGATCACAACCCAGGATAGACAGCTCAGTGGTGAGTATGCAATGTGCATACCTCTATGCTCTCCTGCCTTCCTGGGATAGTAACTATGAAATTCAAATATGACTCCCCAAAATAGAAAGAAAAGCTCACACCCCAGAAGTTGGCTTCCACTACAACCAGAAGGAAAATGGAGATCGCGGGAAAGCTGGCCGACTTTGGAATATTTTATGGGGTGCTGTGAAAATATTCCTTGCAAGTTATGAACAGCTAATGTGGTGCCTCGATGACAGAGAAGTAAGTCTAAATATAGCAGTGCCAACCTTTGGAAGCAATCTTGACGATAGTGTCTGCCGAAGACAAGTTCTGGTTCATGGGACGGACTGTAAACAGAGATTCTGCCAGAGGTTGATGACAGAAAAAGGGGAAATTTGCAGACTCTTTCTGGACAACTAAAGTGAGGAAGTGGAAATATTTCAAAGGAGCGAGGTATCCGTGTTATGCACGGGTGGGAGCCCAAAATCTCAAAAAAAAACAAACAAAATGTTTTGAGAAATTTTATGAAAACTCCAACTCACTTTAGGACACGTGCGGGGATCCCAAAAGCTGCACAGAAAATTGCATACGGGTGGAAATGCAAATCACAATTGTATTGAGATATTACCAAACCAGCAAATATTTCCGCACACGGTAAATGGTGAAAGTGCTAACTAATGCCAAACCTGTGAATGTGTTTACATGTGGAGAGAGAGCGAGCAGCTTCGTATGGGTAGAAACTCAAAATAATGATTGTATTGAGAAATTTATGAAACCTTCCACCCACCTAAGGACACTCGTGAGGACCCCAAAAGGTTCCACAGATGATTTGGCGGTGCTAGCCTCAAAAGTGAAGGAATAGTTCGGGGAAGGGCAGCCAGCCAGCGAGCCAGACAGACAGACAGACAGACAGACAGACAGACAGACAGTCCTGTTTTATTGTGGAGAGAAGTCAAGTTCAGCCATATTCACGGACCACCATCTTGATTTCTAGCACAAGCATTAAAAGCAGGAAACATAGGTATTGATTCCCATTGCTTTGAACACAAATTCTCTCAAAAATGACTCGTACCAAAAAATCCAAATCCATTGGTACCATATTCTGTACAGAACGTCGGTGCTGCCAAAGCAGTCCCCTGGGCGAGTTGGCACAATCCTGGACAGGTCACCACTTCAACACAGGACAATCAAATGGCTCAATCTTCCTAGGAAGCTGGTACTCATTTTGCCAACCTCAGAAGGATGACAGGCTGAGTCAACCCCACCTGGTATTAATTCAATAGCTGAGTAGGACTTGAACTCAGAATCCTCAGATCCCAAGCCCACCACCCAAACTATTAAGCCAACACCAGGCATACTGTTATACAAACTGTACATGACTCTTATAAACAAAGATTCAGATCAAATTTGTAATACCCTCATTGAAACATTTCCCTCAAGGAACAAAGCATTGTCTGCCATGTCCCCCCAAAGTTTAAACTGTGGGAAAATGGCTGAGATTAAACGTGCCTTTCTCAATCCACTACCCCACCACATGCTAAGCTGAAGACCAGTTACAGCAACAACACAAATGCTTGTCTTTCAAAATTCAAGCACTGCACCCTATCATGACCAAGTCCTCCCCTCCGACCCTCAAAAAATGAAACCACCGGTAATAGCTTGTACAAGAGAAATATAATGAAAGCAGGTGCGACCATCATGGAGTGTTGAAGTTTCTTCAGTTGCACAGTAACCTTGATGCAATGTGGCAATCAATTAACTTCTGATACAGAACGATTTTCATTGAGAAGCAAAATATCAGTGTGTTTCACAAATAAAGAGGAGGTGAGAAAATAAAAATTAAGAATGAGCAACTGTAAGATGTGATTTTAAGAGAGTGCGAGGAATGGCATGGTGTGAGACCATAGCTTTGTTGTCAGTGTCTATGGGTAATGAGGTCAGTAATGTCGGCAGGAACCAGTGTTATGATTGACCTTCAAGGTTAGCAGTAAAATATTAAACTCTATCCAATGTGGTGTGTTCAAGTGTCTTGAGGATCGGAGCGATGTAATCAAATATTACGAGGGAGAAGTACGAGTCTGACTGTCATGTTCTGAATAAGTTGCAAGGGCGTTTGAGAGGAGCAGACGGGCCTGTGAACAGTGAGCTGGAGCAATTCAAATGGGGGTGCTGTGAGAGCATGAACCAGAGTTTCAATTGTCCTGTTTTCCACATGAGTGGATTTTAACAATGTAGGACAGAAGGAAAAAATACATAAATATTTACAGATTTCAGCAAGATTTGGAATATAGGGAAAGTGTTGGATCCATAGTGACATTTAGATTGTAAACTCCGGAAGCAGAGATCAGGTGGTGGTCCGCAAGTTTCTCTATCTGGGATTGAAAATGTTCAAAGAACCATCAATGGGCCTCAGACCAAGCATGGCTGTTTTCTTTTTTTTTTTGTGTACAATATTGAGACTCGTACAAGAGCTAACACACAAAACATATAACGGAGAGAGCAGGAGACAAGAGCGGGGGGGGGGAGGGAAGCACAAAACAGTGGGGAACAGAGACATGAGGATATCTGTGGAAGGGAGAGGGATGGGGTGGGTTACACGAGACAAACAAGATGGACATTACAGGGACTTTCAGGTCCTTACACAACAGGGAATTTCAGGAAGGAAAGCAGGGAGTTTGAAGGAGGTGGGTTTGGGGTGGAGTAATGGGGGTAGAAAAGATCATGGTTTTGGATGGGGGAAGATAAGAGATGATGGTGAACAGCTGTTTTGAAGATCTGGAGGGAAGAGTGGAATTGAAGAGAGTGTGGGAGTTTATTCCAGAGGTGGGGGAAAAAAGAGGAATGAAAGAGTGAAAGTGAGCAGTGATTCTTGATTTTGTCAGTTCATCAGAAGGGGGTTGCTGGCGGACCTTGAGCAACCGCGGAAATATGGAGGGGGGGGACGACGACAGATCACAGACAGAGCAGGGGGGACAAGGCCGGAAAGGAGATGGTAGAAGAGAGAAAGACCACTGACCTGCCTGTGGTGATTGAGACACAAAAGACAGCCTCATCGCGGGAGATACCGATGATCCTAAATAGTCCAGTAGATATGTCAAAAAGATGTTCACTTCCGGAAGAAAGCATGAAAATTTGTATACAGGGGTTTTTGAGTATGCTGAATCCATTTCTTACCGGATCCACGCTGGCAAACCAAGGGATCACACTGAAAATCAATAAATCCAAGATGGCCGCCCTGCGTATTGCCGATTTTGATATTTCGTCAGAACTTTGGTTCTATTTGACATAAAAACATGATCTTGGTGCCGATTTATAGGTTTTTAGGGTCAAAGAATTCAATGAGATGCCGTAAAATACCATAAATGTGATTGGAACAAAATCCAAGATGGCTGTCCTCTGTAGGTAATGCAAATATCAATCTCGTTTTTTTTTCTGTTTGGCATAGAACATGATCTTATGGCTAAATATAGGTTTTTAGGGACAAGAAATTCAATAAAGTATTTTTTATTACTATAAAATGTATCAGTAGGAAGATCCAGTTACACTTTTAACAAATTTCGATGAACCATTGAGAGCAATATTGTTCACACTCATAATTCACAAAGAATAGAGATGTACACTTGTCATTTTTTTCCATTATTGAGAATGTGCAGGGAATAAATGGTTTTACTGATATAATACCAAACTAGATGAAATGAGTTTGAATTGTATTACAAATGTCAAAAAAGGAACTTAATCTAGGACACTGTCCACGTCTGCACATTGTCCACCACAAAAACACAGCTGTTTGCACGGGAGGCTTGCTTTAGCACACTGGCATCTTCCTGTGCACCGTTTTTTACATGCACACTTAATAAGTTCTCTGCAGCCATTTGATGCTTCTGGCAGGGTACTCAATAAGGGCACCCATATTCGCTCACTGTCGAGTTGCCACCCCCACTCGGAAGGACTTGGAAGTGTTGGATTGGCCTCCAATGCCTGACCCCAGACGTATCCTGCTTGGTAAGCAGCACGCTTTACATGTTGTAGAAGTGCTGCACGTGACGGTGGGATGTTCTCCAGCTTCCGATTACAGTAGGAGAAGAGATGCTTCCTGGCTTCATTCACATCAGTGAGTTGTGACGTGCGAGAGTACAGCAGAACCACATATCTTTCGAGTTCCTTCAGGTCAGCTTCTGTAACTTCATCGGGAGTAGCAGACAGCAGTAGAAATACTTCAGTGATGTCTGGAAGTGATTTCCATACTTCCCAAGCGGTCTTCTTACGGACGGAGCTCAATGAAGACACCGTGTCACATCCTGATATGGCGTGCATAAATGGGAGGCCTCTGCAGTAATCATTGCCAAGCTCACTGGCAATGACATGTGCTCCAATATACCGAAAGTGTGCACCATGGCCAAAAGCTAACCAAAGTTCACAATCTTCCATGCTGATTGCAGTCACAATGGCTAGAACTAAGACGTCCGTGTCAGTAGCGTGCACCATGATACTCTTCATGCCATTGGTGTAGGCATGGAAGCAGTGAAGCATCATTCGGTAGTCTGCTTCTTCGTGTGAACATGGTTGAAGCCCAGAAACATCAAGTGTTGCAGAGGAGGAAACCTCATACTTGCTTTTATGCGCTTCCAAGTCAGGAATTTATGCAAGAAGCTTTTCTTTCAAACGAGTTGAGTTTGTACGCTCTGGCATATCGCTGCCAAGTTGCTGAAGTCGTGACCTGTAGAGTCGTACAAGGCTTGACAGCTTAAAAATGTGTTCAGCGTGCTCTTCTTCTTGTCGAGACCCTTCAATATAGGATACCAATTCGGCAAAGGCTATAGACTCATGCGTTAGATGTGGATCTTCCTTCTGAGCCTCTTTTCTGACAAGTGTGTGGTGTCTATTGCATAAGGCAGTCAAACACTGTTTGTGGTATACAGCATCTATTGCGGTTATATCACCTGAGGACAGCTTGGCAAGCAGTCGGGTATCACGAAGCTATGTTGCCATTTTTCGAACATTTGCGTCTATCTGTGCTGTAGCAGCTCTATGATAACCTTCCTCCACTTTGTCGTCACAAAAGAAGCAGGACAGGCTTTTGTCAGTTTGAATGGAGGAACCAGGGAATGCCCCTCGTAGTCTGCCTTTGAGTGGAGAAGTCTCAGTCTTTCTTACTTTGGCTATCTTCTTGCGGGCACGCTCAACTTTCTCTTTGCTAAACTTCATGTGGCATGTTTTGTGCCATTTTGCATTGTGCTGGGAAAGAGTTGCAGCTATACCTTGGCCGTCATCCAAACGTGACAAATTTATGTCCATTGGCAGGGCACCAAGTGAGTGTAGCTCCTGGATATGTTCAGCTATTGTATCATAAGCTCGGGACTGATGGGAATCCTTGGATTGAGATGGGTCTCTCAGCGGTTCCGATGAACGTTTTTGACATAGGGCACAAAGTGTCCAATCTGTTTCGGGCAAAACCACATCAGAAGCACTGTCCAGCTTTATTTTCTTGGTTGCCATATTAGTCTGTTCTACATCAGGTTAGTTACAGGTAGGCATGCACCTTGGAATGGTCACCATCTTTCCTGAAAAGAAAGTGAAATCTGTTATATTTATATAACTGAGATATCTACATCAAATATTTCAGTTTTAGTCATACAATATGTGGCCTAATCAGATTGATGTTCTGAAAATGAAACAAATTATCAGATTAATGACCAATTTTGAAAATAAAACAAACCATCAGATTAATGGCAAGTTCTGAAAACAAAATAAAACATTAGAATAATGAAATGATATACATGTATGGTCTTCCTGAGAAGTAAACAAAAATAAAGCATTAATTCATTGAATTGTTCACCCTATTTGTGAAGTGTTTTGATGACTTTCGTGGATCTTGTTCTGAATACAATGTAATTTAAGCTATGTAATTGAATTTCTTGTCCCTAAAAACCTATATTTAGCCATAAGATCATGTTCTATGCCAAAAAAAACAAAAAAACAACGAGATTGATATTTGCATTACCTACAGAGGACAGCCATCTTGGATTTTGTTCCAATCACATTTATGGTATTTTAAGGCATCTCATTGAATTCTTTGACCCTAAAAACCTATAAATCGGCACCAAGATCATGTTTTTATGTCAAATAGAACCAAAGTTCTGACGAAATATCAAAATCGGCAATACGCAGGGCGGCCATCTTGGATTTCTTGATTTTGAGTGTGATCCCTTGGTTTGCCAGCGTGGATCCGGTTAGAAATGGATTCAGCATACGCAAAAACCCCTATATACAAATTTTCATGCTTTCTTCCGGAAGTGAACATCTTGGCCTCATATTCTACATATCTACTGGACTAAAACGCCTTGGTTTCCACAGCGTGAAGCCAAGAAAGGTGAGAGGCGGGAGCACCAGCCGAGAGGGGAGTGCAGTACTCCATCAGGCAGTGGACGAAAGCTTTGTATGTGGTCAGGATTTCAGGTGGGCTGAGGAAGAACTTTGCATGACGGAGGATGTCCAGTCGGCGACTGGCTTTGGAGGCCAGCTTGGAAATTTGGCTTTCCCAGGAGAGATCATGGCAGATAGTGAGACCCAGAAGCTTAAATGAAAATTCCTTTTCAAGAAGATTGTTGAGAAAGTCGATGAGGGAGGGGGGGGGTCCAGATGGTCCTTTTCAAGAGACAGAGTGAGAGTGTGAGATTTGTCCGAATTGAAAGACATGTTCCACATGTTGGACCAGTTTGTGATTTTACCCCGATCTGCAGTGAGCGAAGAAGCTGCTGCTTGCCAATCTGAGGGATGGCAGATGGTACACCAGAGGGTGGAGTTATCAGCAAAGAGAAAAAGAGGATTTTCCAGAGAGTCGGAGAGATCATTGATGAAAACCAGAAAAACAACAGGGCCCAGAACGCTACCTTGATGAACTCCAGCCTGGACAGGAAGAGGGGATGAAATAACTCCATTTAGGGCCACAGGGTGGCTGCGACAGGAGAGGAAGTCTGCGAGCCATGAGTGGAGATGTCCTTGGATACCATAGGAAGAGAGTTTGGTGAGCAGGGCAGGGTCCCAGACCACATCGAAAGCACGCGATGTGTCTCGGGAGATGGATCTGATTTCGTGTCTGGCATTGAGGACCTCCATCCATTGTTTGGAGAGCAGAAGCAGCATATCCAGAGTGGAGTGACATGGTCTGAAACCAAATTGATGATCGGAAATCAGGCCATTTGAGAAGAGGAAGGATTTAATGTCTGAAGCAATGATGGATTCCATAACCTTGCTGATGATTGAGAGAAGGCTGATTGGTCTGTAGTTGCAGGGATCTGATTTTTGTGCCTTTTTTAGGCAGAACGGTGATGTTTTCTGATTTTCAAGCAGATGGCAGATGACCTTGAGCAAATGAGAAGGTGAATAGAACAGAGAGAGGGTGAGCAAGAGCAGCAGAGCAGGTTTTTAGGACATGTGGGCTGATGCTGTCTGGACCGCTTGCAGAATCTGAGTCGAGGTTTGACAGCAAGCTCTCCACCTTGTCAGAAGAAAAGGAAACAGAGTCCAGGACCAGCTGGGTACGACTGGGTAAGGTGGGTAAAGAAAGCAATGGGTTTCGCACACAAGATTTAGAGGCAAACACGGAGATTAGGCATTCAGCCTTTTCACATGCGGTGTCAGTTGTGCGGCCATATATGAGGTAAGGGATGGGATGAAGGGGGAACTTACACCAGAAACAGATTTAACTGGACACCACTAGGAATTGGATAGGGAGACAGGTTTGAGAGTTCAGACTTGATATGAGAAAGATGTTGTTTTCTGGCTCTCCTGAGGGTCGACACACATTTGCTCCGAGCTTTATGGAAGGAACTGAGATTACCTTCAGTTGGATTAGCCTTCCATGAGGCAAAGCCAAGTTGTTTCAGGACAACTGCCTCATCACAAGCTTCAGTCTACCATATGCAGGAGGAAGGGTAGGGCAACTGAAGACGAGATGGGATAAATCTGTGCATGAGAGAGAAAGCTTATTTGAAAGAATTCCCAGGATGAGTTGATGTTGGAGGAAGTGGAGATGGGAGACCAGTCTAGAAGTTTGATGGCTACTTGAAGTCCCTGCCAATCGCCTGAGTGAAATGCCAGATTCGACGGCGCTGAGGTGGACCTCTAATAACAGCCAAAGAGATGATGACTTTGACAAAAATATAGTCAGATGAACCGAGTTAAGTGGAGGAAGTACAGCAGATATTTTCAGGGAAATTGGTCAAAATCAGATCCAGAAGAGATGGAGTACCGTAAGTTGAGATCCGGGTCAGGAAGTTGACAGATTGTGTCAGTTCCAATGAGTTGCAGAAGTCTTTTGCTGAAGTACCATGGCAGGTGAGAGAGGTACCCACACCCAACCAACTGGCATGATGACGGTTGGAGTCACCACATATGAGGAAGAGAGAGGTGGGATGAGAGAATCGAAGTTGGTCTATGTTTTCAGAGAGTGAGATGTAAATGGAGTCATCACTGTTTGGTGGACGGTACAACACACATATGAACATGAGGTGGAAGTGTCGGGGAAGCCGTAGCCAGAGGTATTCCTGGGTATGTGGGGGAGAGAGGGCAGTGCATGTTGAGTGCAGAAAAGAGTCTTTGATGAAGCGAGCAACTCCGCTGCCAGGACGAGGCTCAGGTCTGTCATACCAGAGGAGGGAATAACCAGGGAGAGATACTAAGGAGTCAGAGACGTCTTTAAGGAGGAAAGTTTCTGTTAAGCAGATTATGTCTGGTTTGTCAGTGACAACCTGTCTGGAAAGATCTGTCAGGTTTGAGCGAAGGCCTCAGATGTTTGAGGTCTACACTGTTAAGGAAGAGGGAGGGGAGGATGTTTTATGTGCAGGGGGGGGGGAGAGGAGGAGGGTAGGATGAGGAAGGAGGGTGGGGGAAGGAGTGTTGTTGAAAGAGTGTGGAGGACTGCAGAAGAGCTGGGGAGAGGGCTGGATGAGGAGGAGAAAAGTCCCAGTGATGATGGGTTGAGGCACAGTGGGGAGTAATAAGAGAGGGGGAAGAGGGCAGTTGAAAATTGGGGGTGGAGTGATGAGATGGAAGAGAGAGGGTTGGGAAAGGAGGCAGCTTTATGGATGTGAGGGGGGGCGGAACTTTGGTAAGGGGGAGTGAGGGGGCAGATTGGAGGGAGAAGGGTGAGAGGGTGATTTTGAGAAAGGTAAGAGGGAAGCTTGGAGGAGGAAGAGTGTGAAGGTTGCTTTGAGAGGGAGGGGTGAGAGCGAAGCTTTTAGAAGGAGGGGAGACGATGAGAGCAGGCATGGCCAATGTGCAGGAGGACGATGGGAGAGGTGGGCAGAGGGGGAGGATCAGACTTTGTGGAGGTATGGTGAAGAAGGGAGCGGGCAGGGGGAGGTACAATATTTGAGGGTTTGTTCAGCATCTCAAGGAGATGGGGATGGGCCAGGCATCTGCCTGAGGGATTGCCAGACAGAGGCCCCTGGAGTACTGGCGGAAAGTGGATGCAGCGATGCGCTGCTCTGGTGCATGCTCCCATACCTGACCTGACCTGGGAGGTGTGCTGAGAGGAAGGAAGGAGCTTATTTGTGGTGATGGGGAGTGCACTGATTGAGAGAGTGAGATATCTGTTCGGTTAGAATGGAGGCCACAGATGTTAGAACACCACACACATTGGGACACCAGAGGAGGAGCTGATACTGAATCAGAAGACAGCAAAGAGATGCCAAGAGCAGAGGTAGGATGAGGGGCAAGGAGAGGGGATAACAGGTGAGGGGGTAGGAGGAGGTAGATTTAAGTAGGTGGGGTGAATTAGGCCCGAAGTTGGAAAAAAACAAAAAAAGGACGATTGATGGAACACGAACACGTATTGCAAACTGCGATTAAAATTGTTTTTTTTTTAATTCTGCTTTAAAATCGGGAGTTTCTGTAAACATTTAAACATTTGCACAACTTATGCATAAAGTATGACAAACCATTTTGGCTGGTTGGTGTAAATCTGGTGGGAGCTAAAATTGATGATGTCCTCTTCAGAAAACGGCTGAATAACAATTCTGACCAGGGCGCACAGCAAAGTAGGTATATTTGTGCAATTTTCGAGATTTTTCAGGAGTTTCAAGGACTTGAACAAGTTTTCCAGGACCTTCCAGTGCTAGAAAATGCTTTCTCATTTTTTTTTTCCAGGAGTTTCAAGGACTGTAAATCATGTAACGTGAAAGACACCAACTAAACAAATAATGTCAACAGTTGGGACACCGAGCTTACTGTTCAACCCAAGAGTTGGCACAACCTGTGATGCAATACCCTTCCTGTGAAGCACCAATCAGACAGTTTATAGTCGGCTCAGAAATTAAACCCGGAATAGACAGCTTAAAGATAAGTGTGCTACCTCTATATCATCTTCAACACACACACACACACACACACACACACACACACACACACACACACACACACACACACACACACACACACACACACACACACACACACACACACACACACACACACACACACACACACACACACACACACACACACCCTTACCTTCTGTACATAACTATTATATTGAGAAATTAAAGACACATTTGTTCGTTTCTGAGACTACTGTGAGAATCTCATTCCGGTGACATCAAACGCATGATCTGTTGAAGGGGGAGTTATTAAACATTACCAACATAATATTTCATTTGTTATTTAGGCACGTCATTCATTTTTGGGATTCCCGCTTACCTGCCCAGCGAGGATCAGGACGTCGCTAGCTTTTTGGAAGGGGCATTCAAAATCTAAACTGAGGCTGCCAGTTGAGGCTGTGAAACAGGTCGAGGCCATGCTATTGCCGACAAGGTGGCCAAAATAATCATGGAGCGGAATTTGCATGGGGCACAATGTGTAAGTTGTATTGCATAATTCGTCAGTAATCGGATGCATTTTCCTGTTTATCATTGCCAACGTTCTCAAGTTCTATCTCATCTTTTGACAACACTCAGAAAGATTTTTCTGAAAATTGATAATGAGAAAAAAAGGGGATTTGATCTGTTAGGGTCAGGAGCTGCAAACAAGTCCTTAAAGAGCCGCATGTGGCTCCAGAACCACATGTTGCCGACTCTCACTCTAAGCTATTCTGCGAGTATATCAATCATAATAAAGCAGTATGTTGACCGTAATCATGAATTCCATTCACACGAAATGGATTGCATGATCAGAAATTTCATTCGGACGTTAAAGAACATGACAATCATTTGAGTTTCTGGCATGCAATAGGAGTGCAGGTGCAAATTATTTTGCTCAATTTCATGAAAATGCGATCACTGTATTTTTATTGTGCTATTGGCGTACACTTTATGCCGCACACTAATTTCGCTGGGGAGATGCGCTACTGCACAAACGTAATATATATATATATATATATATATATATATATATATATATATATATATATATATATATATATATATATATATATATATATATATATATATATATATATATATATATACTGTAATAATAACATAAAAACATTAAAGTATCCATCCATCCATTGGGACGATACTCAGTGCAGAGTGTTGGTGCTGCCTAAGCAGTCTCCTTGGCTCTTGGACACAATCCTGGACGTGTAGCCAATCCGACACAGTATACCAGCAAGTTGGCACTCATTTTACCAACCTCGGAAGGATGACAGGCAGAGTCAACCCCACTTGGTATTAATTCAACAGCCAAGTGGGATTTGAACTCAGAATCCTAGAATCCCAAAGCCCACCACCCTAACCATTAAGCCAACACCAGTCAGGAAAACATTCATATACATTATTAAACAAATAAATATTCGCAATTAGTAATAAACATTGTAAATTTTGTACATTTGCTATTGTGTTCTGGTACAAGGGAGATCGTGTGAAGGAATGAAGGGGAGAAGGGAGGAAGGCAAATTGTGGTTGACGTGCTCTGGCAGTATGGAGTTTGATTAGAGACCGTGTGAAAGGAACAACATTTTCCTGGTGTGAAAGAACATTATATTTACCAATGATGAAAATCTGCATTCGCAGTTCTGTGAATGTTATGCAAATTGTTGCGGCGCTATCACACCACTTTTTATCACGCCATTAACATGGACCTTACGCCATGACGTTACGATTATAGGCGTTGTTCGCCACGTCATTGACATACAATCTCAATTTTAAATGCGTTTCATCATTGTTTCATTGACTAAAATTATATTTTTAAAAGGTCTTTTTCAGAAAAGCTGCATTTTTAATGCGAAAAGGGCGACTTCTCGAGACAGAGGAAAAAAAGAAAGAAGGAAGCGCGATTAAGAAGGAATCGAGAGAATATAGGGCAATAAGAAGAGCACGTTTTTCTGTGACGGATTGAAATGAATGTGGAGCACAAAACAGAGAAGCTCAGCAGAGATTTGTTTGTCAACAAACGGATATAATGAAAGGACATCAAGGCAGACACAAAATAGTCTCCAACATTAGAGAAGGTGGCATTCACCTCCACGCAGACAGATAGCTGTCTGTCTGGCAGGCCTCTAGTATATGTATGAAGAATTGCTCAGCAAGCAAACTCCTTAATGAAGTCTTGGCCATAAGGACAATCCTCCTTGATAATATATATCTTGAACAATCATGAACAGATGCACAAGTTCTTGAGACCATCAAAAGAAAAAAAACAGTTGGACCTGATGGATGTCCGGTGTACCTGCGTATACACTGGAAAGGAAAAGTGTGTTCATGTTTCAAGAATCAAATTAAGCAGACTGTGTACAATTCCTACTATGCTGTTGAACCGCGAGTAATTTTCACCACTCGCAGGCTGATTCAGTCAATCCGTGAGGATGTTCTGCCTACCGTTCAATCCAGCAATGTTGTTTACGAGTTTAAGTGCCGACGTGGAGCTGATCAGTATGTGGGCCATACATCTTTGTGATTGGCGGAACGCATCAAATAGCACGTCATTTGACTTTCTGACAACATTTATCAATTGGTCAAAGACAACCACTATGAACAGTGGGAATGTACAAAGTATGGCTGCCGTTCCCTGCGCTTCGGCTATTGTATCTCATCTTCTGAGCAATCCTTAGTGCACAGAGCAATATGATGTAAGCTGGTTCCGAACCTTGAGCAAGGGACGCAGCATCTCACACTTTGGCACAATGGAGACAACATTTATCAAGACCCTATAATTTGTGTACAAAAGGAATTTGTGCGTACATTGTATCTGTTTTGACCATGTTAACTCAGTGGACAGGCATCGTATCACAACTATTGGTGAATCGTTGACACGTGATCCATCCTCTTATCCTACTGGGTTCCTCCTGTATCAACCAATGAGCAATGAGCTTATTACTCTGTCTATACAACATGTATTCTGTTCCTATTTAATCCTGTTCACATTCTTTCCCTGAAGAGAGCAGACCGAAAAGCTTTGGCATGTCTCTGTTATTGTTGATATATGCAGTATAGAATATCCTTTCATACTGAATCTATATTTTCAACCAAAATGGATATATTTTTTCAACAATTCCCCCAAAGTTCCTGAATCCAGAACATAATTTGGCAGACACAAACAGAAATGCTTGTGTGGAGTGAATAGCACGTGTATAGGAATCCAATTTTTGAGAGGAAATGAGATTGCCAATAGAAAAACCTCAAATTTGGGCCTCCGCGTTCTTTGGAACCTGGTGTTGTTTTTCCAAACATTCCAAAACTTGCAGCTGCATGATGAAAAAAATAAATATATTAAAAAAAATCAGAATATTTCATTCAATAACAGAGCACTAAATTTTACATTATACCTGTGCAGGTTTCTTCCAGATATTTCCACCTTTTATTGCAAGAAAGTTAAAAAAAAAAGTATATATATATATATATATATATATATATATATATATATATATATATATATATATATATATATATATATATATATATATATGTGCAACCCAGACGAGTCACATTGAGCAATTCCAGAATTAGTGCATCACGGTTTACCAAGTCATTCATCAGCAGCCCTTTGCAGACAACCTGCAAATAAGCCGAACCGCAGAGACTCTGCTTCTGTATCCAAGAAGCCACCACAGCCAGGCGCATTCCATTGTCTGGGTGACAAATTACTGCTATTGGAATCACACTCCTGCCTTGGTCTGCAGCCAAGGGAATTGCTTCAGACATTCAGTGCTTGCATCTGGTGTTTCAGACCCTCACTGGAATATCCCACAGACGAACGAGCAAAGCAAGACAGCACCATTTGTAGGATGTACTCGATCATGCACATACTATATGTCTATTGACATTGTTTCCACTATCCTTCATATTTTTGTCTCAATCTCCTCTTCAAGCGAACCTTTATGAGGTTATTCCAGATGATTTGTTTATTTTACTTTTGTCTCCATCATTTTCTTTTCCGACAATTCATATTTCTTCCAGGAGACCTTTCCTATCTATGGTACCTGCAGATTAACCACATACATACTTCTCGTTGTCCATCTTTAAATCTCAAAACAATCATTCTCAAGGAGGAAACAAGCTCTTTCCCCATAAAGTTGCCCTCTCCGATGAATTTTTCTTTTTTAAGTTCTCTCGAGCTTCTGATCTTCCACAAAAAAAGAAAACAAACTATTTATCACAATCTCTTACTTGTTGAGGTGGACTTTCCCCCTTCACAAAGTAAGACATGTTCTCGCTCACACGACATCTCCTCGACGATAAGGTGCAGGACGTTCCCCTTCTCACTTGTTCCCTTGTGCTTCACAGGGTTCATGTGTGAGATCAACCAGTGCATCAACATGTGCTTTAGCATCACACTAAGCAGGCAGAAATCAAGAAGAGTGTTGATTGACATACTGCATGTCATTTTCCAATTTTTTTTTTATTCATATCGAGCTGTCTCGAGTCGAGTCAGAGTATTTAATCGAGTCAAAGAGCTGTCTTCATTACGTGTGTGTGTGTGTGTGTGTGTGTGTGTGTGTGTGTGTGTGTGTGTGTGTGTGTGTGTGTGTGTGTGTGTGTGTGTGTGTGTGTGTGTGTGTGTGTGTGTGTGTGTGTGTGAGAGAGAGAGAGTGTTCTGTTTTTGCATATGACAGCATGGCTGCTAAGTAGCTATCATCTCTTGTAAGCACAGCTGTGCCACTGATGATGTGCCCCTCTACCAGTACACTGGTACTCATTTGCTGAGCTCAGAAGGATGATAGGCTGAATCAACCCCACCTGGTGTTAATTCAGTGGAAAATTGGGCTTGAACTCAGGACCCAAAGATCCAAAGCCAGCCTCCCTAACCACTAGAACAACATCAGGCTTGTGTGTCAGTGTGTGTGTTCCTCCAAGCCCGTCCCTCAGTGTGCTGCAGTTAGAATGAAAGGTGGTGGGCTCTCGTTTTCCTGAAGCTGATCCTGCTCACTATATTCTCTCAGTGAGGGAGCCTCATGAGTGGAGGAGGCCAAAGGGTCAACAAGGTTCCTCGTGGTTGCAGCAGGTTGACCGGCATCTCAAGGAGATGGGGATGGGCCAGGCATCTGCCTGGGGGATGGCCAGACGGAGGCCCTTGGAGTACCGGTGGAAAGTGGACGCAGCGATGTGCTGTTCTGGCACATACTCCCATACCTGACCTGACCTGATGATCATAAATGATGAAATGATGATGACACTTTAATGTGAATTAAAATGTGTGTGTGTGTGTGTGTGTGTGTGTTTTTGAGAAAGCATAACATTTTCTCTGTGCTAATATCTATATTTATCTCTCTGCAGTGATTATGTCTGGACGGTGTTTGTCTCTGGACTTGTCCGGATGGTGTTTGTGTCCGGACAGAATTTGTGTCCAGGCATTGTTTATTTCTGGACCTGTCTGGGCCATGTCTGTTTGGCTCTTTACGTGTCCATGTTGTCTCCGGATGGTGCTTGTCTCCAGGCATTGTTTATCCCTGGATAGTGTTTGTCTCCAGACCTGTCTGGGCCATGTCTATTTGTCTCTAGATGTGTGCATGTTTGTCTCTGGACATGTCTGGAAAGTGTTTGTTTGTGGGTGGTATTTATATATGACTGGTAGAAAATGGATTTCAGACATTATTTTATTTCAATCTTCACTGTTATTCTAAGCAGAATCATTTTGATGAGACAGTATGAATGGTAATTAATGCTCCACTGCATGTCTGCCTTCCCTTCATCTCACCTCATGCTGCCTTCCCTTCCCCCACCATTCTCACTTTCCCACCCTCCTCGCTTCCCCTCTCTCCTCGCTCCCCCTCTCTCCTTGCTCCCCTTCTCTCCTTTCTCTTTTCCCCTCCACTTCCTCACTCTCCGCCCCACCCCCCCTCTCTTTATCATTCCCAACTATCACTGGCACAATTTTGGCATTTCTTCAGCTTCAAAGATATTTTTGACTTCATTTTTGAGATCTTTGTATTTTGTAATTTGCTTCATTTCTGCATGTAGGCCAAAATCACGGCGTATTGACACCTCAATTCACAATGTCTTCACAATTGCTGGGTATCAACACCTCAATTTACTTTTTGTACCAAACTACTATGGCCGGTCGTAATGCTTTGCTTCCTGTCCATGCGCGATGGGATCATCAGGGTGTAAGTGAGCATTACTTCCTTGTTTTCAACGATTGCTTTTGGTTATTATTTATGGATATTGAATTTTTTGTGGATGTGCCAGTGGATTACTCAACATACTTTGTTGTGCCTTTGGGTGTACAGCTGTTCTGACATTAGTTTTTATTTTTTACATCCTGATAGGAGGTGGCTCGCACTTTCTGTTTTACCTTACAGAACCTACACCTGTCCGATTGACTCAGTCCCACCATTTTCTTAAAGCCATTGGCGTCGTGTCCTTGGTCTTGGGCATTTAATATCATTTGTTCTCCATCCCAGTTTAGCTGAATTCTTCGTCATTCCAATTAGCCTTCTTTGTCTTTGCCAAATCTGTCCAACTCTGTTTGAGATATTCCTGCTCTTTTATTGTTCTCCCAGTTATCGATGTACATCTGTTGGTATTTTGTATAAAGACAGCATATTCTTCTTTTGTCTTTTTTGCAATCATTGGGCTGTATTTGTTGCCATTTCAGTTTCATATGTGACACCTTCTATTCACACCTGTCTTTGGAAATATTTTTGCAAGGTGAGTTTGGGATACCTTTTCTGACTTGCTTTCTTCGCGTTTGCGTATCAATTGGATTCGGTAGTCTGTTCGACATTTCACATTCTCAGCCAACCGTACAGTTGTCACTCTGTGCACTTGGTGGAGCTCTATCAGGCCACTACCTTTTTCTCGTCTCAGCTGCTACATTCTTGGGATGCATTAATTTTTGGAGAAGAAGGGCACGGTCTCGGACAAAAATGTACAGATTTTTTTTTCCAGGTATGTACACAAATTCACTACTTATTTTCCATTTTCTTCGAATTGTTCGATATCCTCACCTTTTCTGATGTGTTGTTCCTCCACCGATTTGTTATTTGCTTGAATTTTATTCTGCAATGATTTTACTTTTGATCTCACCAAAATATTCCGTTATTTGTCTCCAAGCCTTAATGTCCCCATTTATCGTCACTTGTTTATCCTTTTATTGTACACAAGCCTTGATGTACTTGACCTGTGGCAGTTGTGATAACATTTTCGCTGACTTGACTTAACCGTTATTAAATTCAATCCATACACTCATCGACAAACATTTTTTTTTCTTCTTATGCTAGTCATAAAATATAGACACGACAGCACTGTATTTTCCCCCCAATAATCCATTGTGATTCATTTGATACACAGTACATTGTAAAGGCCCTTTATGATGGATGTAATTTTAGATGTGCTGTGGAGTATTCAGTGATGCTGTGTTTATCAATGTAAAGGAAGTTGTGATCATGCAACCGAACATAATATTTCAGACTGCACCCACAATTGGACGTTTCATGTGAGCTTGCGTCAACATGATCCGATAACATAAACATGATGACGTTTGACAGACTCCCGCAATTCTACGAGTACCATGCTTTCACCATTGCCGCAAGGCCGCTGCTTTGCTCTTTAAAGACACTAAAGCATTGCTTTCATTTTTTTTTTAAAAAAAGGATAGAATGAGAGTTAATACAATAGCTGGTGGTATGTATTTACATGGAAACATTTTTTTTTTTAAAGCATAAACACCAACCTTTAGTGCTGACATCTTGCTTCGCTGGAAAACTTCTTCCTGTCCCCTGGTGAGTTCCATATTTGAGTTTCATGAGGTGAGGCAATGAAGAACCATGTTGAACAGTCCTGGACAGAGGTAGAGCTTGAGGGGAACGTGCACTGCACACGGACACGGATAATGTGGCCAACGATGAACGAATGCACGAGCAGCCTGACACCCTGACGGAATATCAGCTGCGTCATTTGTTTAACACATTGCGTCATTTCACATGCATTACTTACATGCAATACGGGACTTCATTCTTTCGAAACAGGAAAATGCTTTTATTGTAAAACATAAAATGACAGGCAAAATTCAAAAATAAATAAATAATCTCTCCCTGGCAAGTGGATACACTTGGTGGCTTGCCATTGCCTTTATTAAAACAGCCAGTCAGGGTAGGAATTTGGAATTTGTTCAAGATGGCGGCGATAACTCGTCCACGCTTTGGGAAAGACATAGTGGGATCAGTAAGGTCGACCAACAACCAGTGCTGGAAGACGGGTCCTTTGTATTTACGTCCATCCGAGAGATGGCACACACAAACATTGATCCCTCTCCCTCCTAGGAAACACCAGAATGACTATTTATAGTCAGTTAAGTAATGGATGGAATGGATTTGGACAAAACAAGGTGGATGAGTTGGGGAAGCAACAAGAATAAGGCGATTCGATTTTGGTTCAGGTCTGGATTCAGATCCGGCCTATCAATGGGATGCAAAACATAAACTGTTCAGCCGAGCGGAGGTGTGCACTCTACTGAGTGCCGTTCTCGTCACCTCCGCCCACCGAAGGTGGATGGAGGTTATGTTTTACCCCTGTCTGTCTGTTTGTTTGTTTGCTTGTGTGTATTATATCTCAAACAGTTGCAGACGGATTCAGATGAAATTTGGTGGGCACGTTGGGTGTCAGACAAGGACGAATTGATTAGATTTTGGTGAAAATCCGAATCCTAGAATCCTGAAGCGATTCTTCACCGTTGTCAGACTGGCCCAAAACCGATATACAACACAATATCTCAAAAAGTTGCAGACAGATTTGGATGAAACTGGGTGAACAGGTTGGGTGTGTAACAAGGACCAATTGATTCCATTTTGGTGAAGATCTGAATCCAGATCCAGATCTGGGTGGAGGTTTGCACTCTGCAGAGTACCCTTCTACTTTAAAATGTGATGGTTTCACAATTAAGCTAAAATAACCGCTTCACTTGCAACATTGTACGGAGCATAGATTTCGATCTGCCTGGTGTTGGCTTACTGGTTAGGGTGGTGGGCTTGGGATCCTAGGATCCTGAGTTCAAATCCCACCCATCTGGTGAATCAATACCAGGTGGGGTTGACTCTGCCAGTCATCCTTCCGAGGTCGGCAAATTGAGTGCCAGCTTGCTGGTATCCTGTGTCGGAGTGGCGACCCGTCCAGGATTGTGCCCAAGAGCTAAGGAGACTGCTTAGGCAGCACCAACGCTCTGCACAGAGTATGGTCCCAATGGATGGATGGATAGATTTGAATCCCAAGTGCTGTGATAATTTGCCTTGTACGTCCGAACGTATTTCCTTTTGTATACCACTACATGTGCAAAAACACAGAAGTATAAAACAGCAAAAAAAGAGAACAAGCCGGTGTTGTGTCAATCAATGTACACACTACTAATAATGGATTTGTTATGACTTTATCCAAAAGGACAAAAAAAACCAAAAAGATACAACAGTGAAAAAGAGCGGCATGGAAACGGATAATCCTTTGTACCACTCAAAATTAATGTTCCACACGTAAAGATAAACAACCGTTTGAAGCATACTTATAGACACAAACATTGAAAATGAAAAGTACAGACAGACTGAGGAATGCAAGGGCAAAAACAAAACAATCATTCCTTTATTGGTAAAAAAAAATTAATGAAATCGCCCGTGTGTGTGTGTGTGTGTGTGTGTGTGTGTGTGTGTGTGTGTGTGTGTGTGTGTGTGTGTGCGTGTGCGTGTGCGTGTGCGTGTGCGTGTGCGTGTGCGTGTGCGTGTGCGTGTGCGTGTGCGTGTGCGTGTGCGTGTGCGCGCGCGCGCGCGCAAGTGTTCTAATTCAACAAACTCATGGCAGATTTTTACCTTTGTATTAGGTTTGCTTAGTAGAATTCTCTGGTGAGAAATACCCTCAATGGTCTGCAGTATCAAGCTATAGGTACACGGTTCAAATGGTCGGTGGTGGGTTTTTTTTTGTATCCATAGTCGAGGCTCATGGAAGAGCGAGTAAGAGGACACTGAACGGATCGGGATGCAACAGGACAGAAGGAACAGCGGAGAGAGGGCGTTGGATGCCATTGCACTCTTTTCAGAGCGATCGGGCGTCTACGACAAGTCGCGAGTGATTTTGTGGCGAACAACTAATCCTGGGTAGGTATGCCACCTTGTCACAAGGTGAGGAAATTTCCACCGAGCAACCATGGGACCCGAAGGCACGCGATGTGAGCGAAACGCAACAAGAGGTTATCCACGCCACCACCAAACGACTCGAGTACCTGCGGCCAAAATAATTCCTGCCAGATGTGCAGCAAGCCAGACAAGCAGAGACGTCATGTACCACCTGTCTCGTTTCATTTGTGCAGTGAGACGGACCAAAAAATGGCGAACCACGTTCGCTTAAATGACATTTGAGCACAAAATGGTGCTTCGTCCAATGTCGGCACTTGGGAAGTGGAGTCAAACCTGGCTCAATTAAAGTTTCCAAGGAAGTGTTGCGTAACTGCCAGAACTTATCCGGGGGACTTTACAGCATTTTTATTCCTTGTTATGGTTCTTAAAATTTAAAACTGTTACTATAAATTCTGTCCCAAAATTGTCAAGGGGAGGGGAATGGGCTCCAAGAGGAGCTTCACTGGAATTTAAGGTTGCTTTCACAATTCGGATTGAAGTTGGAATCAAATCCCGTCACGGGTGTACCAGATGCGAGATGTTTTGCAGGAAGAAATCGACTCACTGTGGCGGCCTTTGGTGAGAAACCCTATGCACAGAAGACTGGTGCTTTAGAGTCAACATCATGTGTGTTCTTCCTGAGCGGATAGATCGAGATGCAGCTACAGGTGCAGAGGGCGATTGTGTGGTCTTCTCTTGGCAGTACGAGCCTCTCGTTCCGACCTTGCACAGGCAAACCTGTTGTCGGATGCAGCGACCACCATTCTGACAGCGTGGAGAGCAAATGGCTGAAACAGCACAGCACGATGAAATCAAACAAAATTAGTGAAACAAACATTGTTTGATTAAGAAGTTTTCATTTTAAGTGAAATTGTTTTGAATAACTGAAATTGGTGGGATGGTGCTGTGAAGCAAATAACCCAGAGGTTCTGTGTTTACAAAAGGGTATCGTGAGATAGCACTGGCACATCAGTACACCTTTCACCTTTATGTGTGCCCAATTGGGATTCAGATACAACGGTCTATTACTTACTGGAGCTGCAAAGAAGGTTTTTCACACCAAAAACCACGACGTGTTCCGACGGTATTGAGCTGACGAGTCGTCAATGTCGATTCATTCCAAGACCCAAAAGGAAAACCACCCAGGAACTGCCATAAGTTTAGCCATTTTAAAGAGGAGAGGTACAGAATGGGGTGTATCGGGGGGGGGGGGGTGGTTATTAAATACCATAATTGGATTTAAATACCATGAAAAAAGAAAACCACCAAGTCGTCACACCTATTACTTAATTATGGGTCTATCTTTCTTATTCATTAAATATTGAGGTGCAGAGACGACAAATCAATCCAACCATTGGGACCACACTGTGCAGAGCGTTGGTGCTGCCTAAGCAGTCTCCTTGGCTATTGGGCACAATCCTGGATGGGTCACCTCTCCGACACAGTATACCAGCAAGCTGGCACTCATTTTTCCAATCTTGGAAGGATGACAGGCAGAGTCAACCCCACCTGGTATTAATTCAACAGCCGAGTTAAATTTGAAATCAGGATCCTCGGATCCCAATCCCACCACTCCAACCATGAGGCCAACACCAGGCATACGACGACAAATGCAGCAAGTTATTACTCTTATTATTAGTGCCAAATGTTCTAATAAGCAAACACAAGCGATTAAAAAAAAAAATCTCGATTTGTATCCTACAAAAAGAGAGAATGCACAAATTCATCTTTGTTAAAAAAAATTTTTAGTTAGTTTTTCCAATCGATTCTGATGCAAATGAATGGATGAGTTCTGCAGACAATCGGTCTTAAATATTTGTCTTTACCGAGAATGCACAATGTCTGCTCCAGTTATTCCCACCTCCTTGTGGTGCTGGCGGGGAAAACATCTTTGGTTCAATTTAGGCTTTCAGGATCTCGCTTGCCAGGACTGATGTTTGAGTGAAGGTGGCAGGCATTTGTAATTTGTTCAGTGCCGGCGATGGCTTCTATAGCCCTCGTCAAAGACACCGTGTGATCATTGTCCCCTACCAACTCTTAGCTAACGAGACACCGGGCTAAACTTCCACCTGAGAGACAGACTTCCATCTTCCCACAGTGATGCAATCCCTGCTTGTGAAGCATGAGTTCAACAGTTTACAGTCATGTCAGGAATCAAACCCAGATGAGACAACTCAAAAGTAATTGCTCCAGTTATGCACCATCCTGTTGAATAACATATATATATATATATATATATATATATATATATATATATATATATATATATATATATATATATATATATATATATATATATATATATATATATATATATATATATATATAGAAACAAACTTAATATCTATATGAAGGGAAAATACACACACAGACCAGGAATCAAACCCAGGTATTCTGGTGAACCATACCAGTGTTCTGCCATCTGAGCTCTCTGGACCCACAAGCTAAGAACACAATTATCCCACATATAGAGATGCCACTCTCCTTCCAGGACACTCACTGCCAACCATGGGAGCACCAACAGCCTATCTACAAGAGGGTCTTCCCCCCTGTGGGGGAACAATTCCATGACTGCTGTTATTCACCATCAGAGGGTGTAGTAATACAATTATAAATGAACAGGGAAACAAACTTAATATGTAAATCTGGGGGAAATTACACGCCCAGACCAGGATTCAAACCCCGGTCCTTTGGTGAACCGGACCAGTGCTCTGCCATCTGAGCTATCTGGGCCACCCGCTTGTTGAGCACCTAATTCTCACAATCATATCCGACCTATCAAGCTTTAAAGGGGAATGATAAAACAGCCTCAGATTTTCAAATGAGATGGCCATTAATGGTCCTTCGACTCACGGGATCCTCCAGGAAAATTTCACCAAGAATATCGTTTCACCCAATCATTTAATTGTGACATCGAAAGAAACGAGAGCCGTCGAGACGAGTTCTTTCTTGAGCGCCGGCCGAAAAGAAGTCTGCAAGCCTATTATCATGGAAAATTTCAACCATATCACTTACATTGCGAGGAGAGAAAGCTCCATAAATGTTACTGTGACTGAATGGTTGGAGTTTCCTGGAAAATCTCATTGAACACAGCTCAACCATTTAAGGGCAAGAACAGAAATACATGGGCTCCATTACTTGAAAGGAGATGTATAATAACATTAAAGAATCGGTCTTCAAGAGAGTCCTCCGCACGTCACGGTGAGATGAAAGAGGGAGGCTAAACGAAACTTATCGGTTAACTGGCCCGTGTAGTAACTACAATAAATATTTACAGTCCTGAGAGACGTAGAGTGGTCAGAAGGAAGGCATTTAACAATCTGTGACTTGGAATCACAGAGACAGAAAGATATGGTCTATATTTCAATGAACACCGAGTCGGTTATTGATGAAAAACCACGCGGCTTGCTGTTCAGAGACAGGAATACATGTGGCGTTTGCATCTTGACTGTCCGGCACTAAGGGAGAGCCAAAAACCCCCCATAATGGCCATGGAAGGACAGCACTTGCTTTTCTGGGTGGGAGGGTTCAGAGTGTGCGAGGGATGTATAATGAAAGTGCGAGCACGACTGACAACAACTTGAGACTTCCCTACACAACAAAACTCTGTAAGCAACTTTTTGAAATCAAACCGAGTGCTGAAAGTTTCCACAATCGGTACGAGGGAAACAGAACCCTTCTGTAGTTTGAACTCGAGGATATGAGTTCACCTTATAGATTGTAATGCGGCGTGAGATCAATTGTGCTCGAAATGTGACCATCTGCTGAAATGGGCATTCGTTAGACATATCAAAGGACCTATTCTTTCAATACAAGATCAAGGCTCATGGAAGTAAGAGGGTATACAACAAAATACAAGGAACTCATACACAGAATGCCTGTGCATTTTTTCCAATATCCATGTCGCCCTGGCTCCGCAATGCTTATGGGTACCAATCTAATTCCAGTTCAAACCTGTATGAACCATTTCTGCAGCCACTACCTTTCCAGGGAGACCATCTTCTTCTTCCTCTTTCGGCTTGCTCCCGTTAGGGGTCGCCACAGCGGACCAACCGTCTCCATTTCGCTCTATCCTCCACATCTTCCATTGACACTCCAACCACCCGCATGTCCGCCCTCACCGCATCCATGAACCTCTTCTTTGGCCTTCCTCTTCTCCTCCTGCCTGGCGGCTCCATCTTCAACATCCTTCTCCCGATATACTCCGTTTCCCTCCTGTGCACATGTCCAAACCATCTCAATCTCCCTTTCCAGGGAGACCATCCCATGCATTAACTACGTATTCTCTGAGCGAAAGACCGCTGCCTTAACGTCATTCCAACTCTCATTTTCATCACTCTCAAGCTATGGCAACTGGTCAGATCACTATCTATTCCGCTAAAAAATATATAATTTCCGCATTTATTTTGTCTATACCCTTCAATATCGAAAATATATCCAACAGAACCGCTCCCAATCACCTTCTTTGTGACGTATACAGTTTCGTTTCTTCATAGCTGAGTCGAGCTAATTCTGGAATCAATCGCCACACTCTCTGCTGAACCCTCTCGAAGGATCTATGTCCTTCCCAAGTTGGGGTGACCAAAACTACACACAATATTCTAGATGGGGCCTCACTGAATCCTATATAGTGTTCGCACTCCCTCTTTTGATTTGTAAGTTATCACCTGACGAATACAACCTAAAATCCTATTAGCTTTAGCAAAATATCTGACTGAAGTACTGGCTGGATAGCCTCGAGGTGTGCAGGCACACTCGCCTCTGAACTGTCCAGTCTGGGTTTGAATCTCGGCCCAGATATCACAGTCAGGGAGAGGCATCAATGTGTTGTCCCTTGGGTGGACATTATACTGGGCATCCTGTCTGCGAGCATTAGTTGGTGGATGTTGAAGATCCCACAGTGTCATTCGGGAAGAGTAGGTGAGCTATCGCTGACACCGTGGCCAAATTCTAAGTTCTTGCCCTGACCTCCTGTGTCAGAGTGACGACCTACCCAGGATTGTAACCTGAGCCAAGAAACTGCTTCCGCAGAACTAACACTCAGAACATGGTCTACGAGGGTGATGATAGTAATGACATTATTCACATGTGTGAATGCTGTCTGCCTAATCCCCACATATTTTACCACTCCCAGATCCTTCTCCTGCGTCACACTCCAAGACTACCATTTGCAAGCTGTCGTTCATATTTTTGTGACGAGAAAGCCCATGGGCACCAGGCCTACTTTTGTTGCATTGTTACTTCTGCCACCGAAGGTGAAGGAGGTGATGTTTTCACCCCTCTCTGCCTGTTTGTTACTTGCAAAATCGAAGATTTTTCAAGCATATTGGAAATTTGATTTTATTTGTCTGTCTGTCTGTCTGTTTATCGCTTACAGATCACAATTCTAAACTGATTGTTGTGAATCTTTACCAAGCTGTAGAGGTAATCTCAACTGAGAAGAATATTGATTTTGAGGTCAAAGGTCATCTTGAGGTCAAATTTCTGAAATCATTTTTCATCCGATTGACTTGAAATTTGAACAAAATTTGCATCATACATTACTGAATTTGGGAAACCAAATATTTTTGAAATCAAAAGGTCAACTCAAGGTCAAACTTCTAAAGTCATCAATTTTCAACTGAAAAATTGTCAATTTACATCCTATTAACGTGAAATTTGAACAAGATTTGCAAAGTCCATCACTGAATTGGGAAACAAACTATTTTTGAAACCAAAAGGTCAAAGGTCAGCTGAAGGTCAAACTTCTAAAATCATCGATTTCAATCTGAAAAATAATCAATTTTTCATCCGATTGACCTGAACTTTGATTACGATTGTGAATTTTAATCTTTATGAAATGGACAATTTGATGTATCCATGACAACCTTTGGAGAGGGGGGTGGATTCTGTAAGTATCGTGCTCTGCATGACGTGTTTTTATTGTTTGTTTGTTTGTCTGTCTGTGCGCAGGATATCTCAAAAAGTGGATGGATCCGGCTGAAACTTGGTGGACAGATTGGGTGTGTGATAAGGACGAACTGATTAGATTTTGGTGAAGATCCAGATCCGGATCTGACGACTATAATTTTTAAAGTGATTCTTCACCATTGAGAGATAGGGCCAAAAATGATATATTGTTGCGGACCGGGGTATCGGTTACGAGCACGACCGCTAGGTGGAGCAGTAGGGTCGACTCTACCAAACACCCGCAATCTAGATCGTACCTTTCGGAAAACTCCGAGGGTACGGGTCCTTTACCGGACCGTGAATCGTCAATAATTCCACCACATGGTGCAGGGTTATTTGCCAATCTTCAAAATACCAAGAGATGCACGTGGCGAGTTACCGAGTATTCACACCCTCGACGGCCCTCGTAAGAGTCGAGCCATTAGCGTGACCGACCCGTGCACAACCCGAGCGGATGGTTGCTGAAGTCCCGTCGGTCCAAATGTACATTTACAGCGGCAAAAGCCGATGTAATTCACCAACACGCGTCATGCTAAGCCAATCGAAGAAACACAGCAACGAACCAATACATTTAACAAATGTATTTATTTATAATGGGGGAAAGGGGGGAGCATGCAAGAAGCAGAGTTATCACGACTAATGAGATGCAAGTATGTACAGCAAAGAGCACTTGAAAAATTCCTACTTACAGACGGGCTCACCGACACACACACACACACACACACACACACACACACACACACACACACACACACACACACACACACACACACACACACACACACACACACACACACACACACCTAGAAGGACATGTCCACCTCGTGTGGTTCGGCTAACATGGGCAAACCAGGCCAGCGTCGAGTTGCGATGATAGAGTCCAGAGCTCCCTACAGCGCTCGTCCCAGAAACCAAAACTCTCCTCTGTATCCCAAACTGTCCAGAAGGCAGGAGGTTTCTCGGCCACTTCTCAAAGTCTTTGAGTTGAACGTCAAAGCGAGGGCTGATAACTCCACACTTGTTCAACCTGCCCGTCAGATTGACCACAACCTTGCCTGCTCGATGGTCATCAACTATCTCAAAAACTCTCGAGTTCACCGACAGGGAGACGGCGCGCAACCGACTTGCGGTTCTTGGGGAGGAAGGATGTCTCCTCGTCCGATCGTGCCGCAACCTTATTCACCCTTCCCAGGGGGGGAGGGGACGCTTCCGCCCTCCCCGCTCTCTCTCACTGGACCGATTTGGCGTGCAGAATCGCTCGTCGCCCTGTCATTGGCCAAAACGAGCGGCAAGTCCGTCGATTGGCCCGGGGGCGTGGTGACGTCATGCAGACCCCTTTCTCACCGTCGCGGGGTATGATTTGCTGAGTGGCGGCCACCTCACTCATAACACGCTGATTGGTCAAGGGCCGCCGCGAGGCTCCTCCTTGAACTCTGCCCACCATGGCGTCGGCCAGAGCGAGATGAAGGTGAGGGTGATGCTGGCATTGTTGTAGTTGATGTTGTAAAAATAAAAGAAAACCCAGACTATCAAAGTAACTTCGCAGCGCATGTACATTTAATTACCCATTAGACACGGGACGGGGACCCTAACTAAAAACAAACACCGATATAACTGTTATATAGGACAAGTATGTTGAGTGCTCATGGCTTCCAGATTCGCAACAATGTAGCACGATTTCCCAAAAAGTAGTGGATGGATTCGGACAAAACTTGGTGGACACGTTGTGTGTGTGTGTGTGTGACAAAGACGAATTGATTCGATTTTGGTGAAGATCTGAATCTGGATCCGGATACGAGAATTATTAAATTTTTTTAAGCGATTCTTCACCATTGAGAGATATGGCCAAAAAAACGATACAGTACAGTACTGTATAGCATGATATTTCAAAAATGTATTGGGCCCAATATGTTCTTGTGGATCAGGCATTACGTGGCAGAGGTATACGCTCTACCGAGTGCCCTTCTCGGTTGTAGCTGTAATTTCATTTTAGAATTCCAAGAATGTGAGAACAGGTACAAGAAAGGTGTGTTGACATCGCTTGCAAGAAGCCAATCATATGCACCGAGCCTCGCACAGCCAATCAGCATTGTCTCACAACTTGTCATCAATCCATGTGAAGCAGAGTTCCTGCTTGCCAAGTCTGGGCATTTGTGGATGTGAATATTGAAAATGGTTTTGTTGAAGTTACATTTTTCTTGAACTTGCACTGCCTCAGTCCTTGGTGATTAAATGGTGGCATTATAAACTTCGTGACCAGTGGTTTGGAAGGAGATGCAAAAGACACACAGACACGGGATCTTGTCTCGATTGTCACCCAACCGCACCACTTTACATTTTCCCCGAGTTAAGCTAAATCTGCCAATCTTTTGCCCAATTTATAAAGGTATCTATACTTTCCTGAATCTGATCACTCCCTTCTCTGCTGTCTACCTTACCTCCAAGCTTAGTTTCATCCGCAAATTTGGAAAGCTGACTTCACCCCACTATCTCAATCGTTGATGTGAATAATGAATAATAATGGTCCGAGCACTGATCATTGAGGTACCCCACTACTTGCATCCTCCCAGCAGAACATCCGTCCACAGCCACTCTTTGTTTCCTATCACTAAGCCAGTTTCCAATCGAGTTAGCTACTCCACAATCCCTCACGTGAGTCAACAGCCTTCAAAAGTGTTACCTTATCAAATGCTTTCTAAAAGTCTAGATCTTCCACATCTACTGCACTTTCCTCATCAACTCAGTCAGAAATTGCTTCATAGAACTCCAATTAATTTGTTAAGCATGACCTCCCTTTAGTAAATCTGTGCTGACTACCTTTAATTAGTTAAAACATATTCAAATGTTTCCCTATCCATTCCCTAAGTAATGTCTCCAACACCTTCCGCACAACCGAAGTCAAACTTTCTTAAATCTTGGTGTTACATTTGCTACTCTCCAATCCTCCGGTACTTGTCCTGACTCCAGTGAGCTTTTGAAGATATCCGTTAACATCTCGCTTCCCTGCTCAACCACTTCCCCCAACATTCTTGGATGCCTATTATCTGGCCCCGAAGCCTAATCTATTCTTCACTTTCCTCGCCACTTCTTCACATCCTCCACTCCAACTTGGATCTTCTGTAAAAGCCCTTCCTCACCTCCTTGATAGATACTCTCAGCTATTGGCAATTCTCCTGAGTGTTCTTGTGTAAAAGTTGAAGCAAAATACCTGTTTAATAAGCCTGCCATCTCACTTTCATCACTAACCACTCTCCCGGTGCTATTCCTCAATGGGCCCACACGAGTCCAAACCTGTTCTTTTCCCCTGATATACTTAAAGAAAGCCTTGTTATTATGTTTAATATTCTTAGCCATGTCCTTCTCATACTCTCTTTTGGCTTGCAGAGTTATTTTCTCAACTCGCCTCTGTTTGTTACTTTCTTGATACGAGTCAAACTCCACTTACATTACTTTATAATGGATCAATGCCCTTACTTGTAATCAATAGCAATCCTTACCTCTCCGCTAAACCACCCTGGTCTCTTTCTGCTTCTACCTTTACACCTCACTGGAATATACCTACTCTACACCCTACAACTTTGCTCCTTGAAGCTTTCCCATTTCTCTGATTCAGGCTGCCCTCTCGTTAGCTTCTGACAATCTATAGCATCTACCTATCTTCTCGTACCTTCAAACATTGCCTTCTTGAAATCTAACAGCCTGACTCAACTATCACAAACTCCAACTCTCAAAAGTATCGTTGCACAAACAAGATTATGGTTACTCGCCCTGAATACTCTCCTTCCTCCAGCTCCTCCACCATGTTGGGATTGTTACTTTAAAATAAAGTTTCATCTTGCGTGCCCCCCATTGTGGGCTTTTCTACAAACTGACTTAAAAGCAATCCTGAACCAGATCTATAAAATCCTCCTCTTCTCTTTCCTTGTTCCCAGAGCAAATATATCCCTGACAAATGAAAATCTCCTCTAATCAATTATATTCCCTTTCCACAGGCTTTTCTAAATTCTCACCGGCCAAATAAACGATTATATTAATTGCAACTGATAGGGGACGTATTGCAAAGCAATTCGCGCTCTTGTTAAACCATTTCTCGCTTACTGCAAGTATAATATACTCCTCACTGTATACTTTACCTTTAAGCTCTTTCATTTTATTATGAAAACTTTTTCCTACCTGTGATTATTTTTTTGCTACCTGGACTTAGCAATCCCATCACCAGCTGCATTTCCTTCCTTTATCATCTTCCCCCTTCCCTCTAGCCGAAGAAAGACTTCATTCCCTCCTCAATTCCCACTGCAAACCTTGCTGCCCCTCTTCTGTTTAGCATGTTTAATTTTGCAATCCAAAAACACTCTTTGACCACAAAAAGATTCACATTGCTTCCGAAACCCAAAGCCTTGCAGCCTGCACCATTCCTTCAACAACAGGTACACATCTATCGCTCTACTTGGGGACATTTTGTTCCCATTCCTCTTCTTGGACAAATACCGGAAAAAATTACATCACAACCTTTTTCTTTGAGTCGTACACCAAATGTGCTGCACCTATTTTTCAAATCCACTGAGTAAACTTTCGAATATAATTTACTCCTACATGTATACCCCAATCAAAGTCCTCCTGCCATGACTTGACAAAACGTCACCCAACCTTCCTTCAATATCTCTCACACCCGCCTCTTAAAATATGTATTGACATCGTGGAAACCAAGGCCATCAAGATCATTGGAATGTCCCAGGTTGAAGCTGAGTCTATTACTTTCCCATTGCAGACAGCTCAATGGTTTCTCTGTCTATCTTCTGCCACCTCCTTTCTGGTCTTACACCCACTGTCTTTTGTTTGCTTTGTTGCCCCCCCCCTCCCCAGTTTTCTGTAGGGCACACACAGTCCACCATCAACCTCCTTCTGGTGAAACTACCTAAATCCAGGATCACAGCTCAAGGCCCGGTCACACCTTGACGTTTTAGCCAACGTATGCCGATTTTTGAATTTTTTTTCTAAAACGCTGGCACACGTTGAATACGTTATGGGTAAGTTTTGATAACATTGAGAGCACGCTGAAAAACACTGCCATACGTCGTTGTACGTTGGCTTGAAACGTTGTACTTTTCGGTTGTCCTCAAATTTTTTCAGGCTTGAAATTTCACGACGTATGCCGGCGTATGACTCACACGTTCCGCTACGCTGGCCACAAGTTGTATGCACGGTCTGCGATCGTTGACAGACGTCAACACATGCTACTTGTAAGTTAATCATACGTTGAGACACGCCGAGGTAATATTTAGCGTACCCGAAACTTATTTCTAACCTATGATTAACGTGTTGTTGGCACGTTACGCGATCGTTGCCACACATCGACAGATGTTACTTTTAAGTTACTCATAGGCTGAAAGACGTCGGTATAATGGATCGTCCTTGCGTCAGCGTCCACGGCCACGGCCAGGACACTTATTTGCAGCATTCTTCAAACTTTTCTTCGGCATGACAAGGATGTTCACACTTCGATGTCTAGCTTGGCTATGATTCCAATTGTCCATCAGCAGCGTCTATTTAAAATAGTCGAGTTTGAGCGTTTTAACACGTTCAGAAGAAACGCTTCAAATTTCCAAACCCCAGCGTCAAAAAACAAAGGCGAGTGACAGCAATTTAAATCGTTCATTGTAAACAATGAAACTAGCTGAGTGGTACCGTTTAAAAGTCGTTGAGTGTAAAAAAAATCCAATTATTGAGCGCAAGCGTCTACTTTCAATAGCGGGGTTTGAGCGATTTAGCACATTCAATAGAAACGATTAAAATTTCCAAACCCCAGCGTCAAAAAACAAGGGCGAGTGACAGCAATTTAAATCGTTCATTGTAAACAATGAAAATAGCTGAGTGGTACCGTTTAAAAGTCGTTGAGAGTAAAAAAAAATCCATTTTTGCCATTTAAATGCAACGATTTAAATGGAGATGCAGCCATTTAAATCGTTGAGTGGCAGCCTATGAATAGCAAACCCCACGTCACCGGCAAAGATAAACTGCCGCACGATATGGATAAGTTAGGCTATCGTTGGGCATAGTTTGTGAACGCCGGCGTCAGGATAATTATTCGTTGGTATATCGTATCTATAAGTAATCAAAGTGCTCTATGCACATTATTAGTTCATTGTGCATTTGTCCAACCCGTTATGAATAGACCTAAATCGTAAATACAAGCTATAGCTCATTGTTGAAAAAGCCCCATAAAAAATTAGCCGCGAAGAACTTCGAACAATGGTGAAAAGATGTCTCCTACCCGTGGACACGCGGACGCAAGGACGATCCATCATAACCCATACCCTCCCCCTCACACTCACCTACTACTGCCAACATGAACAAACTACTACTAATACTAATACTGATACTGATACTGTTACTGCTGATATGGACATCGACTCAAAAAGGACTCGAAAACACTGTTGGGTTCCCCTTTTATGAGCAGCATTTTTATATACCAATTCCCAAAACCGTTGGGAACACGTCTTTATATGGCAGTTGTAAGCTAGAAACACGTTAATTTTTTTTTTTGTCGACAGGAAGACGTCATTGGAATACGTCTACATACGTTGATGTGTGTTGGGACTACGTAAAGAATTGGTTCAAAGCACGTCAAACATAAGTTAGAAATAAGTTTCGCGTAAAAAAAGACATTACCGCGACGTGTTTCGACTTATGAGTAGCTTATAAGTAGCCTTTGTGGACGTGTGTAAGCGTCCACATATCGTGTGTAAAACTTATCCCCATCACATGCGGAACGTGTGTCATACGCCGAGTACGTCGTAAAATTTTGAACATGTTTAAAATTTCTTGACGTACTCTACTTACTACGACGTATGATAGCGTACTTTAGCGTTGTACTCACGTATACCAAACTTACTCATACCGTATTTGACGTGCCCCAACGTTTTAGACACATTTTTCTTAGGTCGGCATACGCTGGCAAGATCGCCAAGGTGTGACCGCGATGTTGACACTTCCATTTCTACGGCAGTGATGATTCGAATCGTTGTGCGTCAGCCTTTTAATATGCTACGTCACGACATCGTCGGCGATGCGTGCAACGCGATATGCCTGAGTTAGACTATCGTTGGGCATCGGTTGTGTAGGCCAACAACAGGTTCAGCATTCATTGGTATAAGTTATCTATAACACAACGAAACGTTCTGTGTCCGTTACCAATGCGTTATACATAAGACCAAGTCGCTATGAATACGTCCGAATCTTTAAAAAAAAACATCAAAAGTTCAACATAAGCCAGCGTTTAACATAAATTTTAATACGTTGCCATCGCTGGCTAAAACGTCAAGGTGTGACTGGGCCTTCACCTCCACTTATTCATTCTTCTTTTTTCCTGCCTGTGGAATCAACTTCAACATTCTTTTCAATCTCATTTTTTCCTCCACGTCAAGAAGACAACCGTTCACCACCATCACAGATCATCCATTTTCTACCCTCGTCTTTTGTACCCCTCACCTCAAATCCCACCTACCTTCTAAATTTTTCCTTCCTGAGACTCTGCTTCTGTATCCATCTTGCCCACTCCATGCATTCTCCCTTACCCCTCTTTGCTCCCTACTTCCCTGACTTGTCCAACTCCCTCTATTTTGTTCTCAACCCTGCTGTTGGTGTCCCCCCCCTCTTTCTCCTGTTAATTTTATTCTGTTGCATCCTGATTTGTTCAGTGTTCTCGCTCTTCCACGAGCCTCGACCTTGAATACAAATAAATAATAAATAAATGTCTGACCTTTGCTGTAGAATGAAGAATCCACACGATTTCTAGTTTTATCACTGACAAAAACCAACTCCCTGGCCTCATTCCTACCCATCTCCACCCACCCCTGTGTGTACCTGGATGCTCTCCCACTGCCGTCCGCACAGACCGCAATTTAATCACAGCACCCCCACATCGCTGGCACCGCAGAACCCCCAGCGCTACACATACCCGCTTCATAGGGTTTGCTGTAGTCACTTGTCTTTCTTCAGAACACTTCCTACTGCACCAAATGCAGCCCCAGCCATCACACCCTCATGAATTCACCCACCTTTGTTCGAAAGGGTACAGTTGACTCACATTTCGCTTTCCTGTGCTTCAAGATAACAGAAGTGGATTGGCAATTGTTTGGAGATGGAAGAAGCAGGAAACCAAGCTGTGCAAAGGATACACAACAGTGCAAGAACATTGCAAATGTGGTAGGATCGGAAGATTATGAGCATATAGAGGATAGTCTCCTCGTTTTGTTTCCTGCACAATTAGTATTCATGAGCATATCTCACTGTGCTTGTGAAATGTCGGTTCCACAAGTTTTGCCAGAGTGCTATGTGTGTTTTCAGCTACACTCAGTGCCGTGGTCGATGGTGTGTTTTGGGTTTACTGTATGGCCGCAAAGTGAAGTTTACATCAGCTTCTTCATTAATTAATTATTTGATATTTTTCTGCATGTTTCCAAAATGCGATTTAGCATGCAAAGCCATGTTTAGCATGCAGACACCAATTAAAAAAAAAACAAGACAATAAATACAAAAATAAATGAGAAATAAATAAATAAACAGCTTCACTAAACTTTGCTTTGGAGGACTATTATGACAGGTCAGTGGAACATAGGAGAGGTGTTCAAAACATCAGCAACGTTATGGAATCCATCATCGCTTCAGGCATGAAATCCTTCCTCTTCTCCAATGGCTTGATTTCCGATCATCAATTTGGTTTCACACTAGGTCACTCGACCCTGGATATGCTGCTTCTGCTCTCCCAACAATGGATGGAGGTCCTCAATGCCAGACAGGAAATCTGAGCCATATCCCTGGACATATCACGTGCTTTTGACACAGTTTGGCACCCTGCACTACTCACCAAACTCTCTTCCTATGGTATCCAAGGCCATCTCCACTCATGGCTCGCAGACTTCCTCTCCTGTAGCAGTCAACGTGTGGCCCTAAATGGAGTTCTTTCAACCCTCTTCCTGTTCAGGCTGGAGTTCAAGGTAGCGTTCTGGGCCCTGTTCTTTTTCTGGTTTTCATCAATGATCTCTCCGACTCTCTGGAAAATCCTCTACATCTCTTTGCTGATGACTCCATCCTCTGCCGTACCCTCTGTCATCCCTCATACCGGCAAGCAGCAGCTTCTTCGGTCACTGCAGATCGGGATAAAATCACAAACTGGTCCAACACGTGGAACATGTCTTTCAATCCAGACAAATCTCACATTCTCACTATGTCTCTTCGAAAGGACCGTTTAGAACCCCCCCCCATCCACTTTCTCAACAATCCTCTGGAAGAAGTCTTTTCTTTCAAGCTTCTGGGTCTCACTATCTGCCATGACCTTTCCTGGGAAAGTCACATTTCCAACCTCGCCTCCAAAGCCAGTCGCCGACTGGGAATCCTCCGTCGTGCAAAGTCCTTCCTCGGCCGTCTTGAGCTCCTGACCACTCACAAAGCTTTTGTCTGTAGCCTGATGGAGTACTGCTCTCCCATCTGGGCTGGTGCTCCTGCCTCCAACCTTTCTCGGCTTCACGCTGTCAAAACCAGGGCTTTTAAGATCATCGGCATCTCCCGCAATGAAGCTGAATCTTTGGGCCTCTCACTCAATCACTGCAGGTTGGTCGGTGGTCTTTCTGTCTTCTACCGTCTCCTCTCCAGCCTTGTCCCCCCTGCTCTCTCTGCGATTTATCCCCACCACATTTCCACAGGGCGCTCAAGGTCCGCCAACAACCCCCTTCTGGTAAAACTACCAAAATCACGAATCACGGCTCACCTTCACTCTTTCATTACTCTTTTTCTCCGCCTTTGGAATAAACTCCCTCACTCTATTCTTTCCCATTCTTCCCTCCAGGTCTTCAAAATAGCTGTTCACCATCACCTCTTATCTTCCCCCATCCAAATCCTTGATCTTTTCTACCCCCGATAATCCACCCAAGCCCACTTCCTTCAATTCCCCTGCTTTCCTTCCTGAAAGTCCCTGTAATGTCCATCATCTCTGCCCCATGTTCCCATCCCATCCCTCTCCCTTCCACAGATCTCCTAATGTCTCTGTTCCCCACTGTTTTGTCCCTTCCACTCCCGCCCCTCTTGTCTCATGCCCCCCCCCTTGCTGTGAGTTGTGCGTTAGCTCTCATACGAGCCTCGACAAGGTATACAAAAAAAAAAGGTTCTACAAATGATGATATCCTCAAATAGACAAAAGAATGGCCAAACACCCCGATATTCTCACGTGCCACGAAAGCATGGCCCAAGATATGCAAAGTTGTTATTTTTAAATATAAAGGATATATAATTGCTAAGAAATTAGATAAATCTTGTTTATAAGTATACACACGTCTGTATACCATCTTGGCATGTTTTCAATGATTGTGAGAATCTCGTTTGTGGAACATTTTAAACATCTCATACACCTGATCGTTTCCATTTGAGTAGACCGCATTGCATATTTTTTGTGAAAGAAATTGTTTTTTTTTTTTGCAGGGTGTCCACAAATTACCATTCCAAATTGAATCCGTAATAAAATGACAAAAAATGAAATGGGATACAATGATGTGGGTTGCTGTATGTGAAAGAAGATTTTTTTTTGTGTGTGTGTGTGTGTACACCGTCGAGGCTCTTATGAGAGGTAACACACAACGCACAAGGGGGGACAGGAGACGAGAGGGACGGGAGAGGGAAGGATAAAACAGTGGGGAACAGAGACATTAGGAGATCTGCGGAAGGGAGAGGGATGTGGCGGGGAATACCGAGCACACAAGATGGACACCACAGGAACCCCCAGGAAGGAAAGCAGGGAATCGGAAGGAGGTGGGTTTGGGGTGGATCAACGGGGGCAGAAAAGATTGTGACCCCAGATGTGGGAAGACAAGAGGTGGCGGTGAACAGCAGTTCCGAAGGCCTGGAGGGAAGAATGGGATAGAAGAGAGTGTGCGAGTTTATTCCAAAGGCGGGAAAAAAGAGGAACGAAAGAGTGAAGGTGAGCAGTGATTCGTGATTTTGGTAGTTTTACAAGAATGGGGTTGCTGGCGGACCTTGAGCGCCCTGAGGAAATGGTGGGGGGGGGCATATCGCAGTCAGAGCAGGGGGGGCGAGACCAGAGAGGAGACGGTGCAAGACAGAAAGACCATTGACCTGCCTGCGGTGAGAAAGTGAGAGGCTCAAAACTCAGCCTCACCACGGGAGATACCAATGGTCGTAAATGCGTTAGTTTCCACAGTGTGAAGCCGACAAAGGTGAGAGGCAGGAGCACCAGCCCAGATGGGAGAGCAGTACTCCATCAGGCTGTGGACGAAAGCTTTGTATGTGGTCAGGAGCTCAGGTGGGCCAAGGAAGGACTTTGCACGATGGAGGATTCTCAGTCTCAGGGTTTTATTGACTTTTTTTCATTTCCAGGTATCTCCTGTGGCACGTGACATCACATTTACTGGAAATTGGATCTACGTAAGAAATAAGCACTGTGTTGCCTGACTTGTAGAGACTAAATCAGCTATACAGGTTGAACGAAGCTTCAGGCAACCTATCAAAGGCAGCCACCATCAAAAACAAACAACTTGTGAGTGGCACAAAAGGTTTGTGTAGACTGGGAGCACCCTGCAGAGGAAGGGGTCAGGATAGCCATGCTCAAGTGGTGAGGATATTGAACACATTTATGAATCGTTCGAACGCAGTTCCCACCAGTCAATTCTGATTCGGATGATGACTGACAAATTTTGTCAGCAAAACTTTGAGAAATGATCTTTCACATGCAACAAACCTTATAGTTGTATCCCATTTCATTATCCTTCATGTTACAGTTTGAATTTGGAACGTTAATTGGTGGATACCCTGGTCCATGTACACTCTCCATCCTAAAAAAAACTGAACATGTACAATTGATTATGTAATTGTTGAAGGACCATTCCAGCGTCCATTCCAAATGACTTTTTGGCACGAGGGATGTGCAGAACACATAATTGAAGGTTTCCTCTTAATGTAATTGCCTCATGCAATAATCATTCAGCATGTACAACTCATACACCGTTAGCGTTTTAGAGGTGACACGAGGTATTCTGAGGAAATTCAAAACAGTATTTCCGAAACAACCAGTATTTAGATCATCCAAAAACCACAATTATTACATTCTTTGACAATCAATTACAATGCCACAACTGTCAGATAATAAGAGAAATCAAATCATTGGACACCCTTCAAGCAGGGTCTTCCATTCGGCATGGTTTTTTGTACACACGATTTGAGGATCATGGAAGAGCTTGAGCAGAATGTGAGAGTGAGATCGGGGGGGGGGGGGTAGAACACATGGGGATGAACAAGCTTCACACATGCTGAAACATAGCAAGAGGAGGAACGGGAAAATGGGGATGAAACAGAAGAGGAACGAAACCAACCGACAACTAACAAACAAAAAGGGGTGAAGGAGAGAGGGGAAAATCACAATAACCTGGAAGAAAAGGAGTGCTTGGGAATTGGGTCATTTGGGATGGAAGAGATAAGTATGAATAGGGGAACTGAAGTAGTCATGAATAGCTGTGTTAAGTATATTAAATATAAAAAATTAAATTAAATTAAATATAAAAAATAGCACTGGAGGGAAGAATGGGACTGAACAGACTGGGGAAATTGGTTGGTTCCACATCTGTGAGAAAATAGGAACAAATGAGTGGAGGTGAGCAGTGAGCCTGGATTATGGGAGTTTAAGAAGAGGAGGGTTACTGTCAGACTTTGTACCATGCAGAAATCTGGGAGGGCCAGAACCAATAGAGGGCAGAGGGTGAAAGATCAAAAAGGAAGAATTAGAATAGAGAGAGGCTGTCAACCTGTCTGTTCTGCAAAAGTAACAGGCCGAGACACTCAGATTCAGCTTCAGCTTCGTCATAGGGGATCCCAATGATTTTGAGGGCCTTGATTTTTCATGGAATCAAGAAGGACATTGTGTGAGGCAGGGATGCCAGACCAAAGGGGAGAGCAGTACTCCATAAAACTGCAAATGAAGGTCTTGTTGGTTGTCATAAGTTCAGACTGGCCAAGGAAAGACCTTGCACGATGAAGGATGCCCAGTCCGCGGCTGGCTTCGGAGGCCATCTTGGAAATATGGTCTGCCCATGAAAGATAATGGCTGACGGTGGGGCTCAAAAATTTGAAAGATACAACCTCTTCAAGTGGTTTATTTAGGAAGTGGACGAGAGGGTTTGCCAGATTTCACATGGGAGAGGGGAGATTCATCAGCAAAGAGAAAGGCAGGATTTTCCAGGGAACCAGAAAAATCATTCATGAAGACGAGGTACAAGACTGGGCCCAAGACTGCCTTGGGGCAATCCAGCTTTGGCATGAAGAGGAGAAGAGAGGATTAAGAGCACCACACCAAACACGGGAGGGAAGGAAGTCAGTGGTCCATGAAAGGAGGTGGCCTTCGATGCCATATGCAGAGAGTTTGGAGATCAAATCGAGGTGGAAGACTATCAAATGCTTGATATATGTTCAGAGAGCTGGTCTGATCTCATGTCTGAGACCGAGGGCTTCAATCCTTTGTTAGCAGAGTAGACACAGCATGTCCAAGGTAGATTGGCCAGGTCTGAAACTGAATTGATGATCTGAGATCAGTCAAAGGATTTGATGTCAACTGCAGTGATAGATTACTTGACATTAATTATATTGCAATTGGAAGCAAGTTTATCGGCCGATCGTTAAGACGATCCTCCATTTTTGCACCATGTTTGTGTATTGCAGTGATGTAGGCTAACTTCTAGACAGACAGAAACCGACTTAGAGAGAATGATTGAGTGAACACAGCAGAAAGAGGATGAGCAAGAGCAGCAGAGCAAGTTTTTAGGACAAATGCACTGACGCCGTCTGGGCCTGTCGCAGAATCGCAGTCGATGTTTATGTTCAGATGTTGCAAGGCTCCTTCAGATGTTGCAAGGACTTTAACTTAAGATGAACTGTTTATGACTTCAGAAGACATTATCAAGCCATTGGATCAACAAATAATATGCTGAGAAAATGATGACCGATACATTCACATGATCCATCCATCCATCCATCCAGTGGGCCCATACTCTGTACAGAGCGTCGGTGCTGCTGAAGCAGTCTCCTGGGCTATTGGACACAATCCTGGATGGGTCGCAACTCTGACGCAAGATACTCGAATGGCTCAATCATCCCAGCAAGCTGGTACTCATTTTGCCGACCTCGGAAGGATGACAGCCCGAGTCAACCCCACCTGGTATAAATTCAACAGCTGAACAGGATTTGAACTCAGGACTCTCGGATCGCATGCCCGCCACCCTAACACATCATCCATCTATGCAATCAGTTTCAAAATGGCCAGATAAATGTAAGCACACTCCCTAAATGTTGAAGGACAAGTTTCAACACCATCTTGAGGAGTTTGAGATGCAGGGATCCTTGCTGATCATCCTGTTCAGCATCCAAGATTTGCACCATGACACATTCAAGCATGCTTGCAGTAGTCAAACCAGCACGTCCAATGTACATGAAGGCAATGGGCAAATGTTATGTTCAGTGACTAATCCAGGTTTCTCCTTGAAAGGCATGATGGTCAAGCACAGGTCTACAGAAGATGCAATCAGAAATATTCCCCAATCTGTTTCAAGGAAGATGCAAAGTTTAGATGTGGAAGTATCTGATGTGGGGTGGCATTACTGAAACCTTTCACTCCAATCATCTTGCCAGATTTAAATCCCATTGAATATCTCTCAGAAATCATTGATCGTCTCATTCGAACCTTGCCAAGACAGACACAGACTTGCGATGAGCTGGAACAGGAGTGGATTTGGGCACGTAATGCCATTCCTCAGGCTCAGATTTGATTGCTCATATGGTCAATGCGATGACGGTGCAATGCAGCGATTGCTGCCGGAGGTGGACATACCCCGTATGGAGATTTCTACTTCCAAGTTGTATGACTATGTGAAAACATTCACCACAATGCAGCATTAAGTGACGAGGTCACAATAAAACAGACAAGTAATTATTCAGCATTTATCTCTGTCGGAGGTTCGAACTTCATCTGTGTCCCATGATGTCATAAATAAATCGTATCAACAACAATCACATGTTCATTTTTTTTTTTTTAATGGTGGAGAGTGTACATATATATTTGAATCAATGATTTGATTTTCTGGTTGAAACATCATGAGAATATGACTAAACAACTGATGTACTGTCTCTGGCACAGCAGACAGACACACACAGGGAATTTGGAACTTGTCCACCAGACCAGCACAAGCACCTGGACTGCCCTTTTTAAAGTATCAGGGATCGGTAATATTCAAAATTGCTGGCACATGGGCAGCCAGCTTAGCACCCATTTGAAGAATGTCCCCCATTGCTCCTTAACCACTAGTAAATTTGGTGAAGCACATGGCACTCGCTGTCAACTGCGAAAAAAAGTGTTCTTCATTCATGTGATGTCGGTGTGTATTAGTTCGCTCCATAGTTTTGATACAAACTTGACCTCAAGCATCATCCCAATAATAACAGCCTGTATTTTGCCAATGTTCTTGGACAGACCCTAACAAAGCGCCTTTCTGCCTTGCTGTTAAATGTCTGGAATGTTTCTTTCAAACGCAGCCAGCATCACTCCCTTTCTGCTCTCAAAGGAACTGCTCTGGGTGTATTTCATCAATGTCTCAAACAGCAACAAATTACGGTTGTTAAACATCGCGTTTATTATCAAACCTTAAGCTTTTGCTTGCATTTTCCAGAGCATGCAAGCCATTGCATTAATTGCTGAAGCCGTTGAAGGGTTGTCGTAATATATGCTCGAGCATGTGCCTAACATATCTTGTATTAATCGGATGTTGCACAAATGAAAGTTGAGTTATATTCTTGATGGATAAAAATTGAAAGATTCAAACACACTACTCTCCTGTTGATCCGTTAGGAACGGGATGGAACACGGAGTATGTAGTTTTTTGGAGGAAACGTTAGGATGTCGGTCCTCTCTGCTTACATTTACCAGTGGATGTTAAAATTCCAAAGTGATTTTAAAAAAGTTTTGGGTCAATGTATACTGGTACACTGACCAAATTCCAAATTCCTGACGTGACTATTGCCGTTTGTTTGCAATGGCAAATAACACATTGCAAAGGTAACTGCTTTGGTAATACTTCCTCCTTTATCAAACGGACTTATTAACTCAGATCAGTCATGGCTGCTGGCGTTTTGTTGCATATAGTTAACACTCTGGCTGGAAGACAGAATTATAAAAATGACCGTTTTTACAGCCATTTTTCCCTGCTGTGCAGGGGTTAGGCTTTTTCTTGAGGCAATGTTTTATGGCCGGATGCCCTTCCTGACGCAACGCTGGTCGCCTCTTACAACACACAGGGATATGGTACACCTATTCTAACCGGGGAATACACCGGGACCAGTACACTGGTACTCACTTCGCCGACCTCTGATGGATGACAGACTGAGTCAAACCCCCTGGTGTTAATTCAGCAGCCAACGGGGCTTGAACTCAGGATCCTGGGATCCCAAGCCGCCACCCTAACCACTAAGCCAACACCAGGCTGGAAGACAGAATTATGCTATTGCAAAATATATTTGCAAACAAAATACCCTTAAAAACCCCTCAAAAATTGCTCCTTGAATTGCAGGGGATTAAAAATAATTTTCAGTGGAAATCAGCCTAAAAAGTAGATTCAGTGCAAATAGTCAAGGAATGATAAATCAATGCAGGAAGTGAGTGTGGACACGACAAATATCGGATGGTATAAGGAGGGACAGGATGTGTGTGTGTGTGTGTGTGTGTGTGTGTGTGTGTGTGTGTGTGTGTGTGTGTGTGTGTGTGTGTGTGTGTGTGTGTGTGTGTGTGTGTGTGTGTGTGTGTATGCACACCCATCTGTTCAAAAGACATCGTTTGAGTTTAAAGTGGTGCAATGTGACTGATAGCTGTCGGGTTGGATGATGATTAACTGCATTTGCAGGGATAATGCACAAACTTTAATATTTTGCAAAAAAAAAAGAAAAGATGCAAGACTTTTTGTACCATGGCTTAATATTGTTGTGTTTGTGGGATAGATGAAGGAATGTCACAGTAAAGGTAGGACTGTATAGTGTAGCATGGTCCATGGATGAGGAGGAGACATCTCGATGTAATTTAAGTCAGAAAAGTGTCAGTTTAAGATTGTTACGTGTCACCGCATGAAGGGCGGTGCTGTGTTAATTGGGTCGGGTTTAAGGCTAATTTCTCCCAGTATGTGATTGCCCCCTGTGACTTTTCCTACGTTTTTGAATTTACAAAACCAGAAATAGAAGAACCACGTTTTCAACAACAACAACAACAACAACAACAACAACAGAGCCGAACATTTCCGAGCAGTCAAGACACCCCACCTTCCCAGCTTGGTACCGGTAAGCCACGCCCGGAGCCTGATGATTGGCCGGAAGATGCGAGAAGGTGTAAGAGTGACAAGAGGGCATGATCAAAGAGGAGATAGATGGTGTAAGATACGTGATTGAGACAGAGAGTCTCCTTTTTGCTCTCCTTTTGGCACGACGAAATAGCAGCATGATTCTCGTTGTTCGTGCTGGGGTGAATTTGTTCACGTGCTGAAATAAGATGCTGGTCATTGTTTGATCGGCTGCGTCATGAAGTTGTATGTTTATGAGGGGGGGGAGAGATGGGAGAGATGGGAGAGATGGGAGAGATGGGAGAGATGGGAGAGATGGGAGAGATGGGAGAGATGGGAGAGATGGGAGAGATGGGAGAGATGGGAGAGATGGGAGAGATGGGAGAGATGGGAGAGATGGGAGAGATGGGAGAGATGGGAGAGATGGGAGAGATGGGAGAGATGGGAGAGATGGGAGAGATGGGAGAGATGGGAGAGATGGGAGAGATGGGAGAGATGGGAGAGATGGGAGAGATGGGAGAGATGGGAGAGATGGGAGAGATGGGAGAGATGGGAGAGATGGGAGAGATGGGAGAGATGGGAGAGATGGGAGAGATGGGAGAGATGGGAGAGATGGGAGAGATTGGAGAGATTGGAGAGATTGGAGAGATTGGAGAGATTGGAGAGATTGGAGAGATTGGAGAGATTGGAGAGATTGGAGAGATTGGAGAGATGGAGAGATGGAGAGATGGAGAGATAGATAGATAGAGAGATAGAGAGATTGAGATGAGAGATGAGAGATAGATAGATAGAGATAGATGGAGATAGAGGGAGATAGAGGGAGATAGAGGGAGATAGAGGGAGATAGAGGGAGATAGAGGGAGATAGAGGGAGATAGAGGGAGATAGAGGGAGATAGCGAGATAGCGAGATAGCGAGAGATAGAGAGAGATAGAGAGAGAGAGAAGAGGAGTGCGTCTCTCAGCGATAACTCAGCGTTACCTCATTACATGTTCGAGGAAGAAGGCGAGTCATGGTTGTGAGCAGACCTAGTGCTTAGGGAAGAATGGTGTGGCAAGTTCATTTGTGAAAAGAAGCTTCACGGTGGTTTCTGGGCCCTGGCTTTGAATACCGCCGCATGAATTACCTCGCATACACTTTCCACGCAGAGAGCGGTTTGGCGCCATTTTGGGTGCGATTTCCCATGCAGGATGACGCATATTCGACAGCATCAGGCTCCTAAAAGATCATCTCTGGACACACAGCCAAGTGCCAGAATAAAGGGAGGATTTTCTTTTATTTTACCTTTCTCCTTGTCTGTACTTCAGTCTGTGTGGGGACGTCTCGAAATTAGCTTTAGTTTACCTTACGTTTTTATTATCACGTGTTGATTTATTCCCATTATAAAGATTGATTTATGTTCATTAAACCCTTATTTATTAAATTTGCTTGCGTCAGTCTATTCGGCATGGGTTCGAGTATAAACCCTTATGCTTCCGTCTGGTACACACCTTTGCCACCCTCCATCCCACGCATGCTATAATCTCCAAGGATCACATGTTCGTCTCCATGGTAGAATCGTTTGGCTATCCGTCCAGGTCGGTGTTAACCGCCCCGTCCATGACGACTGGGTCGGAAGTTTGTGATAATTAACTTAACTGCCATGGACACGATAATATACATTTTCTTCAAATGTCTTTCTAATTTGGACACTCTTTTTTAAATTTGGTTCAGGAAATGTGGGCAGTGCTTCCTTCAGAGACGATTGAGGTTCCATCTCAACTTGCCCTGCTGGCATGAATGATCAAGCTCAAAGAGATTTTTTTTTTTTGTATACCTTGGTCGAGGCTCGTATGAGAGCTAACACACAACTCACAGCAAGGAGGCATGAGACAAGAGGGGTGGGAGTGGAAGGGACAAAACAGTGGGGAACAGACACATTAGGTGAACTGTGGAAGGGAGAGGGATGGGGATGGGACGGGGAACATGGCGAAGAGAAGATGGACATTACAGGGACTTTCAGGAAGGAAAGCAAGGGAATTGAAGGAAGTGGTCTTGGGTGGATTATCGGGGGTAGGAAAGATCAAGGATTTGGATGGGGGAAGATAAGAGGTGGTGGTGAACAGCTGTTTTGAAAGCCTGGAGGGAAGAATGGGAAAGAATAGAGTGAGGAAGTTTATTCCAAAGGCGGGAAAAAAGAGGAATGAAAGAGTGAAGATGAGCAGTGATTCGTGATTTTGGTAGTTTTACCAGAAGGGGGTTGTTGGCGGACCTTGAGCGCCCTGTGGAAATGTGGTGGGGACAAATCGCAGAGAGAGCAGGGGGGGCATGGCTGGAGAGGAGTCGGTAGAAGACAGAAAGACCACCGACCAACCTGCGGTGATTGAGTGAGAGGCCCAAAGACTCAGCTTCATTGCGGGAGATGCCGATGATCTTAAATGCCCTGGTTTCGACAGCGTGAAGCCGAGAAAGGTGGGAGGCAGGAACACCAGCCCAGAGGGGAGAGCAGTACTCCATCAGGCTACGGACAAAAGCTTTGTAAGTGGTCAGGAGCTCAAGAGGGCCGAGGAAGGACTTTGTACGATGGAGGATTCCCAGTCGGCGACTGGCTTTTGAGGCGAGGTTGGAAATGTGACTTTCCCAGGAAAGGTCATGGCAGATAGTGAGACCCAGAAGCTTGAAAGAAAAGACTTCTTCCAGAGGATTGTTGAGAAAGTGGATGGGGGGGTTTTCTAAACGGTCCTTTCGAAGAGACATCGTGAGAGTGTGAGATTTGTCCGGATTGAAAGACATGTTCCACGTGTTGGACCAGTTTGTGATTTTATCCAGAACTGCATTGAGCGAAGAAGCTGCTGCTTGCCGGTCTGAGGGATGACATGGTACGGCAGAGGGTGGAGTCATCGGCAAAGAGAAATAGAGGATTTTCCAGAGAGTCCGAGAGATCATTGATGAAAACCAGAAAAAGAACAGGGCCCAGAACACTACCTTGAGGAACTCCAGCCTGCACAGGAAGAGGGTTGAAAGAACTCCATTTAGGGCCACACGTTGACTGCTACAGGAGAGGAAGTCTGCGAGCCATGAGTGGAGATGGCCTTGGATACCATAGGAAGAGAGTTTGGTGAGTAGTGCAGGGTGCTAAACTGTGTCAAAAGCATGTGATATGTCCAGGGATACGGCTCGGATTTCCTGTCTGGCATTGAGGACCTCCATCCATTGTTGGGAGAGCAGAAGCAGCATATCCAGGGTCGAGTGACATTGTCTGAAACCAAATTGATGATTGGAAATCATGCCATTGGAGAAGAGGAAGGATTTCATGTCTGAAGCGATGATGGATTCCATAACCTTGCTGATGATTGGGAGAAGGCTGATTGGTCTGTTGTTACAGGGATCTGTTTTTGCACCTTTTTTATGCAGGGCAGTGATGTAAGCAGATTTCCAAGCAGATGGCAGATGACCTTGGGCAAATGAGAGGGTGAATAGAACAGAGAGAGGGTGAGCAAGAGCAGAAGAGCAGGCTTTGAGGACACGTGGGCTGATGCCGTCTGGACCGGTTGCAGAATCTGACTCGAGGTTTGAAAGCAAGCTCTCCACCTTGTCAGGAGAAAAGGATACAGAGTCCAGGGACAGTTGGGTGCGACTGGGTAAAGTGGGTAGAGAAAGTGATGGGTTTAGGACACAAGATTTAGCTGCAAACACCGAGTTTAGACATTCAGCTTTATCACGTGTGGAATCAGCAGTGCGGCCATTTGAGGTAAGGGAGGGGATGGAGGGGGAACATACACCAGAAACAGATTTAATTAAACGCCACCAGGATTTTGAGGAGGGAGAGAGGTTTGAGAGTTCAGACTTGAGATGAGAAAGATGTTGTTTTCTGGCTCTCCTGAGGGTAGATACACACTTGTTCCGAGCTTTGTGGAAAGAACTGAGATTGCCCTCAGTTGGGTTTGCTTTCCATGAGGCAAAGGCAAGTTGTTTCAGGACAACTGCCTCGCCACAAGCTTCAGTAAACCAAGGGCGGGAGGAAGGGTAGGACCAGGATGGGAACCAGATGGAGAACAGACCAGGCAGATGACCTATTCCTTGAAAGTCATTAGTAAGCCAGCTGGGCTTTTGGCCACATAATCCCATTGCAATGTTGTGTTTCTCCACCAATCCACAAGAATGAGGATACATCATGAAAACAATGAACAGAGATAATAATGATATCATCCTTCATTTCTCCTTTCTCCATTGCCTTGGCAACCGGATCATTGATGATAACTCTTCTGAATTAGAGGAAGCTTGCTCAATTTTCTGTTACATCAAGTAAAACCAATTTTCACCAAATTGAAAAATATAGAATGTATGGGTTAATAAAGCCATTGAAAACATGGTGCAGAAAAGTGAAAGTTCCTGTGGTGCAATCCGTTTCACTTTTTTTGTTTTTTGACGACGAGCACGACCGTACTTCTTGAGTGGGCCCAAATATTCTCACCAACTTGTGGGGTTGGCCAGAGAACGTTTTCGGCCCAAATCTTTCACGAACTTGATGGCTCGGCCTGATGTTCGGCTGAAGATGATTTGGGCAGGAATTTGAAATTTGGCAAGGGTGATGCTGATAATTCACCTACTCTTCGCAAAAGGGATTGTGGGATCTTCAACTTTCACCAACGGCCAAAGCTGGCAGATGGGTGTCCTGGCCCCAAAAACTCCTTCAGTAGTGCTCGCTCTTCTATATACTAATGGTACTTATCTCATCAGATCAGGAGCCCCTCACTGGCCCTTCAGCTTAATGTCCTGCCTGGACGGCGCACACATTGATGCCTCGCTCATCCTGCGAAAAACCAAGGTGACAGTTTATAGCTGTGCGCATAACCTCTAAGTTATCCTGCCCACCCTTGTTTACTTTTTTTTTTTGACTAATTAACACTTATTTAATTTCCCTTTGTTACATGGAATTTAACTTGAGAGGAACTGTTTATGACTTCAGAGGACGTTGACGTGCACACCTCATTTGTTCAGGGTTAAAAAATACATCGATAACTTAAAAAAAAATCCTTATGAAGTCCATTAATGAAACACATACAGACACATCTGTTCCAATTAAAATTGATTGAAAACTCTCCCCTGCCCCCTCCCCAAAATAAAATTCAAGATAATTGAAACTCAAAGAGCAGGTAGTCTCCTCATTCTTACATACCTCGTATAATGTGTTAGGGAAGCTTATTAAACATGTGACGTAGAAAGACTTTAAGCAGTGACAATCGCGTGGGAAATAAGGTGGCAATTGTGAATAACAAGTTCCGCAAGGTTCACCTGAACACTCACCTGCAGCTTATTACAGCACCAAAGGCAGGTTGACATCCGTCTTGACACAATATCCCAAGGAAGGAATGCTAATTGGGCATTCCGTCAAAATCTTCGAATAACAGCCCGAGACGTAGAAACCATTTTAAGAGTATGTAGCTCATTCCCTTTCATTTACAGTCTTGGAATTTCGAAAATGCCCCTCAAGGCAACAACGGCATTCAAGAGCTGGATCAGAGCAAGGGTATCATTGCTTCAATTTTCAGCACACAGCAGACATCTGGCAATCATGGTACATGATGACCCCCCCCCCCCCATACTGTGCCACGATGAATACTCAACAGGTTGGCCAGGTTAAGAAGTTGCAAAATAAAGCAACAGCAATACAAATTTTATCATGTCAGTCTTCTCTGTTGTTTGCACAAATTTATTTTATAGGTTCCTATCAAATTACTCGTAGGGTGATTGCGGCACCCCTCCTCCCCCCCCCCCCACCAACCCAGAGTCCTCAACCTTCTGCTCCCAGCCCTTAAGCATCGATCCCATCCCCACACTCGAGCCTTCAAATCCCCAACTCCCACTGAAAGTCCTAAAACTCCCCCGCCCCTTCCGAAGTTGTCCCATCTTTACCCTCACCCTCCTCCCGCTCATGAAAGCAAACGGGAATTCCCACGTCAAAACAATGGAATATGTACTGGTTTCGGCTTCCCTATCATGCGATCACTGACTTCACAGAAAGCCGTCAACAGCCGCCAGTTCAACTCACAATTTGAGAAAAATAGTTGGAAATAAGACCAAACCTGCATAACCTCCACAATAAAAACGCTGCTTGAGAGAAAGGGTTCCAAAAGGTGATTTGAAAGGGTTCCTAAAGGTGATTTGAAAGGGTTTCCAAAAGGTGATTTGAAAGGGTTCCAAAAGGTGATTTGAAAGGGTTCCTAAAGGTGATTTGAAAGGGTTTCCAAAAGGTGATTTGAAAGGGTTCCTAAATTGGTGGCCCCTTACTGTAGAAACTGTGGGTGAAGTCAGGAAAACTATCCAAACAATGGGTGGAACTCGCAAGCATGCATGGCATGGACGCACGCACTAACTGACACACGGATGGCTCCTTTTATATTAGACATTAATTTGAGGATATCAGCCATCATTGAAAACGAAACTGCATAAACAATGTTAAATTACAATTTTATCCTGACTTATTGTGCAAATAGTGATTTAAAGGTTAATTTGAAGGTTTTAACCATAGCGTCACCTTCTTATTATTACCTTCATCACATAAGGCGGACGGAGGTTATGTCTTCACCCATGTTTGTCTGTCTGTGAGCAGGATATCTCAAGAAGTTGTGGACGGATGCAGACAACACTTGGTGGACAGATTGGGTGTGCGGCGAGGAAGAATTACTTCGACTTTGGTGAAGATCCGGATCCGAGAAATTTTTAAGCGATTATTCACCATTGAGAGATGGGGCTAAAAATGATATACAACACTATCTCAAAAAGTTAGGGATGGACTATGACGAAACTATGTGGATGAGTTGGGTAGGTGACGAGAACAAGCCAATTTGATTTTGGTTGAGGTCCCGATTCAGATCCGACCGATCAGTGGGATATAAGAGTTAACTGTTCAGCACGGCGGAGATATGTGCTCTTCCGGGTGCTGCTCTAATTGATAAATGGTTCCACAGTGAAGAGCTCCTGATCTGATAAGTATCATTAATAGATGGAATAACCTTATTGAAGGAGTTTTAGTGGGAAGGAAAGATTTGTGTGTTTTTTTTTAATTATTATTTATTTATTTCCAAAATATGTACCATTGGATTTGTGTCATTACCTCCACAGTCAAAGTCCAAGACAGGAACTTTGAATTTTGGTAGAGTACGAACAACCAATGGCCTACTCTTTTCAAAATGCATGGTGGGATCTTTATAGTGTCGGAACGCAACCAGGTGCTGGCAAACAAGAATGGCCGAACACAATCTCTGAGATCTCAGTGTACTCTTTGTCTATGATGCAATGCCAAGCCTGGAGGAGCACAACGAACCCATATATCTCGCCTTACAATCCTCAAAAGGCTGTAGAGATGTAATAAAGTTATGCAATGCCAAAACCAGACTCAGTGGCGTAATGTTTAGAGCATCTGCTCTGAGTTTGTGAGGTCGGCTGTTAGAACACTGGCTGAGTCATACCAAAGACTTTAAAAATGGTAAGTGCTGCTTTCTTGCTAGACTCGCAGCATTTAAACAAGGATAGAGCACGGACAAACAATTGTAGTTTGGCAACCAGAGAGCAAGCTTGATGGGCCTCATGGCCTCCTCGTGCGTTGAAGTTCCTTATAAGGGAACATATATATTATAATTAAAAGTGACTCCCCTATATGACATCAAAGACTACTACTACCACTACGACTTCGTTAATGGTTCCAATTGTGGGGTGGAGTCTGCCAAAGAACGTTTTTGGCACAAGTCTTTCAAAAATCTAGCTGGCAAGGCCTGATGTTTGATTCAAGGTGGCAGGAATTTCTCATTTGTTTATGGTGCCACTAATAACTTGCCTACTCTTCACAAAAGAGACCATGGGATCTTTAATGTCCAGTGTTTGTCCATTGCTTGTGAATATCTTTGTAAATTGTAATTCATGAAAAACACAATGACGTTGACTAATGTATTTGTCCTGCATGTGAATTATGTACAAGCTACTCGATGAGCTTAAAAGGCCATAATAAAAAATAGGGGCAATACCCCTGTGCTCACCTCATAGAACCAGGTAACTACTGGTAGGCATGGATGACCCACTAAATATGTAACAGATGAGAAAGTAAATAACTCTTCTGATGGGGCAAACCCCTGATTTTTTTCGACGCCATGAACAAACTTTAGTACATCAAGGGTGATGAAGGTTGTTTTCAACTTTCATAGAAATTGTGTGTGTGTAGTTTCGGATCCAAGTGTTTACATTCTGACTCACTGATGGACACCGCATCATGCTAATACCTCACCTTAACTACATTCCAGGTGAGCTAAAATGAAAGAATAAAGTAAAAACAAAATGTGAAAGTGAAGGTTCCAACCAAATGCCATCCACAGTAAAACAAGATTGGTAAATGCATGTCCGAGAAATGTTTGAGGATGTGTTCGACACGGAGGTTTTTTTTACAACTAAAATGCCCGCCAGTCGGCCATTTTGAATCTGATTTCGAAAAAAAAATGAGATGCATATGTATACTATCATGAGTTGTCTTTGTGCCAAGTACGAATAAAATTGGTCCTTACATGTCCAAGATATGGTTGCGGACGCACGCACGCACGCGAAAATAGAGATCAAATTCATAAGCCCCAGTTTCGAGCTAAGTCCAACGGGGCCTAATAAGCCTTCATGCAACTTGATAGAAGCTGGCACTGAACTATGCCGACTCAGGGGCAGGTAGTTCCTACATTTGTCTCGCTCAATGTGCTTCAAGATACAGCATTCAAATAACCCTCCACCTAAAGCTGATGACATAGCCCTCATAATAAAATTAATATACCTTAATTCTTCCATGACTCACAAAAAATTGCAGTCCACTTAATATAAATGTGCAGTATAGCGAGATTGGTATTGACACATACATCATCCATGCTACCGTACGGAACATACTCCTGGAACAAGTACATGGTATTGCAGAATTGCTTGCATCCATAGCCTGTGGGCAATGTGTCACCGTAATATGTTGAGAAATGTCGTGACGGCATAGCCAATTCAGTGTCAAGCCGAAGTAACAAATTAAAATTGAGAAAAAGAATTGTTGGGGATAATAGGAGAGAGAGAGAAAAGCTTACAGGAATGTGAAAGTTCAAATGGGGAGAGACAGGGAAAGGGAGAATGGAAGGAGATACGAGTAGGGTGAGGAGCATATTTAGGATGGTTGAGGGTGGGAGAGGAGGAGAGCGGCAAAGTGATTCTCTCCCACTGATGGAGTACATTAGTACATTATGGAGTTTTTCTTCTTTACCATATTGTAGTACATTATGGAAAGATGGCTCCAAACAATTAAAATGTTTCATAACAACAGGGCGACAAAGAGGGAAAGTCATCTGGCTTCTCTTTAAAAAAAATAAAATAAAAATATAATAATAATAATAATAATAATAATAAAAAAAAAAATCGGTCTCTCCCCACTGATGTTGGTCTCTCCCCACTGATTCTTTATGAACCCTTAAAGGCATGTGATGTGTCCCAGTCTCCCAGACACAACATGGGCGTCCACTGGCGGCTAGTGTGATACGTGTCTCATGCCAGAAAATTTACATTTTTAGTCATGAGTGACTTATCGTGAAACAGTCATGGACGTAAATGTGGGCATGCTGAAAATGTGGAGAGTTAAATCCACAATTCATATCTTCACAACATTAAACAAACTGAGAAACCAACTATAACATTTACCTTTTGAAAGGAAAGTGAAAAGATCAATTCCCTGTAGGTGAAGGTGTTTTTTGGAAAAAGGAATATGAATTGGGGGTAATATCCAATGGTAACAATTATTTGGCCAATGCAGTATTTGGAAGAGAAGTGCTTGTACTTTTTCAACCTCTTGTCCATTTCTCTTTATCAAACTATATACAGTACTGGGCCAAAATTGGAACCCTGGCGAGACAGTGATGAGATGAGTGTACGTTCCTCTCGGAGTCTAGGCTATCATGCCAGGTGTGTGTGTGTGTGTGTGTGTGTGTGTGTGTGTGTGTGTGTGTGTGTGTGTGTGTGTGTGTGTGTGTGTGTGTGTGTGTGTGTGTGTGTGTGTGTGTGTGTGTGTGTGTGTGTGTGTGTGTGTGTGTGTGTATTGGGTCGCCGAAATAGGTGACCCTTATTGTCAGTAATTCTGTCTGTATGTTTGGATGTTTGTTCGTTTGTCATCAGCATAATTGGTAGTAAACGTGGGCGGATTTTGACCAAACTCGGGTGGTCTTATGACATACATCTTATGACTTCGTGCTTTGGAAATTGTGATGGTTGCTAGGGACGCTTTGGTTCCCTAGCAACAACCAAAAATCCTTCCAAATCGGTACAGCTCATGCGAAATCAATTCCGAAAGCCATTATCCCACGTAGGGTGATGAAATTTGGCACGAATGATCTACAGGTAATGCTCTATCAAATATATTCCGGTTTTTGTGAAAAATGGAATACTTTACCCGCAGTGCCCCCTACAATTAGGGTATGCGTGAAAATTGGCGAAAATTGAAGGCCCCTCACAACCAGGTGAGTGCATCGATACGAATGAAACTTTGCAGGTTCATGGTACTCAATGAGTACTACAACTTTGCCTCAGGACATATTTACCGATTTCGCTTAGGTCAGGGGTCAAAGGTAATATCGATAATATGCGAGAGCTGGAGGTGCCTTCGCGCCAAATGCTACTCCTCCGAGGGTTATGGTCGGATGGTCATGAAAATTCACACTAATCGTCTGGAATACATTGTGCACAAACAATGGAGCCGGATTTTCGATTTAGATCTTTGTTCACCCACAGCACCCCCTCGAACTTTGGGGATTTCCGATTTCAAACCGCATTTTCAGTACTTTTCATTCAAATGGATACCGAGTAGTTATCAGTAGATGGAACTGGATGAGATTTGATTTGCATAATCTTAAGGTGATTCCCTATCCGCTATATGACATCCATTTTGCTCTATATCTTATAGTTTCCACGCTCGGCGACCCATCGCTGCCTACCGGCTTGTATATATGTATATTGGTGGGGTATGCTTACACATTGTGTACTAGCTGCTGACTCGATTCTTTTCCATCATGCAAGTTGAACAACTTCAAGTGATTGTCTTGCCTTGGGGAGTTTTTCTGGGTCGTCCTGGCCTTTTGTGGTCTTCTGCAGAGTCAAGTTTCTTTCGGGCATTGCAAAGTGCACCTCACACCATTTGAGGAGAACTTCAGCTTTTCTTCTATTTCCTTTGGAATGTGCCTTCTCGCAAAGTTTGCATCTCCACACGCTGTTCTGTTGAAAGTTGCTTCCTTGGCACCATTCTCAACCCCCTCGTGGACTTTCAAGCAAGGGAACAAGCTGATGAAAACGAATTTCACACATTCACGAATTTGCAACTTTTATCGTGGTTTCTTGAAATTCGCATTCATTAAATTGTTGTCGATTACTCCAATAATCTAGAATTATTTACTGTACAAAATCCACAAACTGTTTCATTCATAATTTATCTGTGGGAAGTGGGTATTACCAACACATGATTATATGATATGATATGATATATATATAAATATATCACAAAAATAAAACTTTTTCAATTTCCTAATGTATTTTATAAACTTAAAGGTGTCTGTGATAATTGACTTTAACAGAAATTTGAATTTTATATACCGACATTGCACACTTCTAACGTCCCATAAATGTTTAATGGGGAATTCCACCTGCGGTGCATTGGAGAGGATCGGTGGGTCGTGCTGCTATTTGTGCTTTTGGACTCGGAAAGCATGATGAAGGTCGGACTGAGACACTGAGTGACTTTTGAACTGATTTTTTTATGATTTTGTGAGAGCATTTACTTGTTGTGAAAAGCATTTATTTGTTATGAGCTGAAGAAGCAGAAATTTAATGTCTTCAGGAGATTGTGACAAAGGAAAGCAGAGTGGTGGGGGAAGGAAGAGAAGGAGTGAGTGGGGTGGGGGTAGGGATGAGTGCAGGGATGAGGAGTCGGAGGGGGAGGGACAGTGTGGAGGGAGAGCCGGGGGGGCAGGAGGGGTGGTGGTGAGGAGCAGGCTGGAGTTCCTCAAGACAGTGTTCTGGGCCTTGTTCTTTTTCTAGTTTTCATCAATGATCTCTGTGACTCCCTGGAAAATCTTCTTTATCTCTTTGCTGATGACTCCACCCTCTGCCATACCATCTGTTATCCCTGAGATCAGCAAGCAGCAGCCTCCACACTCTCTGCAGATATGGATAAAATCACAAACTGGTCCAACACGTGGAACATGTCTTTCAACCCTGACAAATCTCACACTCTCACCATGGCTCTCCGAAAGGACCGTCTGGAACCCCCCCCCCCACCAACCCCACCTAATTTCTCAACAGCCTTCTTGAAGAAGTCCTTTCATTCAAGATTCTGGGTCTCACAATCTGCATTGATCTTTCCTGGGAAAGCCACATTTCCAAGCTGGTTTCCAAAGCCAGTCGCTAATTGGGGCATCCTCCGTTGTGCAAAGTCCTTACTCGGACCACCTGAGCTCCTGACCACATACAAAGGTTTCGTCCGCAGCCTGATGGAGTACTGCACTCCCCTCAAGGCTGGTGCTCCTGCCTCTCACCTTTCTCAGTTTCACGCTGTGGAAACCAAGGCATTTAGGATCATTGGTATCTCCCGCGATGAGGCTGAGTCTTTGGGTCTCTCACTCCCTCACCGCAGGCAGGTCGATGGATTTCTGTATTTGGGGCCTTTGTCTGGCCATCCCCCAGGCAGATGACTGGACCATCCCTATCTCTTTGAGATGCCGATCAAACTGCTGCAACCACGAGGAACGTGGTCGGCCCATTGGCCTCCTCCACTCACGAGGCTCTCTCACTGAGAGAATCTGGTGAGCAGGATCAGCATCATGAAAATGAGCCACATGTCCATCCAGCCGTAGCTAACGCTCACGGACTATGCAGGTAACAAATCTCATCTGAATCTCTCTCAGCAACCGCTCGTTGGACACAAAGTCTGACCAGCAATAGCCAAGGATTATCCGAAGAGACGTGGTACCAAAGAAATTAAGTCTCCATTTCAGATCCTTGGTCAGAGTCCAAGTCTTACAACCTTAGAGCAAGACTGGAAGCACCAAGGATCTGAAGACTCAGACTTTCGTCCTCCTGCACAGGCAGTGACAGTGCCAGACCCCATGATCCAGTGAATCCATGACTCCCCAGGCCCGACCCAGACATCTATTGACCTCTGACTCACACTCAGCAGAGACATGAATATCACTGCCAAGAGAAGTGAATCATTTCATGACCACAACATCCTCACCACAAACAGGTACAGACAAGATAGCAGCATCCAAGATGTCATTGAAAGCCTGGATCTTAGTTTTGATCCAGGAAACCCATAATCCCAGGAGCTCCGACTCCTCATTCCGCACCTCGAGAGCCCCTAAAAGGATATCCAGAGTCTCCACAAAGATGACTGCAACATCTGCAAAATCAAGCTCAGAGATTCCCAAACAATGCACTGCAGCTTGATCTCTCTGACATCCTCCCCAGAATCCAGTCCATACAAGTGCTGAAAAGTGTGGGGGCCAGTACACACTCCTGATGAACTCCAGCAACAACTGGAAATAAGTCGGAGATGGTACCACCACATCTCAAAGCACTCTCAGTACCAGAGTATACTTCAGACATCAGATTGATCAGTTTTGCTGGCACCCCATGAAGACCAAGAATCCTCCAGAGGGCATCCCAATTCACTGGATTGAACGCTTTGCAGAAATCAAGATAGGCTGCAAGCAGCCCCTGCCAAAACTCTCGTCTGCATTCGGTGAGGACCCAAAGTGGAAGGATACAGTCAATCATTGACCTCTTTGGTGTAAAGCCTGACTGCTCTGGGTGCTGGTGCTCAAGCAGATGGTGGCAAACCCCATCAAGAATTATCCGAGCAAAGATCTTGCCCAGCACCGAGAGCAGCATCACTCCAAGGTAGTTGTTGCAGTCCTGGCGATCACCCTTCCCTTTCCAGAGAGAGACAACAAGGCCCCTCTTCCAGTAAGTTGGGATGATGCCTGTGTTCCAGGCAGAGCACAGAACTGCATGCAACGACACGAGTACAGCATTTCCACCAACCTTGAGAAGTTCATCATGGATGCCACAGATCCCTTGCGCGTAACCCCATTTCAACTGGTTCACCGCAGCCTGTGTTTCCACAAACGAAGGTGGATCACAGTTGATTGGAGGGTCAACAATAGGGATAGTAACACCCCTGACATACAACTCAACAGCTGGGGGATCAGCCTGGTACAGCCGCTTAAAGGAACTAAACCCAGTGGGCGTTCACTTTGGATTATTCTGTTAAGAGCGGACAAACCATCATCTCTCATTGCAGTACACTGAGAGACGGGCTTGGGGGAATGCAATGCGCAAATTCCCCTGTAAGCAAGACGGGAATCACTTGACCACAGGTGAAGCTCTACCTCCTCACAGGATCCGAGCACATCGGCCTCCTTGTCCACCTTCAGTGCATGTACAGCTTTCTGCCTCAACTCCCTGAACAGCTCAGCTCTGTCATTAAGCTTGGCTCTCTGACTCTGGTCAATGATATCCTGTGTCCCTTGAGAGACAAAATTCTCCTTTGCCCTACGGTGAGTTCCAAGACATCCATTAGCACCATCAAGGATGATGTGGTGCAGGAGGACGTCTGCAGACACAGTTGGGCACGAGATATGGATGCCCGTTGGCTCACAAGGAGCTACTCCGCCATTTGACAGGTTTTGTTTTTAATCCTGCTGGGTGTTCATATCATACACCCACCCTCCTCACCAGGAAACCTGGTGAGGGAGATGGTTTAGTCGCCGACAACCTGACTATGAAACGAAACAGGTTAGTACAGGTTTACATGGCACCTCAAGTCACAGATCTAATCTGGCCTGACCTGACAAATAGTAAAGGACAGGGTTAATTGTTCCGATATGGAAGGGGAAGGGCGATGTTCACGATCCGGGGAAGTACAGGGGCATAACGCCGTTCCTAAGTCATGTAATGACAGTTAGAGTGAGGATGTAATGACGGCTGGAGAGGATTATGGAAGGGAGGATAAGGAAGACGGTGAAGATGGAAATTGGAGAAGAGCAGCAGGGGTTTAGAAAGGGTAGGGAGACGATGGATGGGATGTTCATTCTGAGACATCTGGTGGAGAAGAGGTTGAAGGTGTGAGGTGAGATGCCATGAGGGGAGTAGAAGGAAGCCTTTGGGAAGCATGGGCTAAAGATGAGTTTGGAGACGACTGAGGTAATGTGGGTTGTGCAGCAGAGAAAATAAATAAATATCAGGTTATAGGAGAAGGATATCAGGCAGGGAAATAGGTTTCAGTATCTGGGAGAAACAGTGACCAGGGATGGAAAGGCAGATGTGCGGAGGAGGATTCAGGTGAGTGCAAATGCATGGAGAAGGGTCGAGGGAGTAATGGCAGATAGGATGATATTAAGAATATTGAAAGGGAAGGTTCTAATGTCATATGTAACACTGGCCTACCTTTACAGTCTGGAGACGGTGGCACTGACAGAGAGACAACAACAGAGGCTGCAGGTTTGCAAGAACAACTGGGTCATGAGGGTTGTGGGAGTGAAGACGGTGGATAGGAGGAGGATGGATGAACTGAGGGAGGAGATTGGTGTGCAGATTGGTGAAATGCCAGCTGAGATGGGATGGACACTTGGTGCAGATGGGGGAAGAGAGAATGGCAAAGAGAGCAGGTGGGTTGAGGGAGCAAGGTAGGAGGAAAAGAGGTAGATCACGGTTGAGATGGGAGGATTGTGTGAGAAGGGGTATCAGTATGGTAGGGGTGGTTGAATTGGCAGAGAGTTGGTTGAGGACAGAGAGGGGTGGAGGAGTATCGTTGTCAAGGCAGTGCAAAAGCATGGTGCCATTGGACCTCGAGGCATGTGGTCGGCCTTATAAAAGGAATTATAAAAGTCCTTTTATAAGGACTTATAAAAGGAAGAAGAGGAGAAGGGGAATAGCATCCCAAAAGTAAAAATATCTCAAACTTTACACTGTGCTGTATGAGTGTGTGTGATATACATTGAAAAAGCCAAAACATTATGACCACCGACAGGTGAAGTGAATAACATTGATTATCTTGTTACAATGGCACCTGTCAAGGGGTGGGATATATTAGGCAGCAAGTGAACAGTCAGTTCTTGAAGTTGATGTGTTGGATGCAGGAGAAATGGGCAGGAGTAAAGACCTGAGCAACTTTGACAAGGGCCAAATTGTTATGGCCAGACGACTGGGTCAGAGCATCTCTGAAAGGGCAAGGCGTGTGGGGTGCTCCCGGTCAGCAGTGGTGAGTACTTACCAACAGTGGTCCGAGGAGGGACAAACCACAAACCGGCGATGGGGTGTTGGGCACCCAAGGCGTATCAATGCGCGAGGGCAACTTACGAAGGCTATCCCATCTGGTCCGAACCGACAGAAGGTCTACTGGGGCACAAGCCACAGAAAATTTTAACGGTGGTCACGGGAGGAATGTGTCACAATCCACAGTGCATCACACCCTGCTGCGTATGGGGCTTCGTAGCCGCAGACCAATCAGAGTGCCCATGATGACCTCTGTTCACCATCGAAAGTGCCTACAATGGGCACGCGAGCATTGGAACTGGACCTTGGAGCAGTGGTCCGAGCAGTCGCCCGGTCCGATGAGTGCCGTTTTCTTTTGGATCACGTGGATGGTCGTGTACGTGTGCACAGTTTACCTGGGGGAAGTGATGGCACCGGGATGCACTGTGAGAAGACAACAAGCCGGTGGAGGGAGTGTGATGCTCTGGGCAATGTTCTGCTGGGAAACCCTGGGTCCAGCCATTCATGTGGACGTCAATTTGACACGTGTCACCGACCTAAACATCGTTGCAGACCAGGCACACCCCTTAATGGCAATGGTATTCCCAGATGGCAGTGGCCTCTTTCAGCAGGATAATGCGCCCTGTCACACTGCACACATTGTTCGGGAATGGTTTGAGGAACATGATGAAGTGTTCACGGTGTTGCCCTGGCCTCCAAATTCTCCAGATCTCAATCCGATTGAGCATCTGTGGGATGTGCTGGACCGACAAGTCTGATCCATGGCAGCTACACCACGCAACTTACAGGACTTGAAGGATCTGCTGCTTATGTTTTGGTGCCAGATACCACAGGACACCTTCAGGGGTCTTGTAGAGTTCATGCCTCGGCGGGTCCGCGCTGTTTTGGCGGCACATGGAGGACCAACAGCATATTAGGCAGGTGGTCATAATGTTTTGGCTCATCAGAGTATGTGTGTGTGTGTGTGTGTGTGTGTGTGTGTGTGTGTGTGTGTGTGTGTGTGTGTGTGTGTGTGTGTGTGTGTGTGTGTGTGTGTGTGTGTGTGTGTGTGTGTGTGTGTGTGTGTGTGTGTGTGTGTGTGTGTGTGTGTGTGTGTATATATATAATTTCCAAGCTTGTTCCTTCATCCTTTTCGTTTCGAGAATTGATAGATTAAAAAAAAAAAATTCACGAGGTGAAAAAGTAGTATCATCAAAAAAAACTCAATCGGATTTGGTCTGTAAATGGACATTTGGCCCATTGGTGAATGTGTCAGATTTATTGTGATTCATGAAATTATAAAACAAAATTAAAAAAAAATCATGTAGCAATATGCATTACCTGAACTCCACTGTAAAATAAATAATTTTTTTAAAACCTGACCCAAACATCATGTGCAAAACTGAACACGTGAATCTAAACTCAGTGTTAAAGCTCTAGCACCCACAAGCGGTCAAAATGGGGAATTTCAAAAGCTGAAGTGACTTCTCAGAACTATTTAATTTCAAGAAAGCGGAACGATACCAACCTTGAATTTATCAGAAGATGGATTCTCACCTCCACCCTTCCATCTATCTACTCTCGTATCTGTGGAATCAACTGATCCCTATTATATGCCTGTCGCTTGTCCCCTCCCCCTTTCCCGTCTGTGAAGATTGCTGCCCATCATCACCTCATCCTTTTGCTTTCTTGTCGCTGAACCTCTCGTTTGCGTTGTCGGTGTATTTTGTCTCCCTCTTCTCCTTTGATCCTCTGTCAGTCTGTAAAGCTCTTGCCCTTTGTCGTTTGGCTCTTGCATCAGAGAGGATCCAAGGGATTCCTGGTTCTGCTTCAAAGGTCCAATTTACTGTGCACTGTACTTGGGTGGGTCGACAGGTTATTATACAAAGCATGGTGTGCGAGGGAATAGGGGTGGATCAGAACATTATGGTATTTCTGACGTTTAAAAGGCCAATAAGTGATCCTTACACTTTCAATGACATCTTTTGTTTTCATGGGACTAAATCCTCAACACTTGCTACATTGTGGTTATTGTGGGTTTTTAAGCCTTTCCCCAAGAGAAATTACAGGCCTAGGGGTTCTAAAGGCATTTGTAGAGCAAGCATTCAGGATGTAAGTTAACTGTTAACACTGTTCGGAGTTGGGCGTGGAGGGTGAAGTCACGTGAGAAATGTTTTTTTTTTCAAGAACATGTTGACAAGATTCCTTAGCATGAATCAAAATTAATTGGCATTAGATGTGTTGTGCATGTTATCATACTCTATTTAATTTGAGAAGTGTGTTTGTGCGCTTGTTTGTTTGTTTGTTTGATGACAAAACACTTCTGAACCGCTGAACGAAATGAGTCGAAAACTGGTAGGGACACTTGGGAAGGTTTTAGGTGGTTAAAAAAAAAAATCATCGTCTCAGGGGTTCAGGGTGGGGAGAGGACCCCATTTCTCTCCATGTAAATATGTAACGTATATCACTGCCTCATGGAAGCCTCTATAAGAAGTCAAAGTAGATTATGCCAATTCCGGGGGAATTAACCAATCCGTCATATGGGACTTTCAAAATGATGTACGAATGCTAACGAGGCTTTTCACACATGTACTATGTGCATTTTCAGTGACTCACTTCTACAAGGCCGGGACACTTTTAACCTCTTGTTGCGAGGATGAAATCTTTAAGTCAAATGATCTTTTAAACAATTTTTTTTAGCATTTAAATAAAAGAGTAGCAATTTCAAAATGGTTATCCATTCTTGTTTTGTTCCTGGATGCAAATTGGACTCATGGAAATATGTATACAAAATACGAGAAATATCTGTGGATGAGAGGTGTCAAGTTGCTACCATTTTCTGTTTATACAAGCAGTTAACGCATGCACGCATGCGCGCACGCACGCACGCACTTCCCCTTTCACCAATAGATGCAAAAATCTAGTAATTAGTATAATTTATCTTCTGGTTCTGGCCCTGGAACCAAACAAAAACATATTTATAACGGCCATCATAGCTCCCACTCCCACACCCCCCCCCCAACATGATCATTTTAAAATTTGATTATAAACTTACCCTGTGCATTCACACGTCCCAGATATGACCTTCCCATTGCTGTTAAGCAGCACTCAAACCAGATACGGTGTCTCTCTCAGGGAAGTCAGCCTGGTGCATCTGGCTCCCATGTAAATATCGCTCCCACAAGCTTTGTCTCTTTTCATATCATGAAGATGTTCTTTGTTGAAGAGTTAGTAGCCATTACTTTGTTAATAATGATGCACAGCATCATCTTTCCAATTGCAGATGCCCATTAATAAATCACCAAGCCTGCCATGTTCACAGGAGGTACTCCCCACACGGTTCAAAGTCCACTCTGGGAGCGATGGGCGAGGGTCTGGGTAGAACATGCACATCCACCATTATTCGGACCTTGCAACGGTCCAGTGTTGAGTCTGCAGTATGGGAAGCTTAAAGATCTCAGCCCTTTGGACGAGCTGAGAAAGTTCTCCAACTCTTTTGTTGTGTGGAGGCACATCCCTCTCTCTCAGGTATTTTTACAAATACTTTCAGTTTATTCTAGAAGTTTTGTGAGCCATTTTAGGAAACAATCTTTATCTCGCACGCACAATATACGTTAACATGCCCTGAAGACCACTGTTGCGAGGGGTTTCTGTGCATGACACCAGGCATTCTGGGGCAGATTATGTCATTTCAAAAGTCCCATATTCTGGGGGAATGAACCCTGTCCATAATTCTTGGGGATTCAAGGCATCCATAATTCTGGGGGATTCAAGGCATCCATAATTCTGGTGGAATCAAAGCGTCCGTAATTCTGCGGGAATCAACGCGTCCGTAATTCTGGGGGAATCAACACGTCCGTAATTCTGGGGGAAATCAACGTGTCGGTAATTCTGGGGGAATCAACCTGTCCGTAATTCTGGGGAATTATCCCGTCGGTAATTCTGGGGGATTATCCCGTCGGTAATTCTGGGGGATTATCCCGTCGGTAATTCTGGGAGAATCAACGTGTCGGTATTTCTGGGAGAATCAACGTGTCCGTAATTCTGGGAGAATCAACGTGTCCGTAATTCTGGGAGAATCAACGTGTCGGTAATTCTGGGGCAATCAACGTGTCGGTAATTCTGGGGATTTATCCCGTCGGTAATTCTGGGGATTTATCCCATCGGCAATTCTGGGGGATTTATCCCGTCGGCAATTCTGGGGGATTTATCCCGTCGGCAATTCTGGGGGATTTATCCCGTCGGCAATTCTGGGGGATTTATCCCGTCGGCAATTCTGGGGGATTTATCCCCTCGCCAATTCTGGGGGTTTTATCCCGTCGTCAATTCTGGGGATTTATCCCGTCGGCAATTCTGGGGGATTTATCCCGTCGGCAATTCTGGGGGATTTATCCCGTCGGCAATTCTGGGGGATTTATCCCGTCGGCAATTCTGGGGGATTTATCCCGTCGGCAATTCTGGGGGATTTATCCCGTCGGCAATTCTGGGGGATTTATCCCGTCGGCAATTCTGGGGGATTTATCCCGTCGGCAATTCTGGGGGATTTATCCCGTCGGCAATTCTGGGGGATTTATCCCGTCGGCAATTCTGGGGATTTATCCCGGCGGGAATTCTGGGGGATTTATCCCGTCGGCAATTCTGGGGATTTATCCCGTCGGCAATTCTGGGGGATTTATCCCGTCGGCAATTCTGGGGATTTATCCCGTCGGCAATTCTGGGGGATTTATCCCGTCGGCAATTCTGGGGGATTTATCCCGTCGGCAATTCTGGGGGATTTATCCCGTCGGCAATTCTGGGGGATTTATCCCGTCGGCAATTCTGGGGGATTTATCCCGTCGGCAATTCTGGGGGATTTATCCCGTCGGCAATTCTGGGGGATTTATCCCGTCGGCAATTCTGGGGGATTTATCACGTCGGCAATTCTGGGGGATTTATCCCGTCCTGGGGGAATTATCTCATCCATAATTCTGGGGGATTTATCCGTTCGGTAATTCTGGGGGATTTATCCTGTTCGTAATTCTGGGGGATTTATCCCTTCGGTAATTCTGGGGGATTTATCCCTTCGGTAATTCTGGGGGATTTATCCCTTCAGTAATTCTGGGGGATTTATGCCTTCGGTAATTCTGGGGGATTTATGCCTTCGGTAATTCTGGGAGATTTATCCTGTTCGTAATTCTGGGGGATTTATCCCGTCCTGGGGGAATTATCCCATCCGTAATACCCATCTGTAAGAACAGTTTCTTCGCTCGGTTATGCAATTTACAGTTACAATAATCTGACAGGATAGCAAGAGGTAGCGCACTTCACTATCAACTGTCAAGACTGGGTTTGATTCCCGGCACGAGTAAAAGCTGTTGAACTAGTGTTTTGCTGTTAGGGTGTTGCATCACAAAGTGCACCGTTCCTCAGATGGGCATTAAGCAGGTGTTGGTGTTGTTGATTAGCCCCAGTCAGTTCTGCTTGAACATACCCGTGGCACGGAGATAGCCGATCGATATTCCAGGAGTGACCCAGAGATCCCTCAAATCTAAAATGTTGTTCTCTTGCCTCCGTGGTGCCAGGACAGTCTTCTTTAATGTGTTTCATTGTGTGTGGGGTGGCCTAGCAGATGTTGTAGGTGTCGACGAGTCCATGCTTGTGGTGTGGTATGTTTTGAAGGATGTCGTCGTGGTGTCATCTAAATGTGTCTAGAGGGCTGTGGGTAGTTGGACATGTAGTGACATGGGTGATTACGGTTGGCACTTGCAGATGCAAGGAACTGCACCACCTCTCATAGCCTTTATCCAATCCATCCAGCATGCACATGGTCTGCCTCTTCCTCTTCTTTCCTCAACCCTACCCAACAGGATCGATTTCTCCAGACTCCTTTTCTGCACGCATGATGTGTCCAAATTATGGCAGTTTCCGTTTTAGCATCAGTGCTTCTCATATACATGGTGGTCTAATTTATTGAAGCACTAAATTGTTTGTTCTTGCAGTCAATGGTACTTTTAACATTCGTCTCCAACAACATTTCAAAACTGTCAATCTTCTTCCTTCTTCACTGTCCACAACTCGCATACATACATTGCAACTGCATTCACCATCCTCCTCTTGGTTTATGTTATACCATCTTTGTCTTTCCAGATCTTTGTCAATCCTGACATTGCTGTTCTCCCCAATGCTAACCATCTATTAATACTCCACATTCTCCATTCACTTCAACCTTAGAACCCAGGAAGATGAAGCTTTACATTATTTCCACATGATTGTCTCCCAATCTGAACACATCGATCTTCACAGTTGACAAGATTTTAAGATTTTTAGGTTTAAATAAAGATAAGCTATTTCACTTTCCTTCTTCACGATATGCAGCAGTTTCATCAAGTCCCCTTTACTTGCTGCTAACAGAGTGGTATCAACAGCATACCTTAGATTGTTGATACATCTTCCTCCAATCATGACTCCAGCCTCCATGTCATCCAAGTTTGATTTCCTCATGGAGTACTCACTGAACAGATTGAACAAGTGAAGGGAGAGACGTCACCCCTGTCTAACTCCTTTTCAAATTCCAAATCATCCTGCCTCTCTATACTCTGTTCTTACTGTAGCTTCTTGTTTAATGTACATGGTTCTTACCAGCCGCATCAGGTGCTCTGACATCCTGGTTTCTCTGAGCATAATCCACATCAATTGATGATCAACACAATCAAAAGATTTGCTATGCTCTATAAAACAGAGTAGGGTATGTGGTAGTTTGAGCAATATGGGGAAATGAAAGGAAGGGAATGAAGAAGGATAAGGTGAAACGGAATAACGACGAATAAAAAACGATAGGGGAAGGAGGTTTGAAGAGAAATTAGTAAGTGGAGAGAGTTGATCGGTTTAAGGAACAAACCACGGTGGGATGAGGAATGAAAGTGGGGTGCGCAGAAGGACAAAAACGAAAAATTCTACCATTTTGCATAAGTAATATGTAGACAGCAACAACAAAAAAGAATAGTGATGGCATATGACAATTTTGAAGAAAAATAGCAAGTATTCCATGATCTGTCCAACTCCAAATCCAAGATAGAAAAAAACAAAATATATGTTTGTGGAACTTTGACAACATGATTTACCTTACGATCATTACTAATGAGTGAATGAAATCAACAGAAGGTTTATTTCCAACCAATTATCATCAGTAATACCCCACACTCATTACCCTGCCCGACAACTACCATCTCGAGAACTGCTTTCCTTTTCCATGCCCTTTCATTCAACAACGCATAAAGTGGTTTGCTGTTACTTGGAAGCAACTACTGGAATCTAACCCGCACCGGAAAGAGGAATCCAACAAGCCCTTCCCCGATAAGCCAAGATGAGCTTCTCCGAGGCCTACAAGCCAACCATTTTCAAATAAACTTACCACGTTCAGCCTTCTCCACACAACCACACGACAGCAACCGGGTTAATGGACCCGTGCATTGAGCACGTCAGCCTACACCCATGCATCCTAAAGCCACCACCTTGAACACAACCTTAAACGCACATCCACCAGCTCAAACTGCTCAGTGATGAGAAAACTTCGCAATTCAAAGTAGAGTTTGACGAAAACTAAAGCTTTGGAGGGTTTGCAGTCCCTTTTCCTCCAGACCCACAATCCCATGTGGTGCCTTCACAACAACTCCAACATTATTGTATAAAGAAACAAGGTCACGCGCTACTGAGCATATCTCGGGCGCACAACATCACACATAAACAAGTGGAACCTGCAGAATGAAGAATTTGTAAAGTGTGCTTTCTTCGTGTGTGGGGTCAAGTTAAAAAAAAAAAAACTATTTAAAGGAAACCCCTTAAAAACCCAAACGGTCCTCAGGGTAAACACTAGGGACATGTTTCCGGAGCTTTGTGCACTCGGAGACCCATATATAAACACAGAATTCCTCTGTGTTTAAACATAGTTCAGTTTAGTCTAACAGGGGAAGAGTACGTGCACATCATACATGTTATACCAAGGTGAGATAAAGTACGAATAGCAACGCCACGAAATATAAACAAGCACCCATGGTCAAAACTGCGCACTCACGTTGTGTGCATCGCCGTGAGCCCGGAGTGCGTTCCCAACCGGGACAGCACCTCCCACCGCACTCGTTCACTCTGCGGGTGGGGTGTAGTATTATAAACGTCCATACGTGTACAATATCATCACGGGAGACAAAACAAGTAGCAAAGCTGCGAAACCATGCAATGATTACAAACTGGAATTACTGGGCAGTATCATGGGCACTGGACAAGGGCATGGCTTCACACATGGAGCGAAGACCCCACATGCAGACTACAGAGACAGCGTGAACTTGGGAACACTTTAACAGCATGATCTACATGCTCACACCTCATTACGAGCTATACCGATTAAGTGTAGGTCAGGATCCAGTCTGAATATATATATATATATATATATATATATATATATATATATATATATATATATATATATATATATATATATATATATATATATATATATATATCAAATAAATAAATATATTTTACAATCCCTTAAGTTGAGACTTTTTGTTTGGAATCCACGGTTTTCAGAGGAGAGAGAGAGGGTGTGGGGATTTCCAGCACGGGGATGTGATTGCCATGATATATCTTTGTACTTGCACCATATTGGGTGAATCTAATGAACGGGGAACCCGCGTACCGCGTCAAGTGCGCCACGTTCCGCCCTGCAGGCCCCGATGTTCCCATCCGCCGGCTCCTCTGTGACGCCTCCGAGGCACGCTGCGGCGCTTGCCGATGCAGGTACGGGCGGAATGCGCTCCTCGATCCCAAGAGCCGCCGCTCATGCTGTGCGGATGTCGTGACCCCCTGCCGGTTGGACCGCAGCATATATGCGTAGTGTCGGTAAGTGGTCCGCTGGGGGATGGCGATCGCTGCGAGACACAGCAGCAGTGTGGCGTGCAGGGAGCCTGCCCTCGCCATAACCCGGTGAGACAAGCTTTCCACACCCGACTCAGGACTTCGAGGTCAAGGCTTCGACCCAACCTCACCCCAGACACGGGTGGATCAATCTGAGCTTATTGTGAGAGCCTCCAGGTCCTGCCCGATCCACGGCGTCCTGTGCAGGTGTGAGCTGGCGAGCACGCGGCCTCGGTGTCCTGCCTGCTGTGCCGTTGCCGTAGCCAAGGCGGTCTGCGCACCTCATGGGGGCGGTGCCAGCACGAGAACCCCCCCCCCAAGCCCCCACAACCTCCAAACTCCAGCACACACCGGGGAAGCCCTCATCTGCAAAAGGAACCACCCTTACTCAAAGAATCCTCACACCCCAGACTGCCTGTTAAATATCGCGGCAACTTTCAAAGGACTTTTGTGAAACTTCGTCACCGTTTAAAAAAAAGAAAAAAAAAGTTTGTGAATTCGACTTTGAAATAAGTTCCGCGAGACAAACTACAATTCTGGCTGACCAAAGCACAATGCACAAATGGAAAGTAATACTTAATAGAAGGAGCAAAAAAAATTCTCGAGAGTGAGACGGGGAGACAGCTCAGCAGAATGCCGGAATAACCGCACTTGTCCGCCGGGAATTTGGCAGATCCCTTCGTGCCTTCCACGATGCTATTTACACAAATAAAGTTCTTTTTTATTTTTTTTTATTTCACCCGTTTCTGTTATTTGATCTCGCACACACCCAACTCCCTGAACATTACAATTTTGCTCTAGATCCTGAAATTCGTGAAATGCTCATATAAAGTGTCGGGCAAATTTTCCCAGACAAACCACAGGGAGTCTAAGTTGTGTCTGTGGTTTTTATAGTATCCCTAGGTCCACATTATTCGTTTTGGGGCACTTTTGAGCAAAAACTTCCCTGGAAGCCGATGATGGTAATGAAAAAAAGCCGCGATGCATACTCGTGTCGATAAAAAACTGCACGGATTGTTAATCAATCCCGTTAATTTCAAAGTTGGTCGCATCTGTGGATACAGATGCAAGCAAATTGAAGCTGGAATGGAAAGAGGATATTCTTAGTCATTCCTTGTGGGACGTTTGGGGGTCCGACTCTTGGACAGTTCAGTCACACGTTTCATCCCCATCTCTGTTCCAACAAATTCTCATCAGTCGGAGAACTTCGATACAAAGATGCACAAATGGATGCTGTGCAGACGCACATGATTCAAGTCGGCGGCTCAAGCCTTGCGTCTACCGGGCCAGTTGTGTTTCAGGAGGTTCCCTCCGAAACACTCGAATGGCGCACAGGCTCGTTCACAAAATCAAGTACGAAGAGCAATGCCAGGAAATATAAACAAGCAGCATTCAATATATTTTGCAATTTATTTTCACTAGCATCGTCAACCACTATTAGCAAATAACAGAATAAAAAAAAACAAAAAGTTCAAAAAGAGAAGAGCAATACAATGCATTTATTTTTGTTTATAGTGTGTACAAAAACATCACCAACAAAAGGATGCAAAACAGCATCAAGATCGAATCTGGTGACAAACTTATTGCTCCAATGCACAATATACACCTCCCTCCCTCCCCCACCCCACACTTGGGGAAGTGGTTACACCGATCGATTAAGGCAAAAAAAAAAAAAATTGCTGCTCGACAATCTACAGTTCTTCCAAGTCATTACGGTGTGCAATTCTCGAGTTCAGTCACCTCCGTGAGCAAAGAATCCATGGTTTCCATCACCTCGGCCAGATCTTCTCTTACGACTCCCGTAACCATGTCTACATGTTCCTGCTGGAATAATCACCACCAAACACTGTGATCAGCCACTCAGACGCGTCCCTTGGAGGTTAAGCAATTATTTAAAGAAACTGTAAACATGCCACACATCCAATGTCAAAGTCAAGAAGATCCTTTCAATTAAATTATTATTTTTTATTTAGTGATTGGCACAGCAATTTGTGCACTCTGCGCTGTCCAAAAGGGGTTGACAAATTGTGGCCAAATTTGAATATTCACCAAATGAAGAAAACATTGCACAAATTTCTATTACATGGTTAGTGTCCAAAAAAAAAAAACCCCCAAAAACATCAATGAATCAATGTTTGTTTCATATTTCATTGATGGAAGCATACTTCACAACAATTTCAAGATACGCACCAACCAGATAGTCACTAAGGTAGAGCAGACATGGAAAAATAATGAGCTGAAATTTTGGAATGCACTGGCAAACGTGAAGATCAAGAAATTCATCATGGTGATCAAAAGGAAAAACATCTGACAAAGATAGTCCTCAATGTTGGTGTTGACAGCAACTTATGTAAGCCACCTCGTGATAATGGGCAAGAGATCATCGCACTGAAAAGTGTCACAATTGGTTGAGTGCAAACGGCTGCCAGGCTGAACAGTTTACATTTTGCATCCCACTGATAAGCCAGATCTGCATCTGTATCTGAACCAAAATCGAATTGGTTTGTTCTCGTCACCGACCCAACTCATCCATCCAGTTTTATCATAACCCGTCCACAAAATTTTGAAATATCATAATATATACATATATATGTAGTTTTTGTCCCTACCTCTCGATGATGAGAATCATTAAAAACTAGAATGGCACTTGTTCGATTGCATACCTCCACCAGGTTGAACAGTTTACATTTTGGATCAGACTGATACGCTGGATGTACTGACATGACCCAAAATCTAATTGGCTTGTTCTCGTCATCGAACAAACTCATTCACTTACTTTTGTCATAATCTGTCCACAACTTTTTGATATATGGTGCTACGTATCGTTTTTGGGCCCATCTATCAATGGTGAAGAATTACTGAGGAAATTAAAAAAAAAAATCTCGTATCCAGATCTGGATTCGGATCTTCAAGAAAATCGAATAATTTCATCCTTGTCACACACCCAACCTGCTCACCAAGTTTCGTCCAAATACGTTCATGACTTTTTGAGTTATCGTGCTCATCATAAAAACTGTACCGGGAAATATTGCGACAAACAAATTACAATCGGAGGCTATCTGGGATTCAGTGCCCATCGTGAAAAGATCCCTCGGAACAGAAATTGGACAACAACAAAACTTCACAACTTGGATCATGAAATGTGATCCTCTCCGGAAATGGAAGTGGATACTTCCGAGTCCCAGGAGGACTCTGTTCCACCTTCTGAAACCCGTGCGTGGGGGTTACAACCAATGAAAGAAGTCCTGAGCTGTGAGCTATCAACCACAACATTCCCCTTGGCATGTTCAGATGGCAGTCTCAGGAAAACCAACAAAAGTGCACTTTATTATGAGCTGGGGAAGAAAGTGGATATTCAGCCAAAACTTCCACAGATAGTACCAAGTGATACAACTGTCTACTGCCCAGATCTTTGGTACCATTATATTGCTGCATATGTTAGTCTGGTGATACAGTAACTTTCGGTGATTATGACATTCAAATACAACAATCTCTTGCTGCATCTCTTGGCAGAATTAGATGACGGTGAGTTGAAGTAGTATTTGACAAGTGTCAATCAAAACCAAAGAGGGAATGAAACTAGGAACCTCTGCAACCTTAGGGCAGGGGTCAAAATCCATTGCCGGTATGGAAAATAAAGTGAATCGGCATGCCCTCTTGATGGACACCTTGTGCCAAATGGGCAAAAACAACCTTCCTAAAAGTCCACAATTAGTTAATTGATCAACAACAACAAAATAGAATTGATGGTGGTTTAAAAAAAAAATTCTCAGAAGACATCCTAGTGATCACAGGACCTGAAATCATATTGTGAGGAAGCAAACACCAGACTAATGTTGTATGCAAAACATGCATCTCATGATCACAAGAGGTTTTCAATTCAATCACCTGACACAGAGATTGCAAATACTTTCTGCATCACTCATTTCAGTGTCCTCAACTCCCAGGAGCTATGGTTCCACACAAGAGTCCACGCAAAGTTAGGTACATAGTACCTATAAAGAGTCTGACTGGGGAACTAGGACCACAGCTGTGCAAGGTAGGATTTCATGTACTCGTAGGCTGTGACTAAATGTTCTTTGCATGTTGCTGAGCTGATTGTGCATGTCATACAGATCTGGCAAATCATGCACAGAGACCTGTGCTGGAATGGTTGATGAAAGCTGCCAGAATCTAAGGACATTCATTGATAACTCTAATCATGATGTAAACATTAAATAAAAACAGTCAGCTGATGACCTACTCCTTGTGCCTTACCCGACACTTTTGAAATGCAAGACCGAGCTTCTATTGATTACAAGTGACAAATAAACAACTTGAGATGAGATACATCATGTTGTACCCTGTCTCTGTGGTCAAGTCATCCAACAGTATAAACAACAAAAGTCAATATAAGACCATATATCTCCATGTAAGGGGCTGCTTCTTCTTTTTCTTCTTTCATGTGGCGAGTCTCAGAATTGTTGGTCTATGATGAGAAGCCAATGTAAGAGGTAAACAAAAAGAACTCTCAGAAAATGAGGCATTTTGTGACCTTTTAAACTTGAATGACATTATGAAACAGTAAATGACCCAAAAATATACATATTCCAACAGAGTATTTTAATAGCATTTTGATGATGCCTCGTTGAAAATTGGTGGTCTGTGGAATGTTTGCATCTGTCATGCGAGATCTCTTCGCTTACATAACAGTCTGTATTTAGACAGTGATACCACAAGTTGAGACCACATACAACTGGCCAATATTCCAAATCCCATGCCTGGTATTAGCTTAATGGCTAAGTTGGCTGGCTTAGAAACTGAGGGTCCTGAGTTTGAGCCCCCGCTGGCCTTTGAATTAACATCAGGTAGGGTTGACTCGGCCTGTCATCCTTCCGAGGTCGGCAAAATGATTACCAGTGTGCTGGTAATAAAGGGCATTGCATCATTGGCGCAGCCATGCTCCCAGAAAATGATGCAACCAGCAGCCGCATGCTGCATACGAAACAACTATTCCAAATGGTCAAACCTATAATGATATCAGAGCAAACTTTAGTTGTTGGGTGTGATGATTTAATTTATTATGAAACCTTAAGAAAATTAGCTCCTGGAGTGCGACAAAATTGGTTCAGTTCGACTTAAAATTCACATCAATGCGGCTTAAAAATGAATGGCAATACATTGAGATATTTTAATTTGCATAGCTAAGACACCCTGACAATAGATATTTAATTTCTGGAATGGTGAGGCCAAAGCCTGTTTGGTGTTTCATTTATCGGCTGGTTCGTGTTTCAATACACATGCGTACACCATACAAAACGGTCGTTAAGGTTATAGGAGTACAGGTGGTTCAATCATAAATTGGAATTGCTGTTACCATAAACGAGCAGAAATTGAAACATCTTTTGAATGAGTGGGATAACACAAAAACAGAAGAGCTGTCATTGCTCAGGAACACGGAAAGCCATAATCACATTTATTTAGACCGAATCAGATGAAGCCATGCATGCTGTTGAAGATCTGAAACGGTAGAGCACGTACCTTCGCCTTTGCCATTAGGCCTTTCAGTGAAAGCCGAGCAGAGGACAGCAAGTGCGAGGCCTCCTTTCGATCCGATTTGGTTTTCGAACATGCAATGTAAACTGGTGAGGAAAGTGCATGGGAAACAAACGAATGTATTTTAAAATAAGGAAAGACGAACTTTGAACAACATGTATTTTATAGTTTGGTACATAATAAATGACACAATGAACTTAATTTTTTCAGGCAAACCTTGCCTTACATGTGGGGAAATAAGTGACCATTAATAATTTTCATGCACAAAAAGGGTGACAGTGAATTGAGGTGAGGAAGGGAAGGGGGAAGAGAGGGAATAAAAAGAAAAGGGGGTTGGGAAGAGAAAGAAGTGAGCAGACATGCCAGTGGGGATCGAAGGGAACTCGTTTTTGAAAAGTGCAATATATTTTGATTACGCTCAAAAAAACACTGGTAACTAGAAGGGCACTCGGTAGAACGCATACCTCCTCCACGTAATGCCTGATCCCCGATAACATCGGGCACAATAAATTTTTGAAATATCATGCGATACAGTACTACATCATTTTGGCACCATCTCTCAATGGGCAAGAATCACTTTAAAAATCAAATAATTATCGTAACCAGATCCGCTTCACTAAAATAGAATCAATTCTTCCTTGTCACACACCCAACGTGTCCACCAAGTTTCGCCCGAATCCGTCCACAACTTTTTGAGATATCGTGCTATATACCATTTTTGGCCCAATCAGTAGATGATAATTGTTGCTTCTGGAAGGACCATTCAAATGAATGGGGAAAAGGGAAAAACTATCTGACCCAAGCCCCAAAAGCTCAAAATGAGAGACTCACTTCCTCCCCACTGATTCCCTTCCCTCCCATACAAGCAAATGAAAAAAATGAGACTTCCTGATTAAAGTCCTTCTTCCCTCAACATAATCAGTCCTTTCATTATACTCAAAGAGCGAAGCAACGAATATTTGCCTCTGTCCTACTTTAGGGAATAACTTAATTTTCTTATAACATTCATTTCCATCGAGTTTTTCACAAAGAATAACTTGGAACTTGGTTCTTGGTTTAAGTATCTTTATTGAACAAAGATGAAATCATAAACTTCTCTTAATGTTCTTGTTTGACCACCCCCTGAGCCACATATAATTTTGAGATTGCAGTAAATTGTTTTTTTCCATTGTTCAATTGATAACCATCAAAGTTTTCAGTCCATTCAAGGATATATATATATATATATATATATATATATATATATATATATATATATATATATATATATGTATATATATATATATATGTGTATATATATATATATATATATATATATATATATGTGTATATATATATATATATATTGTGACGTCCACGGGACTTGAACAGTCCCGCCAACGTAGAATGAGCCGAAACGATGGAGGCGGTTTATTTATTTATAACCCAAACATGGCGGTTCTAATCGCTCTACCGCAAACGGGACGAGGAAGGTGGCACGAGTCACTTTTTACTGAGTTGATGATGTTTATTTGTTTTTATTATCACCAAAAATAACAAGACTCGGCAAGAAGAGGGATCCGGGGCGATTCGACGGGATGGTGTGGGATCGGGCGTGGGGAAAACACAGACAATTCCAATGAATATACAGTTCTCAATCCCTCTAAGGCGCCAAGCACACACACACACACACACACACACACACACACACACACA
>NC_140967.1:37833498-37838498 GCF_056783735.1 Eptatretus burgeri
TTAAATTTTCCACAAGGTAAAGATTGAGACATAGCCCACCCCTACAAATTGTTAGCATCATAATACATCAGGCAAGAGTTGTCCTCATTCTTATTATAATCAGGAAGATATTTGTTATTTGCTTTAGCATATCTCTTGGAAAATATTTGAGATATTCCTCCTCTTTTAGCCTTCTCTATCATTAAAAGCATATCTATATCACTGATTAATTCCAAATCCTGTTTTGTCATTTTTAACATGGCACTCCAAGCCAAACCTGGGGCTGTGTAATAGTGAGTGGGGTCTAATCCATAAGAATTTATATTATGACAGACTATTCTAAAAAGTCTCAAACACATCAGTCAATAATAATACATCAGTTTTAAGATACAAATCATGATATTCTCCAAGATTCTTTGTATTAAACTTCTCCCAAACCTTTTTAGCTTGTGTATAATCTCTATCGGAAATATGAGTTTTATTCAACTTGCTATAGAAACTTTCCCTTGAAGGAAGTTGTGTTTGTTTAAACTTCTCAAGTGAATCCATGTAGTCATACGGATATATTCCCTTTTATGATAAGAGATCAATCTCTTCTTGATTTGAGAAATGTGATTTAAGATTCAGAAAGTTTTAAATATTTGATGCAAAGTTACATAATGGACTTGCCATAAACTTGAATGTGTCAAGAAATCTGATATGGGTTATGGGGGATGTATGAATTGTTTTTGTGAATGAGATGTATTTTTGATCTGTGTTCGGAATGGCAGAAATATCTTCAGATGTCTTTGAAAGTTCATTTATAAATAGATGTGTGTCATAATGAGTGTTGTAAAGAAAGACAGGAATAAAGTTTGGGGGCTTGTAATTAAGACTACAACGGGAATGAGCTGGACCTCTATATTTGGAAGTTGTGGATGTTTGGGGGAAGAAGTACTTTAATCAGCAAGTGTCAATTTTTCATTTGCTTGTATGGGAGGGAAGGGAATAGGTGGGGAGGAAGTGAGTCTCCCATTTTGAGCTTTTGGGTCTTGGGTCAGATAGTTTTTCCCTTTTTCCCATTCATTTGAATCCCAGAAGCAACAATTATCATCTACTCCTATCTCTCAATGGTGAAGAAAAACTTTTAAAATTCCAGTAGTCGGATCCAGATCTGGATCTTCACCAAAACTGAATCAATTCTTCCTTGTCAAACATCCAATCTGATCACCAAATTTCATCCGGATCCGTCCACAACTTTTTGAGATATCCTGCACACAAACAAACAAACAAACAAGATGATGTCGTGCAGAGCAAAATAATTGCAAGAACCAAAAAACAAATTTGACCTCAAAATAATTGATGGTTGAATTAAATGACCAAGTATGCAACTCCTCTTCAAATCTCAAGTGAATTGAATAGAAATTGCCAATTTTAAAAATATGGCTTATGTTGACATCAAAAATAATTGGTGGTTGAATTCAGTGACCTGATATGCAAATCCTCTTCAGATTTCAAGTCAATTGGATGAAAATTAAGGATTTTAGGAGTACTACCTTAGTTGTTGACCTTGGGCCTATGGTGACCTTTTGGTCGACGTTGACCTCAAAATTAATTGGCTGTTTGAATTCAGTGACCTGAAATATAAATCCTCTTCAAATTTCAAGTCAATTGGATGAAAATTGAGCATTTTAGAACTCACCTGTTGTTGATCTTTGGTCTATGTTGACCTTTTGACCTCAAAAACAATAGGTTTCTTCCTTATGAAAAACTCTACCATGTGGTGAAGTTTCATGAAGTTCGGTTTAAAATTGTAACCTGTTTGCGATAGACAGACAGACAGACAGACAGACAGACAACCAGACATAATAACAAAATTGACTGACCAACATACTTGAAAAATCTTCGATTTTGCAAGTAACAAACAAACAGACAGAGATGGGTGAAAACATAAGCCCCTTCACCTTCGGTGGCGGAGGTAACAAAAAGTCAGGAGCCAATATCATGTGAAAGAAAACTAAATAGACCCATGTTGATATAATCATGGCGTAAGCAAGGGGGGATGTGTGTGGTTGGATAAGAGGGGTAGGGTGGGGGGGGGATATAAATAATGAAAACTTTTATTCACATCAAAGATAGACCAATTTTCAAGCAAAATATGTAAATCCTGGCATATCTGAGGAAGGAAGGGAGAGGAACACATGCAACTAGGGTTTGGAAATAATTCTCCCTTTATGCATGTAGAAGGTAGATGGCCCCAAACAGCAGTAGCAGAAGTAACTTGCATTGCTATTTATGAAAGATAAATACAATATAAAACTAGAGAGTTCAAAGAACATGATACCCCACACAGTGTTCAAGTATATACTTCAATATCAATATAATAATGCTTTTAAAGATTGTTAAAAAAAATCCAGAAGTTTAGTGCTGTTGAAGCAGCCTTATACATCACCCTTATGCACTGAAACAAGACAACGCTGTCACAGTTTAGGATCTGGAGGCTTTATTGATCACCATAGACTGCAGCATCAATCGGCATTGTACATAGCCATATTGATGGTCTCTTCTTAACCCCAATACTGTCCCTCTCACATGCCATGCACTGTCATGCTATAAATGGATATATAGCATGGTTCATGGAAGTATCATCAAGACGATTTGTGTTCTACAGTGTTGAAGTATATAATTGAATTTAAATAAAAGTTTAAAGAGGTTTAAAGGCATATAAATAAAATAATTCCGGGTTTTACTGCCATTTTACCCAGCGTCTATTACATCATCTTATCAATCACGTTACATTACTTATTTGTGCCTGTTGTTTGCGTCCTTTTAAATGTCATTAAAACAGTAAATTTTCTGTTTGAAATGATTTTCAATTTTGTTTGACAGCCAATCAGGCAGACAGAGTAAAACATATTATCTCACTCCTCTGCGCACATGCGATAGGGATGAATTCACCAAAGTAGTGTAAAACAGCAAACTTGTCTTCCTATTCATGTTCCGATTTGTGTTTAAAATATAACATTTGATTTAAACACATTGTTCCTCGATCACAAAATGACGATCATAAACTGTTAAGACAGACAAACGGACGGATGGACATTAACTATTTGCTTAACCCAGCTTCTCACTTTGCATGTGTGGGGTAACAGCAAAGTCAGATTTTAAATTTTAACATTACACTATGAAATTCACCTCTGGCCAGGTGTATAGCACTTTCAGCGACATTCCTGAAATACTCAGGGTTGTTGTGCCAAGCATTTTTTTGGAGGTAGCAGCGATGAGACTGTACCAAAAACTGCAAGGCCTGCAAAGGCAGAAAAGAAACACATGTTTCATCAGAATACCTTTTCGATTTAAGTATTAACAGAAAAATAAAAAAATAAAGATCAATCAACAACATTTGGCTCAAAAGCACAATCACAACTTCAAAAGTCATCGATTAAAATCGAAAGAAAGTTCTGTATTCATCAATGCCACTTTTTTCAGGCTGATACATCAATTAATTGTTGGAACTTCAACATCAGATAGCACCACTAAAGGAGGTCAAATGTGTCACACTGCAGTTCTGAAGACAGATATTGAAATCCGATTTTGGATTGGTGCAGTGTGAAGCCATTTCATCAGCCTTGAAGCTAAAATTACAAACTGACTACCTTTTTCATATAAATCGGATGTGTCATTGGTGAGCGGGAAAGATAGCATCACAAAAATAAACAATTCAACAGACATGCAAAGAAAAGACAAATTCCCATTCAACTTTATGGCCTTGGAGGGGCAAGGAAGGGAGAGAGGGGATTATAGCCAAAGAAGAGTGAAAGGGAAGTTTTTATGAACATGGACCCAGAAAAATTGTTAAAAAGTCAAGAAAATTATCCACACACATCCATGCTTACCACTTACTAAGTTTGCTTACCATGCAATGATTTGCGTGCAGGTAGAAACCTGCACTCATACAAATGCTTACACTTGGTGAAAGTGACAGCTAACTAACTCTCAAGCAGCTGCTACTGGAATGACCTCAGCGGAATAAAAATAAAGCAGGTGTTGAACTTTGACAAAAAAAAACAAAGGATGACTATTGCTAATTGGCAAAATTCTGGCATGCCCGATTAAATTATCTCTTTGCATTTCATACAATTCCCTTAAAAAGAAAGCATTGCACACTTTATCGTATCGATGCTGACCAAGCCAATGGTAAGTGAAGGCACGAGGCCACATACCTTCTCATTGCTGTCAGCATCATCAGAAAATCCACTGCCATACAGCTGTGCATACAGCTTCCAGATCTCAGCGTCAGAGATGGATGAAGTCACACGCCCAAAGAGCTCTTGAAGTTTCCCTCTCAAGGTAGTCACTGGTTGTCCCTTCCTGTCTGATAGACCATCCACCACTGCTCTAACAAGGATGCCCAGGACCTGAAATGCACACAAGGCCTTAAGATGAGATAGCTGTGGGTCTGCAGCAACTCATCTGCTGTGCTAGAAAATAAAAAAATGGTGAGGTAAAGAAAGCGAGTTAGCAACATGAAGATTGTATTTGTAACCAAGGTTCAGGTAAACAATTTGAAACCAATAATTCTACATGAAACATGCATTTCTACTTTACTCTTTTGTAAGCCCATTTTCAGATAAAGGAAGATTTGCTTGAGAACCGAATGTGGATGTAGAATGTAAAGAATGGACACAAGATTAAGGTTGAAGAAAACCCTTTCAAAAGTCCAGGATACATGGGTGACTTCATTGATTGAGAGACTTGATTTTAATTCAACTTGTAAAATATTACTTCTTAGAAAAGTCATTGCTTTATACACACAGTAAAAGCATGACAGAAATGAGAAGGGCACTCTTCGATGTCACGACGTTGCAAGATGTGTCTTCACCCACATCACTACGTCATTATACATTCTTGTACCAAGTTTGATTTAAATCCCTGAACCCAGATTCAAAATATTAAATAATTCCAGATGTCAGACAATGTGTCCGATCAAGATGAAATATAAAACACACACATTCCCCATGACGACGAGATCATAATTGTGA
>NC_140967.1:37843498-38193092 GCF_056783735.1 Eptatretus burgeri
ACCCTGTCGTGCGGGTTGAGTGCGGACAAGGTTGTGGTGTGGTACAAACACACCCGTGGCTGGTTTCTGGCGTTGATCCGGAAAGCCACGACTGGATTGTCCGTTTGGTGGGCGAAGCGACCGCTATTGGTTAGACGCGGTCGTTCGCACGCCGACGGGTGGGAAATCTACAACAATATATATATATACATATATACATATATATATATACATACATGTATATATATATATATATATATATATACATATACATACATGTATATATATATATATATATATATATATACATACATGTATATATATATATATATATATATATATATATATATATATATATATATATATATATATATATATACATGTATATATATATATATATATATATATATATATATATATATATATATATATATATATATATATATATATATATATATATATATATGTATATATATATATATATATATATATATATATATATATATATATATATATATATATATATGAGCCGAAGCAAGAAAGTAATCAAAAGAGCAAAAAGGGGCAGAAGAGTATCAAGAGAGATTGGATGGAAAGTTAGTCATTGCTCAGTCCAGGAGGGAGGATGCACCAGGAGGAGAAATCCTAGGTTGAAGAGTTTACAGATTAGGTCAAACACAGAGTCACATAAGGCCTTTGCTGCAATGCCTTGGCTGGTTGTTGCCGAGGTAACACCCAGACAGCTGGCATGGTGACAGCTGAAGTCGTCACAGATGAGAAACAGAGTTGAGATCGGTGGTTATGAGTTGATCCATGTTAGAAGAAATAGAGGTATATGGAGAGTCGTCATCATTGGGTGTATGGTAAACAACGTAGACAAACATTAGGTAGGTGTGGAGAGGTAACCATAGCCACAGGCATTCCAGAGATCTGTATGGGTTAGTGAGGACAATAGACAAAGAGCAATGGAGTTCCTGACGAGAGAACACCGCCTCGAACGAGAGAGAGCGGCCTGTAAAATTGGAAAAAATAATAACTATCGAGACACAAAGGAATCAAAAAAGAAATTGTTCGAGGAACTTTTCTGTTAAACATACAGGGCTGAATTTATGAAAGGCATTTAAGAGTTAAACACATGGAGAATCAATAATCGTGTGATGATCACCCGTACAAAGTTAGTCACCAATCACCCATGAGTGATTATGTAATGCACGATCAAAACCTAATCACAAGCATTTAAAAAACAAAGAAACTTGGACACCTCGGCAAGGGCATGTTTAAGAGTGCGTTTAAGGCCTTGAAGTAAGCATTAGGCAAAAAATGGTATTCAGTAGCGAGAACTGCAGTTGTACTGTGTGCTTCCTGGGAGTTTAAGTTAACTTGAGAATCACTAGAAGTTACGTTATTGTGGTTTATGTGCTGCAGTAAGGATAACCAATTAATGAAGTGATTACAGTTATATTTACAGTTGTCTGCAGATAATTACTCCTTAATGCTAGAGTTGGAATAATAGTTGGTTACAGTTTGAATTATTCTGCAGAGATTTGGTAGTTTACATGGGATGGTGAATATGGATGGATGTGTTGGGAGTGCTTGAATTAGCTCAAGAGAAGGCAGAAGAGTAGAGGAATATGGCAGTTTGCCAACATGCATCGAGACTTAATTTTAAGCCCTCATTATTTATTTATTTTTTGCTGGCGATTTTGCCAGGTTTCCAAATCGAACTGGCCATCGTCCCATGCATTATGGACGCCGATATATTTATATGCCGACACAAAGTCGAGGCTCATGGAGGAGCAAAACTAAAGAGGATTAGGAAGACGTGTGACCAAAGTAGAAGGGAGCAAGTGAGCAGTCCAATGGACGTGCAAACATGGCCTGTGAGAAAAGGTCGGGTCGGATAGGTTGGAGGGAACAAAAGAAGTGTAGATGAAAAGATCAATGGAAATTGAAGATGGCATGATACGAGTTCAACCTGAAGCAGTGGAGGGAGGAACATGAATGGACAGATTTATTTTTAAATTTGGTTGGTTCGAGTGTTTCATCGGTTTTATTTTTAAAACCCCATAAAAAATAATTGCATGGGACCATCTGAGCAATTTCACATTTAAAACAGACTTTTGCAGCAACCTTGTAATATTCAGTCAAGTTGCACACTGAAATTTTCATTTCTCTCACGATTAACAATAGATGTACCCTTAACTGATGCTGTGCATATTATGATGATTTACATTTCATTGTAAATTAATTAATTAACCTTATATTGTTTCATGCCACCATAAAATCTGGTTGATTTGAAAATTAAAATATAGCAGATATGGAGACGGTATCATACAAAACATTTCACACGAGATCAAACTTCACATTAATGATAAGGATCATGCCCTATAATATGTACCATATGTCAGGAAATTAGCAGATTTCTTCTTTATTTGCCTCACGAAATGGTTGATTAATTATCGAACTGAGTAGTTAGTTATGGCACCTTGGACAATAAGGGGGTTCCTTTCATTTGAATAATTTATTCCTGACCATACTCTGCTGCTGGAGTACCAGTTTTGTGGAATCAATTTTCAATGGCTAAAAAACAACCATGGACAAGTCGCCACTGTAATAATAAGGTGCTGTCGGTGAGGGCAGGAATGTGAAGTTTGGCCAGGTTTGCAGCACACAATGGGAGACGATTTATTCATTTAAATATTAAATAACATCAAAAGACTCAGTGACTCATACTTTGACTTTCCAGACTCAGTTAGCATTGTGGTTTGGGAATCTGCTCTGAGTCTGGCAGGTCAGCAGTTAGACTCTGATCATAGCTGAGTCATACCAAAGACGAGAAAAATACTATGTGTTACATACTCTGGAAGACAGAGCAAAGATAAACCCCATGGATTAGCATCCTTTTTGGGACGAGTGGAAGGGTGGAGTGAGGGGGAGGGGGATTGGGCAGGGGGAAGATTGATCAATAACTACGCCACTGAGAGCAGAGAAAATAGTGGCGTGACATCGCCAAGACAGGGCAGTATCGCAGCGAGACTGCAAACCGGAAAGTTACATCACTTCCACCAAGGTCACGGGCTTTATTTGTCTGAAGTTAAGTCCGGTGTTGTCGAATGTCTTTGTCTGCATGTGTGTGCATAATTTGTGTAACAGCTCCTCCATGAGCCTTCTATCCTGTTAAAAAAGCAAAAACTATTTATTGTTTTAATATGCACATACAAAATAATGTAATTATTATTTTCCTTATATATCAAGTTCTCAAAGACATCATTTTATGCAACTTCAGTACAATTTGTACTCGTGTTTAAAGGTTAACAATCTCATTGTTGCCTAACGTTTACAATGACACGTACACAATGACATGATGAAGTATATAACTGTACATTTAAAACTTTTGGAATGCCTTTTCAGGCTTAAACATTCCTTCAATTAACACAAGAATGAAGGAATTAATTTGCATCCTCCTTTGGATTGTCGGCGACCAAACCGTCTTCCCCACCAAATTTCTTGGTGAGGAGGGTGTATGATATGGACACCCAGCAAGATTAAAAACTAAAACAATGAAAAGGTGGAGGAGCTCCTTACGAGCCAATGGCCATCCATATATATAGTGCCCAACTGTGTTTGCGGACGTCCTCCTGCAGTTGGGTTACCGTATTTTTTAGGAAGTTGGTGACAGGATTTGCTCCATGTGAGCAAACTCCACTCTGCAAAACACAAAAAACGGCAAGAAATCTGAAAAACCGACTCTGTGGGAGTACCTACGATGCAGCTACCCTCCACAGGGCAGCTCACCATATGATGGGATTGGGCAAAGCCTTTGGGACTCCCACTCTTTGATGAGAGGAGGAAAAACATGGAATAACCTCCCCGGGTCGGATTGCGGTAGTGTGTGTTAGGGTGGTGTTAAGGTGTCGTCCACCAGACGGCGGTCTCGTTCGGTTAACCTGAGGCAGTCGCTTTGGGTGGGTGCCTGGAATGTCCTATCCCTAAGAGAGGATGATCACCTGTCTCTGTTATCATCTGAGCTCAAGCGCTTGAACATCAGTATTGCAGCACTCTCTGAGGTTCGGAAACCGGATTGCGGCGAGATCATGACGGGTAGTTACACCTAACATTGGTCTGGTCGCTCTGATGGTTACCATACGCAAGGAGTTGCTGTAGCTGTATCCAATAAGCTGACTCCAATGATAATTGAGGAAACACCGGTCAATGAGCAGATGAGACTCAGGATCCATCACTCCTTGGGTGTCATTTCCCTAGTCTCTGTATGTGCTCCGACTGAGGAGAGTGAACTCACTGTGAAGGACACATTCTATGCCACGCTCAAGTCTGTGGTTGATCATTGCCCCAGGTGAGGTACTCTTCTAGTCTTGGGGGATTTCAATGCATCAACTGGAGCTAATAGGGATGGTTATGGGACGTGTGTTGGTCCCCATGGGTCAGGAACTCTGAACCAGAATAGCACAAAGTTCCTTGTCTTTGCAAGAAGCCATGGACGTCGGGTGGCTGGTTCATGGTTTCAGCGCCCACAAGCTCATCAATGGACTTGGTAATTCCAATGCTGGCGGTGTGGCAAAGGAGATTAACCATGTGCTCGTTGATGGTCGTGGAGGATGATCCAGAACTGCAGAGTCTACCAGAGTGCTCACTTCCTCAATACAGACCACAGGTTTGTGGTAGCAACTCTGAAGTTGCAGCTTAAATCTGGGAGAATGGTACCATCCCAGCCTCGGATGGATGTTGGCAAGCTCAGGGAGGAGAGGGTAGCTGAGGAGTTTGCTAACAAGCTGGGTGGGGATTTGGAGGGTCTGAGTGCTTTGTGGAATCCTGCATAGTTGTGGATTGTCTTCAAGACCACCATCCATGATGTTGCCGGTAAATGTCTTGAAACTCACCAAAGGGAGAAGAAGAATATTGTCTCTCAAGGGACACTGGATAACATTGACCAGATTCGCAGGACCAGGCTCAATGGCAGAGCTGAGCTGTTGAGGGAGTTGAGGCGTAAAACTGTACGTGTGCTGAGGGTGGACAAGGAGGCCGATGTGCGAAGAATCTGTGAGGGGGTGGAGCATCACCTGTGGCCAAGTGATTCTCATCCTGCTTACAGGGGAAACTGCGCATTGCGTTCCTCTAAGACCATCCCACGGTGTACTGCAGTTAGAGCAGAGGGTGGTGGGCTCTTGACAGAGGAGCCAAAGTGAAGGCCCGCTGGGCTGGTTACTTTGAGCGAATGTTCCAAGCTGATCCACCAGCTGTTGAGTTGGATGTCGGAGGTGTTACTATCCCTAATGCTGACCCTCCTTTCAACTGTGACCACCTTTGTTTGTGGAAATACAGGCTGTGGTGAACAGGTTGAAATGGGGAAAAGCTCCTGGGATCTGTGGCATCCATGGTGAACTTCTCAAGGCTGATGGAAATGCTGTGTTCATGTTGTTGCATACAATTCTGTGCTCTGCCTGGAACACAGGCATCATCCCAACTGACTAAGAGGGGCCGTGCTGTCAGTCTCTGGAAAGGGAAGGGTGATTGATAGGAGTGCAACAACTACTGAGGGGTGACGTTGATCTCAGTGCCGGGCAAGGTCTTTGCTCGAACAATTCTTGATAGGGTTTGCTACCATCGGCATGAACACCAGCGCCAAGAGCAGTCAGGCTTTACACCAAAGAGGTTAACGATTGATCGTATCCTTGCTCTTCGTGTCCTCACCAAACGCAGGCAAGAGTTTCGGCAGGGGCTGCTTGCAGCCTTTGTTGATCTCTGCAAAGCATTCGATTCAGTGAATCAGGAAGCTCTCTGGAGGATTATTGGTCTTCGTGGGGTGCCACCAAAACTAATCAATCTGATGTCTGAACTGTACTCTGGTACTGAGAGCATGTGAGTTGTGGTGGTACCATCTCTGACATATTTCCAGTTGTTACTGGAGTTCATCAGCGGTGTGTACTGGCCCCCCACTTGACAGCGCTTGTATGGACTGAATTCTGGGGAGGGTGATGGAGAGATCAAGCTGCGTGCATTATTTGGGATGTCAAGTTCTCTGACCTTGATTTCGCAGATGATGCAGTCATCTTTGTGGAGACTCTGGAAATCTTTTTGAGGGCCCATGAGATTGAGGAGTCGGAGCCGCTGGATCACGGGTTTCCTGGGTCAAAACTAAGATTCAGGCTTTCAATGACATCTTTGATGCTGCTGTCCTGTATGTGCCTGTTTGTGGTGAGGATGTTGAGGTCATCGAGAGATTCACTTAGCTTGGCAGTGATATTCATGTCTCTGCTGGCTGTGAGTCAGAGGTCAATAGATGTCTGGGTTGGGCCTGGAGAGTCAATGATTCACTGGATCATGGGGTATGGTGCTGTCGGTACCTGCGCAGGAGGACGAAAGTCCGAGTCTTCAGGTGCTTGGTGCTTCCAATCTTGCTCTATGGACGTGAGAGTTGGACTCTGAGCAGGGATCCGAGACAGAGTCTTAATTGCTTTGGTACCAGTTCTCTTCGGAGAATCCTTGGCTATCGCTGGTCGGACTTTGTGTCGAACAAGCGGTTACTGAGAGACACTCGAATGAGACTTGTTACCTGCATAGTCCATGAGCATCAGCTGCGGCTGTATGGAGATGTCTAATTTTCCTGACGCTGATCCTGCTGGCCAGATTCTCTCAGCGAGGGATCTTCGTGAGTGGAGGAGGCCAATGGGTCGACCACGCGCCTCACGGTTGCAACATGTTGATCAGCATCTCAAGGAGATGGGGATGGGCCAGGTGCCTGGGGGATGGCCAGACGGAGACCCCTGCAGTACCGGCGGAAAGTGGGCACAGCGACGCGCTGCTCCAGGGCATGTTCCGATACCTGATCTGTCCTCCTTTGCAAAAAGCTGTATGAACATCTCTTTAGATCTGATTTGTCAACTTTTTGTTATTTCGAAGAATATTAAATGAAGAAGTCTGAAGTGTGAAGTGCCGCTTAAGTCTCCTTTCTCAATGCTGATATAAATTAACTCATTAAAAATGTACTGAAGGAAAATGCTATTGTATTAACCCTTCCAAAGAATGAAAAAAAAAAATTATATATATATATATATATATATATATATATATATATATATATATATATATATATATATATATATATATATATATATATATATATATATTTGAGGTGAAATGCCATTCCATGAATCACAGGATGTAATAACACGTCTTTGTGTTATTCCTCCTTGCGGATGACCATCCCCCTCCATCCCCTTTGAACCGACTGAACCTTTGTCATTCAACTCCTCCATGCACCTTGACCCTCGTATAATAGAGAGGAACATTTCACAATGCAGAGCCTCAGGGTGGTACAGAGATTTGAGAAGATCTGAGAACCAGTGCGGACTCGCACACTCACAGACTGACTGACATAAAGCACCGTTAAAAATTTTATTTCATTTTTAAATGTCTTAAAGTGAATAATATAGATTACAGTGGATATAGGTGAGTGCAAACAGACCCGCAGGGAAGGCTGTGGTTAACTTGGACATAATATATTTTCAAGGTATAAAATCAAATTATGGTTAAAAATAATGCTATAGTCAAGTTAGACAAATTTGTCAAACTATGCCCAAAGCCAGCGGGGATAAAAGTTGAGCCCACAGGCCTTGCAATGGCAACTCAGACCAAGGGATGGACTATATAGCATAAAATGTGAAGGCCGCCTGAGCGTGCGAGTCGAGCCCGTTGTCTGAGGTGTGTGCTGCAAGCCCCGAGAAAAATGCTGTGAACGTTATCTTTTTTCACAATTTTCTGTGTTCGCAGATGCTGCACAGGATATGTGCATTCTTCACTGTTGGTTAATTGAGAAGCTTTATTCCAAGTTCATTGTTGAAAAAAGAATCTGCAGAGTGTCGTCAAAATATATAGATTACATGATATCTGAGAATGAAGCATCTATTATTAAAATAGTTTGTCTGCGTGTGAACTCACAAACTCACTCACTGACACAAACGACTGACTGATTAGACTTGGTGGTGTAATGATCAGAACGCCCGCTCTGAGTCTGGGATGTCTGTGGTTCAAACCCTGGCTATGTCATAACAAAGACTGTGAAAATGGTATGTAATGCTTCCTTGCTCGATGTTTGGTTGACATCCATGGAGAGGAGGAAATTCTTTCTTGGGAAATGCCCCGTTGAATGTGGTGAGAGAGGCACACCACCGTTCGGTGCCGCGGGTACCCAGAGTGCCCCGGGAAGTGATGGCTCTTCCCCCAAGCTCAGTGGCCATGTCTGACTCATCAAACTGTCCTGTGTTGTGTCTCATGGATTTGTCTACGTGTCCATGTGTGTGAGGAGTGTGTGGCAACTCCACTACCAGCCTTAGATCGTGTATAGAAGGTAAGGGGAAAAAAGACCGATAGCAAAAGCATCTCCTTTCGAAGTGGGAATGGGGAGGCTAAAAATGTATCCTGTGAATGCACGCACTTCTGTAAATCTCAACCTCTTCCAACCCCCCCCCTCCCCCACCACCACTAATCCCTCTCCAACCACCTCCACACTGCTTTCAGTCTTGCAAAGTAATGAAGAAACTTTCAAACGATTAAATTCTTCGATAAGTAATGTATATTTTCCCTCGAATGACCTCTGTCAACACATGGATATAAGCATTCGGTATCAAAATACACTCTCCTTTAAGGCTCATACTTTTAGAGACTACATATTGTTCACAATATATGTCGAACAAAAACCCACCATGCTATTTGCTCATGTTACATAGGTAAGTCATTTATCCTTACCTCGACATCCTTGTACTTGCTTCTCAAGTCAAAGAGGCGATGGTAAGCGTAAATGGCCTCTGCAAACTCTCCCAAATCCATGCTGACCACAAGGAAGTTTTCCCAAATCTGCCAGGTTTCATAGTTACATTTTATTGCCTCTTGTAGTGTCCGGAAAGCTTTGTCCCTGCAAGACACGGTAAGATGAACCCTTGAATAACTGTCATGCTTCATACAAAGCAACCACTTTGGTAGCATTGCGAAGGTTGAAGCCATTTAATGGTTAGAGCAGTGCAAGCACAATCACACCATGTATTATCAAAGATCAGTGAAATGTAAAGGCAATATTAAGCAATCCATGTGGTACGACGGCAAACACCACGTGGATTACAGATCCATTTTCAGTTGCTCATGCCAGCTGTATCGGAGAAACATTGAGGTAAAGTCATGGCATTTCCTCCAGAACATCACATTTTCTGTTCAGTCCTTGCCTAACCATTGTTTGCCATGCAATGGCCCCTTTCAAGTCCTTCATTTGAAAGGTGTTCAGGAAAGGAGTTTGTGAAAAGAAATTTGTGACCTCTGGGCCACATCAGTGTAATATCAGAGCGCGACTGAAATGCACTGTGGGTGTTCTTCATTCTCTTTCCACCTTGGAAAATTCCCAGCACGACAAAAACCACAGCAACAAAAAAAAGATTCTGCTCCCCCAATGCTCCACACCCCCGCCCCCTCAACTACACGTTGCTGTCACCACCGGAAGCCGTTGCCCTGGCTCAGATCCTCTCGTGAAGGCCATAATCAGCAAGTCTGTGACCCATAACTGCAACGGTCACAGATCATAATCATGCAGAGACCCTCGGGGTAAAGGCGAAGCTCGATGAGACAATCCACCCCTTTTAAAAGGTGTGGGTGGGTACTCCATGAGCAAAGTGAAATTGGGGTGAAATGTATGGCAGCCGAAAATCCTAGTTTTGCCTAAGGCTGTCTACAGACATCAAAATCGGAAGCAACGTTGGTCCCACTCCTACGTAACAATAACAGCAAGAGTAGTATTTAAGATAGCTGCAGCTGGTGCAGCCAATCCTAAGGTTGGTGGTTATTTTCGTTAAATAAAATCCCGGAATAGCAAGTTTAAACTGGGCGGTAAGCAGAGTACATTCCAACAAGCTAAAGGACAACCATACTCCTTCTTCAATGGCCTCCTGCCCACAAACATTATTTTGCACCTACACAATTCTGCGGCAATACAACAAACGATGATAAATGAGCATCGCGTTTTATTAATATTTATAAATGAGGATCACCGATGGCACAAATCAAGGACGGAAGCCAGGAGAGATGCACAACTTTCATTATCTAATGTATTTGAATGTCGTGACCTTTTGATGACTCTCGAAAATAATGAAAATTTGCTTCGTGTCCCAAGTGCAACCATTTGCTAAAGGTGTGCGCGTGAATTAATTCAGATATCAAACCGGCGTTCCAAAAATACCACTACAAAGTGTGCCAAATTCCACGATTAAAAATATGTACAATCAAGGAAAGACAAGCGAGTGCTCTGAGCATCCTCACGTCGAACAGCGATTTGTCTGTCAGAACGTCCTTCGATTAACACGTATAAAAAGTCTCCTTTGTGAACTTCACGGAGCAAAATTTAAAAGTATAAATAACTTTACAAAGAAAAGCACCAAAACCTGCCTTATCCAAACACCTTTTGGCAAACTCATACCTGCACAAGACAGGTCATTGTTTAATGCAATAATATCGATTTGAGTATAATTGTTTTTATTTATTGAAACAATGGTGAGAATCCTGTAAAGATTTTCCCTTCTGGATGTTTAGCCACAATACCCATGATAAAGAATACCAAGATTGAATTGGACAAACAATGCTTTTAAGGAAGCAAAACTGGGGCAATTGCATTGGCCTGGTTGGCGTTCCCATCCAAGCACTTCAGGCATAATTCTGGGAGTCCAGTTTTCAATCCCATCTGTAATGTTGATCTGTCGTTTGTCTCCTCATGGTTTTATTATCATACTATATATAATTTGAGAAGCGTCTGTTTGTTTGTTTGTTTGAATTCTGTACACGCCTGAACTGCTAGTGCAGCCAATCCAAAGGTTGGTGGTGATTTTTGTTGAATAAAATCCTGCTGGTTGTACCCGGAGGCTGCACGGGGAGTGAAACGAACTTCATAGCCCAGTGGGTTTAGGGTGGGGAGAGAACCCCAATTCTCTCTATGTAAATGTGGATCATATAGCGCTGCCTGATGCGAGTGCTGACCTTGGATGTGATCCACACCCCATTGGTATCCCCAGGAGGCCTGACCAGATCTGTCTATTTTGTACGGTATCTCCCTGCTTTTTCCTGAAAATCCCAGAGAGAGCTCATCCGCGGGAGCCCCGACGGCTATATAACTACATTCGCATGCAACCATCGACAAACTGCATACATACGCATCTAGAGAACATAGAAGTGGGAGGATTAATCCATCCATAAAGACGGGTTCTTTGCTAGCACATGTAATTCACAAACATCACTGTAGGGGGGGTGGAGGGGAATTTTGGGGGTGGAGGGGGAGGGTGCACATCTCATGAGAATTCAATGCAGGAAAAAAAACATTTTCCTTCCTATAAAATTGAGCTACATTTGTGCTTCCACTGAATATATTATTCTTTGGTTAAAAGGCATTTTAAATTGATATTCCATCACAGCAAAGACAATGAAACTATTGGTATCAGTGATGAAAAGAAGATCCTGACAATAAACTGGTAATAAATGGTATGTAGTTCTTTGATTCCTCCAACTATCACAACTACTTTAATGTCCTCAATTATTCACCGTATGGGGTCGACTGGGGGAGCAGGGGGCGTTTGCTCAAAGTCTTTCACGAATTGGCTGGCCAGACTTGACACTCGACAAAAGGTGACGTGCACAATTCTGAAATTTGTTTATGATACTGGTGATAACTTGGCTACACTACATGGATGACACAGTGGGGTCTTTAACTTTAACCAATGACCAGTATTGGCAGACGGGTCCTCCGACTTAACGTCCTGCATATGGACAGCGCACACATCGATGCCTCGCCCCTGTGTAGAAAACACTAGAGGATGACAATTTACAGCTGAGTCAAGATTCAAACCAAGGCTAGACAGCTGAGAGGCGAATGCACCCATGTCTGAACCATCCTGCCAGCCCTGAGTCAAAGTATTTATTGCTGGTCAGGATTTTCAAAATTAACATAGAGATTGTGGACAAACAAAATCGACAATATTGATCTGACAATTAGAAAACACAAACATATGTTTGTGTTGATCAATAGAAACGGTATGATGCATCAACAACATTGTATTTTATGCAATATTTAATCTTAGCAACAATCACAATTTACCAAAAGTTACCATTCATGAAAATAACTTGAATCCTTCAGACACCGAACACCCGTAGTGGTTATTCTTAGGCCCAAGTTTTGGTGCAGTTAGCGAGATTGACGTGCATGTTGACAATTGGTTCAATTGCTGCTCGGCTTTCCCACGCCAGCCGTCAGCCAAAAAAGCAAGGCAGCTGTCCCTCTGGGGACGTCCGCATAAATTGTGCAACCAATCCCACTTCCCTTGGTGGCAAAAACGAAAGGATTGGAAAATGGGCCGAATTCGACACTCACTTTTTTTGTAGACGGATGTAAGCTGTAGATAGGTTGGTCCAGGCTTCTGCATTCTGAAACGACAACATAAGTACAATTTATGATAACACTTCGAGCGGCGCCATTTCCAGCATGACACAAGAGCTCAAGGTACCTGCACAGAACGAAGTACGATGTGAAAAGCTACATTTGCGGCTCAGGCATAAAGTACAAGGCAATCCAACACAGTTTATGTCTTCATTTGAGTTTTCCTTCAGTGACCAAAATCCAATTACACTTCACAATTTCCGTTCCCTTTTATTTCGACTTTGGCTCAGATTCTTTCTTTTCTTTTTTGTCTTCAAAGAAACTGTCACATCGGCTCCTGTAAGGGGTTTTAATTGAGCTCCAAGCAGGTTGCTGTGCAACTTGTTGCAATGATTTTTGGAGCCTCTTCAAAGCGATATGTTTGAAAAAAAAATATATATATATATATTTTTTTTCCTATCACACCTATATTCCTATCATTCCTATCACACAAATATTCCTATCACATTCCTATCACATATTCACAAATTATTCCAAATTTTCTTTGGTTAAATTTATTAACAAATCAGATATATTCCTATCACACAAATTATAACAAATGCAATGTAGATTATTGGAATATTGCAAATGCAACGAAATATCTTTGATGTTCAAGTATTTCATTTTGGTTTTCTCAGTTTCAAACCAAAATCAATGGATCTCAGATTGCAGATCCTCGCCAGGACTTGTTTTATGTGGTGTTTGTGTTGTGGTGTGTTACATAATTAATAAGAGAAATAATTAGAACTGCGACTATACAACTGATGGCAGTGATGACCGGGTACCAAGACCTCCTGCTTTAATTGGACACATAATCCTGACCCCATGATGTTTATTGTTATTCAATTGAATTTAGAATGGGATTAAAATAAATTCAAATCAAATCAAATGGAAGACCAAATAGGTACAGTCCTGCATTGGAGTAATCAGAAGGAACCCGAACAAGCAAAAAAGCAAAGATGAAGTTATCAGGAGGAACCTGGATAGGATTCGGGTTTCAGCTTCTACTCCTCCACCCTCAAACCCATTCAGACACAGCCAAGTGAACCTTATTTAAAAAATATTAAAAATTAAAAAAAAAAGAACCCATATCAAAAACATTAAATAATTCTGGCTGCCAGACCATGTTTCTGATCAGGTTGAAATTAAAAACATATATTCTCCATCACTACTATATCATAATTATGATGTTTCACATCCATTGATGAAGTGGTTCATGATAAAGGTTTTTTGGATTTTCATTCCACCCAATATGGCTGCGATATTCACGTGACCTATCAATTATTCATGAACCTACTGGTATCCAAAAGTCTTGGGGAATATGTGTGTGAAGTTTCCCCTCCTCAATCTGTCAAGCCATTCTGGTGAAGATTTTTTATAGGATTTAGGGTAAGTCCAATATGGCTGCCAAACCATGTGCCTATGACATCATAGGTGGAGAACGTGTTGTTCCCCATGGATAGGCGGTCACAGCTGTAAAGTTTCGCCTCAATCTGTTTAGCCATTTCAGAGGAAATTATTATTATTTTTTTTTTATATGGCTGCCGAAGCATGTGACCGATGATGTCATAAATTTTTTTTGGGGTTGACCAATTTATCCCAAGATGACACTCATAAAATTTCATACTGATTGAAAGTAGCGTTCTACGTATGCAATTATGACGTCCTAGTGAAGGCACCTATGACATCATCCAAAAATCACAGTTATTTCCCATGAGGAGTAATTGCCATGTGCCGAGTTTCAATTTCTTCCACGGTGTGTTTTCGGAGAAACAGAGGTCCAATTTTTTTTTACCTTTTTTCCAACACGGCTGCCACACCACATGACCTATGATGTCATAATTATCATTAATACATTCTACACGAGTCGTCGCTCCTACGGTGAAAATTTTGTGGCAATCCGACAAGCAGTTGCAGAGAAAAACCGCACTCAAGTTTCATGCGGACAAACAAACAAACAAACAAACAAACAAACCGCCAAACAGAACCAAATGCATTACCCTCTCCTCTGGCAAGGGTAATACATGACTCGCTTTCTCTTCTCCAAGGATACCGCGGGATCTTTAACGTCCACCAACTAATGTCGGCAGACGGGACGCCCAGTTCAACGTCCATCCGAGGGACTACACGCACCATTGATGACTCACCCTGCCTGTGAAACGCCAAGGTGGCAGTTTGTAGCTGGGTCAAGATTCAACCCAACACAGGTCAAAAGTGAGTGCACGTACCTCTTGGCTATCTTGCCATGTTGAGAAACATTCATACATAATTCAATTCAGACTTTTGTTATTCCTCACAGTCCATGGTATTCTTCACATTCTACATCAGGTAGAATGCATTTAAGTAGAATGGTAACTCCATGAAATGTCAAACGTCTACGACGTGAGTATTCTTTTTCCAGCTACATTGGGAATTATTTATCAAAACTTCAGGATCGATTCAGTCCTCCCCTGCTCTCACTGCCCATGAGAAATGACAAAGTAATGAAGAAATGTTTGGAGGAAGCAAAGCCATAAAATCCAATTTAAATATGGTACAATATTTTCCCCCCAAAACTAAGGAAAGACTAAACAATTTATCATAATATCAAGTATAATGGATTTGTTGTATACTGGTGTTATAAACGTTGTCGTCGTTCAGTTTTGAAGAAAGTAAAATGATAGACCAAGGTTCAAATCCATGAAACAAGTTGTCATAAATATTAGTCTGTGACTTTTTATCCATACCTTTTGAGTGGTTTTACCAATCTTTATGAAACTTTCAGATGATTCACCGCATCACCATGGTGACGACCGCAGCCAATTAATTAGGTAAGAATTAAATGCTAGCCACTTGCAAGTCCAAGGTTTGAGCAAAAATATTTGCCCATACATGTGCATTGAACACAAATGTATATATTCTTGTTGCATCACCAACACTGGTTTTAGATGAAGGTCACAAAGGATTGTTGAAGGTTGTTTGTCAAAAAGTATTTAAAGGTGTTTCCACAGCTTCCCAGTTTTTCATGAACATTTGTTTTTCGGTCCTGATAACAAGTGATCAGCAATTTAGCTGATTCAGTGCAAAGTGTGCAGTTGATCTGGATTGATTAAATTTTAATTGGTCTTTTTCTCAAACCAAATCCAAGGGCTTGCTCATCCCCCGAAGGCACGTCGACAGCAATATATATATATATATATATATATATATATATATATATATATATATATATATATATATATATATATATATATATGAATCAAAATATTACCTGGTTTCTCTAAAGCCATTGAGTTATCATGAAGATGCTATTAATGGCACTTTCTGTGACAAGAAGAAACTTTAATGTGAATTAAGCTGTGTGTGTGTGTGTGTGTGTGTGTGTGTGTGGGGGGGTGTGTGTGTGTGTGTGTGTGTGTGTGTGTGTGTGTGTGTGTGTGTGTGTGTGTGTGTGTGTGTAATAAGTGTCTATGCCTGGTGTTGGCTTAATGGTTAGGGTGGTGAGCTTGAGATCCAAGGATCCTGAGTTCAACTCCTGCTCAGCTGTTGAATTAATACCAGGTGGGGTTGACTCTGCCTGCCATCCTTCTGAAGTCGGCAAAATGAGTACTACCTTGCTGGTATCCTGTGTCAGAGTGGCGACCCGTCCAGGATTGTGGCCCATAGCCAAGGAGACTGCTTAGGCAGCACCGACGCTCTGTACAGAGTGTGGTCCCAATGGAATGGATGGAATAAGTGTCTCCTCCATGTTTTCGCAAAACCGACAGAGCACCATTTCCTCATGTGGCAGACAAGTTCTTCAATAAACGATTACATGCACACTCCACAGCCAAACCACACCCAGCTAAATGGCCCCAAAACCAACAATGACGTGAAGCAAAGCAAATGAGAGGAAATCTTTTGGAGCTGGGAAAGCAGTTGAGAGGGTTGTGGGATTAGGGGTTCAAAGATATGCATCACTCCAAACCATCAGGTCATTGACATTGGATAATGCAGTCAAGAGGTAACAGCATGGGAGGGGAAAAGGAAAGGGTGCGGAGGATGGACGAGTGAGTACATGTACATTATCTCCAGGGATAAAGACTATGTAGATAACTTTGCACCACTTTTCTTCTCCAATTTTCAAACATCAATAGTCACTCCTTCTAGCTCACCACGTCTTAGGGTCCTAACTGCTCCCACGCCGTACCAGCACTCACATTGGGCTCGAGAGATACAAAGCGTTGGAAAGCCCGCGCAGCTCCCTCATAGTCCTCCGTTGCCAAATGAGCGCAGCCGAGTGAGTACCACACCACCAACTATCGGGCAAAGAGGAGGGTGAGGAGTGAGTGATAATAGAGTGGGTAAATAAATAGACAAAGAGAAACGTGAAAAAAATTAGAATGTGGAAAAAATACCGAAGAAGGGGAAAGGAATTAGAGAGTGGAAAGAGAGGCCAAAAGTGCAGCAAGTAAATAACAGAGAATAATCAATATAAATACAATTTCTTAGAGCCCCACTCAACGTAAAGGTCTGCGTTGATTAAATTGGCCAAACATATGAAGGTGATATAATCCGAGCACCATGCTGGCTCCGCTTCAACAGCAGTGGCCTTGTCTCTGCTCTTCTCCACCCTATTCAGCAGCATGTTCTCTTGCCCCCGGGAGGCATGGTAATTAGTCATCATGCCAAAAGGACTGGCCTTCTCAGACCTTTCCGGCGCCGTTACGTATTCTCCAAACCCTTCCCCGGACAGAGATTCGGAAATGTATCTCGATGATGAAAGTATGGACACAGCTTTTGAAGCAATACGAAAGTTAAAAACAAACGAATGAAACTGTATTCGGAATGCATACTTTTGGGTTGAGATAATTTACAGAGATTGACCTCAACTTTAGTGAATCAGACAATTAAAAGCCACCTTCATCTTCCGAATCCTGATGTTCCAGGGAAGAATCATGAACAGCAGCAAGATATATGGACAGTTTTATCAAGTAATCAGCAACTAAGTTCAGATGGAAAACAAACAGCCCTTTTTCTCGACCGGTCAAAAACGCCAACCATTACCTGCATGGGATTGATGGACAGAGCTTTGTCAAAGCACTCCACACACTGTGCATACTGCTTCTTGCGGAGCAGCAGGAGGCCTTTTGAACGCTGGGCACGTGCGCTGTGGCCCCCGGAGAGCTCCCAAGCGCGGTCATAGTACTCCGGCTCCTCGACAACGTCTCCGAGCAGGCAGTACAGAGTAGGGGACTCGTGGCGCTCCAGCTCCCTGCGCACCAGCTCCTCAGCCTGTCAAACGGCCAACCGCATGATGGTTTGAACGGGTAGGGTGTCCGAGGAAGCTCCTCGACTGCATGTCGTCAAGCAATGGAAATTCCATTCTGAGATAGCCGTGCATTTGGCAAGCAAGTCATGCCTCTAAATCAAGTGAGCATGACATAAATGGCCAAAAATCTTTTAAAATAAAAGTAAAACTGATGAACTCTACCCACTGAGAAAAACTTAAATGAAGTGGTAGTCAATTTTTTTAACTAGTCATAAGATGTCAGCACTGGCTGTGTGTGTGTGTGTACCAAGTTCACCACTGCTCAATCACGTGTCATCCATCGGTCACACTCACCAAGCGATGTACTTCAACTCAACCGGTGTCCTTCACCCAGAAAACTCGGCTTACAGAGATCATGCCCTCTTCCATCAATACAACTAACTGATCTAAGGCCCAAATGCACCTTCTGTCACCATTGGATGAACCCATATCTGTGTATTTAGTCAAAAAATAAGACCAAATTCAGGAAACATCAAATTAATTGGACTACACTTGAGAAACAAAATTCAATGCCAATCGCTAGTCTTCGGTAAAATAAGGCATTTCGAGGTAGGTTCAACAATAAACAAAGTGCAAAACATTAAAAGCATTCGGAGAAAACAAGGCTGAGCTCGGCGAGGTGGGAGGAAAGATGTCATCCAAGGTAATTCCGCAAGCAACTTTTCACAAACACAATGCAATGCTATCCAAACCACTCTCCACCATCTGCCTTCATGCAATGAGCTTCACCATAGCTTTCACACCCACAGAGCCTGCCAGTGGCAATGGCTGCTCGGCCAATAGGCTCATAAGCACAGCCAGGTGGCTTTATGGTCACAAACTTCAGTCGTACAGCATCACATCTTCCGCTGCTGTGGTTGCGTTAGGGCCGCCATTTACATATCATCAGGTCTAAATCCCAGCTCACATTAAAAAAATTTTTTTTATGTAATTTGTATGGTCGCTCTGCCACAAAACTTCCTACTTAATCCTCAGGAGAGCATACTTGACATTAATCAGAGCCCAAAGCAGGAAAGATGTTCAAAAGGCTGGCACGATACACTGCATTACCATCGATCAGACCTGCCTCACAATCCCGCAGGAAACCGGAATCGCCATCGAAAGCACTACATCAGGTTGCCAATTCAACGCATGGCCCGTGGGCCTGTCCTGGCAAAGGACTTTGTGGTGTTGGATGGAATGCCACCGCGAATCAGTCGACTGCCGGCACAATGCAATACGGTCGGTGCTGCCGACTTGAAATTGCCTTCAAGGAAACGATCGGATGGCTCCACACATGCCAGCAGCATAGTGAGCTAATACATTTACACAAGGCCAATGATTTGTCAGAGACCAGAAGCCAACTGAAATTTCATTGGAAACTTCAGCTCCTAGTTTCATCTCCATCATTTTCAACTCACACTTTGCTTCGTTAACAGATTACAAATGAACCATGTAGCCATGCGTGAGGCAACTTTAAAAGGTTAAAATGATTATTCACGTCGTCCTAACACGCACTCCATTTTCATGATCTTGCGCTCACGCTACAGGAGGACAAACATTCGCCATGCAATCATCATTTGCATCAACGTGATGGGCGGATGTTCACGCAGCAAAGAAGATCATTGCAAACAGCATCCAGTATGGCCCGTGCTTCAAGAATGCACCAGGCTGTGCAAAAATGCCTGGCACAATCCTGGCATGCCCAGAAACCGGCAACGGTTCCCTCCTTTCTGCTTCATTTACTCCCCCTCACGTAAGCCAAGGCTCGCCGTGCCCCGTCTGCCGTGCAGGACGCCTTCATGAGAGCACCGAGGAAGCAAGCCAGCTCCCATGGAGTCTGAGGCCATCAAGAATTTGGCTCAGTTCCCCATGGCCGAATTAACTGCAGGAAGTTGCACAGACAATGGTAAACGTCCAGGTGCTTGGGAAACCTGCATCTTGATTCAATTATGGAGTGCCCGCGGAGTACAGGCATGCATCTCCCAGGAACGGCAAGTTTGCTTTCCAGCAAATAAATGTTGTTTAATGATTAAAAGGAGTCTCGCTCCATGATGTGCCAATTCAGGCATTCCACCGTGCCGAATGTGCTGGACGTTATCGGGCAGAAAGCGCTTGCGGAGTGCCCGGTGGTGGAGCCAGCTCACGAGCCGTGCGATGTTCCAGTACGTTACATTAAGACTTGAGCGAAGGCCGAAATTAAATTGCATTGATTAAACACATCGCTTCCTTCGAGATGCAGTTTTTAGCACTGCAACTGCAACTCTTCAACATTATTGGTCGGTAAATGTACTGGTTTCCCAGTGCGTCGATGTCAGCCTCCTGAACGTTAATGTACATATCTTACGAGTCCGACACCTCTGTCCTTTTAATTCAGTCGACTCAAACATAGTCTGGAGGGAAAAGTCAAACTAAACTGAAAAGGTGGGATTATATCAATTTGTGCAGGACATTTGACCTCAAAATAAGTTGATCTTTGCAAAGCCTACCTGCAGCAGGCCATAAAGGTTGAGGAAAATATATGGCCTGACGTGGGTAGTCACATGCCTTTGTGTCTTGTGCATGTGCAGCTAATACAGTGCAGTGCCTTCAGTTCACGTTCATGTCTACATGCCAATCCTTGAACACAAATTCAGACAGCAGGGGTTAGTTTGAGTTGAGTCCCCCCCCCCCCCCGCACAGGTTTTCAATAACTTCTGTCTGTCTGTCTGTCTGTCTGGACCGTAAGTGTTTTACCGTTTGAGCTTTTGTCATCAAATTTTCAATAAAGCTTTATAATGAGAATATGGAGAAGACAAATTATTAATTCTGTTAAAATAATTTTCATTATTCCGGGAGGGAGCGGGAAATTGTAATCGTCCGGTTTGTTTGTCTGTTTGTTAGCAACTTTACGGCAAAACGGCTTTAGCAAACACTATCAAATTTAATCCACAGGTGGGCAATGAACCTTGGACGACCCCATTAACTTTTGGGTCCAATTGGATCAAAGGTCAACGTCAAGGTCACGAAAAGATCAAAATCGTTTTTCGCTCATAACTTCGTCAAAAATGATCTGATTTACTTCAAACTAAGCTTATAGTGAACCTTATTCTATTTGTCACTTATAATACTACCCATTCCTATAGTGAAAAATGCATATTTGTGAAGATCGGTAGGGTCCGAAGTTTTAGGGGGTCATGGTCATCGGTCAAAATTACAAATTTTCCATTAAAACTAAAACATGGTTACGAAAATACAACTTTACGGGAAAACGACTGGCTCAAACACCGTCAAATTGTATCCACAGGTGGGTAATGAACCTCGGACGACCCCATTAACTTTTGGGTCGAATTCGGTCAAAGGTCAAGGTCAGGTCACGAAAAGGTCAAAATCTCCTTGCGTATGGAAACTTGGCTGCCGGGTAGTTATCATTTCTTGGAGCGCAGCTGTGCTGCTGATGCTGTGCCCCTCTTTTGAAAGATTGAGGCGAATGCAAAATTACATGTATAGTGTCACTTCTTGATACTATATATCTGGTGAATATCGAGATTTGGTGTCTGATACGTGACTGTGGAAGAAAGCTTGAGCAAAGAAAACATATGAACTCTTGCTGCATGCAGAACTTCTTCTCCTTCTCTACACAGCACATGGCTGCAGTGTAGAATCACTGGCTGAGAGGCATCGCTGTGTCGGTGATGCAGTGCCCTCTGGAAGTTAGTGCATGAATTCGATATTTGTTTATGGGGACAGCGATAGCTCGCTTACTCTTCACGAAGGACATGTTCTTCTTCTTCTTATTCTCGTACTCTTCCTGTTATAAGGGGAGAGGTCCGATGGCACCAAGCTTCTGCCCTGCCTTGACAAGATACTCCTCCACTTCCGTCTGTCCTCAGTCAACTTTCTCCACTCTCCAACCACCCCCACCTTACTGACATCCCTCCTCACACAATCCTCTCATCTCAACCACAGTCTACCTCTTTTCCTCCTACCTTGCTCCCTCAACCTATCAGCTCTCTTTGCCATTCTCTCTTCCCCATCTGCACCAACTCAAGTGTCCAGCCCATCTCAGCCGGCATTTCACCAATCTCCCCTTCAAGCTCATCTTCACACCAATCTCCTCCCTCAGTACATCCATCCATCCTCCTTCTAGCCACCCTCTTAACTCCCACAATCCTCCTGACCCAGTGGCTTTCACAAACCTGCAGCCTCCGATGTCTCTCTCTCTCAGTCCCACCATCTCCAAACTGCAAAGGTAGGCCGGTGTTAGGCACATCATCAGAGCCTTCCCTTTCAATTTCCTTGATATCTCCATCTGCTATTACTCCATACATCGACCCCCACCTGAATCCTCCTTCGCACCTCTTTCTCACCATCCCCGGTTATTGTTTCTCCCAGATATTCAATCCCATTTCCCTGCCTGATCTCCTTCCCCTATAACCTGATATTCATTTATTTTCTCTGCTGCCCAACCCACATTACCTGAGTCTTCTTCATACACATATTTAGCCCATGTTTCTCAAATGCTTCCTTCCGCTCCCCCAGTACTTCCTGCATCGCCCGCCCACTCTTCACCAAAAGAGCCAGATCATCCACGTACAGCATCGTCCCCATACTACCTCTCAAGCTCACCTTCCTGCTTACCAGTTCCATCACCATGATAAACATGAGTGGGCTGAGAGAACTTCCCTGCCTCAAACCGATATTCAAGCTGAACTCCTCAGACATCCCAAGACAAACCAAAACTCTTCCCTTCATTCCCTTGTACATCCCTTCCACCAACCTAACTTTGCTTTTGGCACTCCATTCCATCTTAGTGTCGCCATCACCATCTCTCTCGAGACAGTGCCCAGGTCAACAAATCCCAATACAATTTCACCTTGGACCTCCAACCTATTCTCCATCAGCTGTCTCAGGGCGAACATCCAATCCATCGTCCCCCTACCCTTTCAAAAAATCTGCTGCTCTTCTCCGATCTCCATCTTCACCCTCTTCCTTATCCTCCCGTCCAGAATTCTCTCAAGCACCTTCATTAGATGACTGAGTAGCGTAATGTCCCTGGACTTACCCAGATCTTGAACATCTCCTTTCCTGTTCCATATTGGCACAATTAACCCTGTCCTCCAATCCTCCGGAATTTAACCCTTTCTCATACATACATCAATACATTCAACAGCCTCTTCGTCCAACCAACTCCGACTTCTTCCGCTGTAATTATCATTTCTCTACGCACCTCATCAATGCCTGGCGCTCTTCCTTCCTTCATCCTCTTCAATTCCGTCCACACTTACTCCTCTGTGATTTCCACCAAATCCACTTTCTCTTCTGCACAACATGGTAGCTCCAGCTCACCGTGGCTACCTTCCTGGTTAAACAGCTCTGAAATATCCTTCCGACACCATCAATACTGCACCACTCTCCGTCAATAGCCTCCCGCCAGCATCCTTAAGCACCGCTCCCATCCCCCCATCTTTCATGTCCTTACCATCATCATCCCTGTCATGAACCAATTTATATACCATTAACCATGGGATCTTTAAAGTCCACCAACTTATGATAGCAGACGGAACACCCAATTTAGCGTCTGTCCGAGGGACGGCAAACACATCGATGCCTCGTCCAACCTGTGAGACACCAACATGAGAGTTTATGGAAATTCTTCCCAAAAAAGTTTTCTCAATATATATATATATATATATATATATATATATATATATATATATATATATATATATATATATATATATATATTTAAAGAGACGTTTTGTATCCATTAAAGAAGTTAATATTAATACAGCCACGTCCACTCCGTTAAGGGCACTTCAGAGAGAAGGCTTCTGTGCTGGGACCTTTCAATTTGACTGCTGGACCAAGTGCATTGAAGAGGAAGGAGATATTATATCAAATAATGTAACACAAATAAAAATTTGTCAAAGACGTGATCTAATTGTGTGCATAAACACACAAACACCAATTGGATTACATCATTGGCATTTGTACACAGACACTATTGGTCTTTCGAAATGTTTATTCAATGACCTTGACACCGTGCCACCAGTCCCCCCCCCCCATATCTACATATCTTTTTTAATAGAATATGCAAGTCGAGGGAGGAGGCGTATTATGTAAAGTTAATTATTTCCCATTGATTTATCTCTGCCACCGAAGGTGGACGGAGGTTATGAAACCACTATTTGTCTGTCTGCTTGTGAGCAAGATAACTCAAAAAGTTATGGACGGATTCGGACTAAACTTGGTGGAACTGTTTGGTGGGTGACAAGGACGGATTGATGAGATTTTGGTGAAGACCTGGATCTTGATCTTGGGATCTTTGAAGTGAGTCTTCATCATTGAGAGGTAGGACTAAAAACGATACTGCAGAGCACAGTATCTCAAAAAGTTGGGGACTTGGTGGATGACTTGGATAAGTGACAAGAACAAGCCGATTAGATTTTGGTTCAGGTCCGGATTCAGATCCAGCCAATCAGTCGCATACAAAACGTAAACTGTTCAGTCTGGCCGAGGTATGTACTCTAACGAGTGCTGTTCTCGGTACCTCCGCCACCGAAGGTGAAGGAGGTTATGTTTTCACCCCTCTCTGTCTGTCTGTTACTTTCAAAATCGAAAATATTTAAAGTATATTGGTCAGTCGATTTTGTTATTCTGTCTGTCTCAGTCTGTCTGTTTCAGTCTGTCTGTCTGTTTCAGTCTGTCTGTCTGTTTCAGTCTGTCTGTCTGTTTCAGTCTGTCTGTCTGTTTCAGTCTGTCTGTCTGTCTCAGTCTGTCTGTCTGTCTCAGTCTGTCTGTCTGTCTCAGTCTGTCTGTCTGTCTCAGTCTGTCTGTCTGTCTCAGTCTGTCTGTCTGTCTCAGTCTGTCTGTCTGTCTCAGTCTGTCTGTCTGTCTCAGTCTGTCTGTCTGTCTCAGTCTGTCTGTCTGTCTCAGTCTGTCTGTCTGTCTCAGTCTGTCTGTCTGTCTCAGTCTGTCTGTCTGTCTCAGTCTGTCTGTCTGTCTCAGTCTGTCTGTCTGTCTCAGTCTGTCTGTCTGTCTCAGTCTGTCTGTCTGTCTCAGTCTGTCTGTCTGTCTCAGTCTGTCTGTCTGTCTCAGTCTGTCTGTCTGTCTCAGTCTGTCTGTCTGTCTCAGTCTGTCTGTCTGTTTCAGTCTGTCTGTCTGTCTCAGTCTGTCTGTCTGTTTCAGTCTGTCTGTCTGTTTCAGTCTGTCTGTCTGTTTCAGTCTGTCTGTCTGTTTCAGTCTGTCTGTCTGTTTCAGTCTGTCTGTCTGTTTCAGTCTGTCTGTCTGTTTCAGTCTGTCTGTCTGTTTCAGTCTGTCTGTCTGTTTCAGTCTGTCTGTCTGTTTCAGTCTGTCTGTCTGTTTCAGTCTGTCTGTCTGTTTCAGTCTGTCTGTCTGTTTCAGTCTGTCTGTCTGTTTCAGTCTGTCTGTCTGTTTCAGTCTGTTTCAGTCTGTTTCAGTCTGTTTCAGTCTGTTTCAGTCTGTTTCAGTCTGTTTCAGTCTGTTTCAGTCTGTTTCAGTCTGTTTCAGTCTGTTTCAGTCTGTTTCAGTCTGTTTCAGTCTGTTTCAGTCTGTCTGTCTGTTTCAGTCTGTCTGTCTGTCTGTCTGTTTCAGTCTGTCTGTCTGTCTGTTTCAGTCTGTCTGTCTGTCTGTCTGTTTCAGTCTGTCTGTCTGTCTGTCTGTTTCAGTCTCAGTCTGTCTGTCTGTTTCAGTCTCAGTCTGTCTGTCTGTTTCAGTCTCAGTCTGTCTGTCTGTTTCAGTCTGTCTGTCTGTCTGTCTGTTTCAGTCTCAGTCTGTCTGTCTGTTTCAGTCTCAGTCTGTCTGTCTGTTTCAGTCTCAGTCTGTCTGTCTGTTTCAGTCTCAGTCTGTCTGTCTGTTTCAGTCTCAGTCTGTCTGTCTGTTTCAGTCTCAGTCTGTCTGTCTGTTTCAGTCTCAGTCTGTCTGTCTGTTTCAGTCTCAGTCTGTCTGTCTGTTTCAGTCTCAGTCTGTCTGTCTGTTTCAGTCTCAGTCTGTCTGTCTGTTTCAGTCTCAGTCTGTCTGTCTGTTTCAGTCTCAGTCTGTCTGTCTGTTTCTGTCTCAGTCTGTCTGTCTGTTTCTGTCTCAGTCTGTCTGTCTGTTTCTGTCTCAGTCTGTCTGTCTGTTTCTGTCTCAGTCTGTCTGTCTGTTTCTGTCTCAGTCTGTCTGTCTGTTTCTGTCTCAGTCTGTCTGTCTGTTTCTGTCTCAGTCTGGCTGTCTGTTTCTGTCTCAGTCTGGCTGTCTGTTTCTGTCTCAGTCTGGCTGTCTGTTTCTGTCTCAGTCTGTCTGTCTGTTTCTGTCTCTGTCTGTCTGTCTGTTTCTGTCTGTTTCTGTCTGTTTCTGTCTGTTTCTGTCTGTTTCTGTCTGTCTGTCTGTTTCTGTCTGTCTGTCTGTCTGTCTGTTTCTGTCTGTCTGTTTCTGTCTGTCTGTTTCTGTCTGTCTGTTTCTGTCTGTCTGTCTGTCTGTCTGTCTGTCTGTCTGTTTCTGTCTCAGTCTGTCTGTCTGTTTCTGTCTCAGTCTGTCTGTCTGTTTCTGTCTCAGTCTGTCTGTCTGTTTCTGTCTCAGTCTGTCTGTCTGTCTGTCTGTCTGTCTGTCTGTCTGTCTGTCTGTCTGTCTGTCTGTCTGTCTGTCTGTCGCCTACAGGTCACAAATTCAAACCGATATTCACGAAACTTCACCACACGGTAGAGTTTTTCATAAGGAAGAAGCCTATTGTTTTTGAGATCAAAAGGTCAACATAGGCCAAAGGCTAACAACTTTGGTGAGATTTCTAAAATCCTCAATTTTCATCCAAATGACTTGAAATTTGAAGAGGATTTATACATCAGGTCACTGAATTCAACCACGAATTATTTTTGAGGTCAACATAGGCCAAAGGTCAACAATTTAGGTGAGATTTCTAAATTCCTCAATATTCATCCGATCGATTTGAAAATTTTACGAGGATTTATATATCAGGTCATTGATTCGGATATCCGGAAATTGAAGATCCCAATCCAGATCCGGATACGAGAACTATTTCATTTTTAAAGCAATTCTTTACCAATGAGAGATTGAGCCAAAAATGATATAGTACTGTTTCGCATGGTATTTCAAAAATGTTTTGGGCCCGATAGGTTCTCGTGTATCAGGCATTGTGTGGCGGAGGTATGTACTCCACCGAGTACCCTTCTAGTTATTTAACTGTCTTCATTTTCCTTAGGCTGTGGCTAGCAACATTATTTTATGTACCCCCCCCCACCCCTCCCTTAATACACGATGCAGCACATCTTTAGGGTGAAAGTTGATTTTGTGCCACACTGCAAATAATATCACAATTAATATACCACTGCTTGTAAGCGAAATTCAGGCTTTAACCATTAATCCTCTCCACCCTCAAAATTATCAGCAAGATGTTCTCTAAATCCAAAGTCTAAATTGCCATAACATTGACATTAATGTTCATTTATGAGAAACAAATGCATGCAAGCATGCTATTTAAATAATTAACGACTTCATTATCATGTCTTATAGTCAATTCAGCAATTGCTTTTGCTTGTTGAGCACTGGAATAGCATGTGGTGATAATATACTGCAGCACAAAAGCTTCTAGAGCAGTAAAGTACAAGTGAAGCCTCAGGATGGAGTACTGCAGCATAGCAAACCAATTGTTCGACTTTTCAAAAAAGCACCAAAATTGGTACACATGTAGAATAATGTATTCTGAGCAATTGTAGATATGGAGCCACTCGAGATTTTGCCTTGGTCAGCTTTGGCAGCCATTTTCCAAAATGGCCGCCATTCTACTTTAAAACATGGGATATCTGTCATTGTTATTCTCTTTGTAGGTTTATCAGAGGTGATAAATACTCCATGTGATGTGCCTTTACAAAGAAAAACAATACAAATGTCATTTGTGTTGATTTATTATATTTCCAACCATTGTATTGGGGGAAAAATGGTCATTTTTGGGACTTCATTTGGGATAGCTACAAAGATGGCTCCTTGAAGACGGCGACAAGGGAGAAACGAGGATTAGGGGTGCGACGGCACGTGGTGAGCACCGCAGCCAAACCAGGAAACTGGCAGAGTTTCCTAAGTGTCGACGCAAACAAGGTGGAGCTCTTCACCTTCCTGTCCGATGTGCTGGTGCAGTCCTTCCATGATGAGGAAAAGGAGCTGGTAGTCACTGATGGTGAAGCAGTCATCTGCCTTCCAAGGCAAGAAGATGAAAGCTCTCTGGCTCCATGCGGTCAAGAAGAGGCGGACACTTGCATCATGCTACAGGGTGGCCCATCCTGCAGAACATGACCACCGTCGGATTCAAGTTCGAACTGTAGACACCGACGTCGTCGTCTTTGTGGTGATGGTAGCCCAGGCACTACCATGCGTGGATTAACTCTGGATTGCCTTTGGGACGGGCAAGAACTACCGCTACATCCCTGCAAATGAAATAACTGCCTGCGCCAGTCCACAGAAGGCACGTGCCCTCCCTGTCTTCCACGCCATGACCGGATGTGACATGGTATCAGCATTCGTGGGGCATGGGAAGAAATCTGCCTGGGCCACATGGAACTCGTTTCCAGAACTGACAGATTTTCTTGTGACCCTGACGACCACGCCAGTTAACATCCAGGATGACACAATGCACTGCATTGAAAGGTTTGTGGTGCTCCTGTATGACCGCACCAGTCTATAGACGGACGTCAACGAGGCCAGAAAGAAACTCTTCGCCAAGAGGAACTCCGTCCAGCGCATCCCACCTACCTACGATGCTTTGGAACAGCATGTGAAGAGATCAGTCTTCCAGGGTGGCTATGTCTGGGGGCAGGTCTTGGTCCCTCAACCCGTGCTTCCATCACCAACAAGCTGGGGCTGGCGGCAAACAGAGGATGGGTCCTACGAACCGCTCTGGACCACACTCCCTGAGGCTTCAAAAAGCTGCTTCGAGCTGGTGTCGTGCGGCTGCAAAAAAGGCTGTAGAAACCGCTGCAAATGCAAGAAGGCTAATCTGCAATGCACTGGACTGTGTGCTTGTGAAGGAGAATGCCAGTAGACAGACGCAGTAGACACAGACTGAGATATCGGCCTCGCTTTGAATGTGCAAATGTAAAGTCGCATTGCTTGTAAAAGTGTTGACTTCTTGATCCAGAGCCTGTACACTTGAGGTCAGAAACTCATATTGTACGAGACTGATGTATGTGTGTACCATGTGTCCTGGTAGAATGGTAGTAGACAGTAAACCGTAGCCGCTTCAAAGTGAAGTGTGCAATAATTTGACTACATTTTCTGAGTTTGTCATTATCACGATCATCAGTTCCCTTTTCAAAATAGAGTAAAGTATGTAATCTATAATGCGATTTTTGTTGATTCCAAACCCATTGAATGTGATGAATATCATTTGACTCTTGTTCTCCAGGCAATAATGGGTACTTTTCATCAACGTTTCAGGAGAGCAGCAATTTACAAATCAAATAATGCCTTTTTACCGAAAATACTGGCTCATAATATTTGAATACGCCTTTTCATGGTCAATTTACTAAATTTTACACTTTCCTTATATCTACCACCAATACAATAAGAAAATAAAAGCATATAGCCAATTTCGCTAAAGTAGAATGGCGGCCATTTTGGAAAATGGTCGCCGAAGCTGACCAAGGCACAATCTCGGGTGGCTCCATATCTAGATTTGCTCAGAATACATTATTCTACATGTGTACCAATTTTGGTGCTTTTATGCAAATTTGAACAATTGATCTGAAATATCAGACCACGCTGCAGGACTAATGGAAGTCGAGTAATGCAATAAATAAATAAATAAATAACTAAAACAAAACATGTAAATATATTTTAAAACCTCCAAAGAATCCTGTTCAAAAGTTCAGAGAGCCTGTTGGGATGACAGTTTCAGACTTATTGCAACTCAATGTGACCCCATGACTGCCGCCGTGTTGCTCTTCAGCTACGCACTACTGAAGGAATCCATCACATGCATTCGGCCGATATGCAAGAAGACTGCCTGGGAGGCCGACCGCTTACGCCACAAGTAATCCATCATGTTGTAGTCCTTGAGTGAAGCCTGAATTTAGAGAATACAACTTAGCAGGAATATGCTCCATGCTAACCTCCATTGGTGCCCAAATTAAGTGGAAGGTGACGAGGGCAAGAGCTTTATGGGATTTTTTTGTATAAGCAGAAAGCATGCAAATCCCCTTGGAGACGAAGTGGATTTTCAGTTGGCTGGGGTCGTCTCCACTGATGTGTTATAGTCCACATCTGAAAATTAACAAACTATAAATGCAAGATGGAGCATTTTTTTGGCATAACAAAGCGAAGTCCAAGCCAATAAGTCCAAGAAAACAGGTTGGATTGACCAGGAAGTTCTGTGCCCATGGCGGACTAAGCTTCAGGTCCTATCCGAGGTCGTGATGGAAGGTCAAAGATCCTTTATTCACGGCCTCAGATCACCTGCGGACATTACCGCAGTTGCGTGTTCCCTCAAAAGTAAAACAAGGCAATTGCGATTCTACATAGTCTATTTACAAACACAAGTTCATGCAAGATAACTATAACAGAGATCTACAGTACATGCAAAGATTGCGAGAATAAGGGAAAGGAGAAAAAATAAAATCGAGTGAAGAAGGAGCCATCATACATGGTTTGAATGTGACACAATCGAAAATAAGTCTCCAAACCACAAAGAAATTTGGTGATTCGGTGAAAACCGGATGAATAAGCGTTGTAGGAATTATCGTGAATATCACCGATTAAGATAGAGAGAAAAAAAAAGGTAAGAATAGAGCACGCACATACGGCCAAGATATACACAAATGGAGTATAAAACGAAGAATGTGTTTTCAGTTTCTGTTCATATCTGTACACAACACTACGGAGACGGAACGACAATGTGGACAGACGAGGAAGTGTCAGGCGGTGTGCGTTGTATAAAATGGCATTAACTCAAGTGCCTCGTGGATTACTGATTGGATAGGGGGCAACAAAGAAGGCTTCTTTCGGTCATGGCCTTGCTCGCCGCCAACAGCGCCAACAAAACAACGACCCGTGTGACCGAGCTGAAACTGTAAAATGAATCGAAGGACACCTTGGAATATTTCTTCATGACAACAATGAGATCACCACGAAGAGAAAAAAAACAAAACAACCCTTCAAACTATTATCATTTCATGAAAAACACAAGAAGCCAGTTCCAGAACCGTAAGAATAAGTAAACGGTATGAAACTTTCTTGTCTTGTTTTCTGCGGTTTGATTTATTTAGTTTTGGTCATTTTAGTCCAACTGCAACTAATTTGTTGAAAAATGGAAAAGCCCAAATCTGCAAATTCTCAAAAAGCAGGCAGATCTGGCTCGTGCCGTAATCTCGATGATGCCGAGAGATCTGATTTCCAGAGCAAGCAGAGTATGTTGGCAAGCGAGAAGCCAAACATTAAATATTTTACATCAAAACAATGGATGACATCATCAGGACGTTCAATGAGTTATGATAACTGCTGTGGGAAGCAACCGGAGAAGCTGATGTTTCTGGCGTCAACCTTTTGTTGGCGCAAAAGAGGGACACCAGCTTATCCTCGTTTCACACGGCGGATAGTGTACCCTCAATCAATATCCTGTTGATTTAATTCACCGTTCTACCTGCCTGCCGAGGCAGATAGACACCAGCCTTCACCAGCAAGACTCGTTCTTCATTCAACATTAAATATTATACATGAGTTTCGTTTGAAAGAGCAAAGCAGCACATTTCACACTGAAGGTGCATCACAAAATATCAACACAGTTCAGTCATGCAACAAAACAAAATGAACAGCAAATGTCCAAATTATTCACACAATTGGTAAAGCAATGAAAGAAGGAAAATAAATAAATTGTCTGTGAAAGACCATAATGCTATCAACTCATTATGTCCCCTTCAAATATATAATCCATCGATAGTCCCCCATAACCATAAAGCAATAGGGTCCACTAATGAAATTCAATGCTAAATGAGGCCAAGTATGAAGACCCGGTCGTCACGGTGCTCGTCTTTGGGACTGGGGTAGGAATATGGAACTTTGCAAGGGTGCTGGCGATAACTCGCCTACTCTTTGTGAAGGACACTGTGGGATGCATAATGTCCACCAATAAGTGATGACAGATGGGCCCACCAGCGCAAGGTCCTTCCAACGGATGGTGCATGCATCAATGCCTCGCCTTACCTGTGACTGTGAAACACTAGGGTGACAGTTATAGCTCAGTGGAGATTGAAACTCAGGCTAGACAGCTCAAAGGCGAGTATTCATACCTCGAGGCTATCCCGCCGGTCCAAGTTTATGCTGATATAAAATAAATAAATAAATAAATAAATAAACTGAACAGAACCGCATGTCACATCCAATGTCTGTCTATTCACTGATCTAATCTTCAATTTCTTACATTCGCCGATCCCCTGACACACTGGTGAAAACAAAAATAAATTTTCCTATAATCGAGCTATGAGGATACACAACTACTATTATGATATTATAGTAATGGCCCATGTACAGAAGAAAGTTCCTTGTGGCAAAAATTTATGATAGATTGGGAAAGCAATTCCAAGACAAGCTGCTTCTCCAGCAAGCCATGGAAACAATGGCCTCAATCTGCCAGTAGACAAAAAAGGAATTGAATTTACGGGACTGGGGATAGCAGTTTATCCCCTTTTGTGTGCAAGATCTTCAATACCAGTCCACGCTCTTTCATTGTTCCTGCTTGAAGGCAAGATATAACACACGTCTTGGCACTACCCTTCATACATGCTACACAGAAAGTCATTTATCAAAGCCAAGTGCAGAAAGGAATGTGTTACATCTTAAAAGCAGCCTTTTGGCCAAAGCAGCTGGACAAAAGGAATGCCGAGGTGCTTGTGGAACAAAAGAAAATAGGGAGCTTGTTAATGGGCTCCAATTGGCAGGGCAGGCCTGCTCTTGTTCGTCATAAGTAACCTGTCAGAGTTCCAGTCAAACCAGAGTTCTCAATTTCACAACATGCAGAGCACTAGGCCATTGCATCATTCCCAGCATCTGAGATTTCATTCAAATGCAACATCTCATGAACATTCAATAACTAATGCACGCACGCACATACCTTATCAGACTGGCCGATGCTGGCATAGCAGACGATGACATCTTCCCACATTTCCAAGCTCTGAAATAACTGCAAAGCCGAAGCAGAGCAGCCAAGTTCGAAGAACAGCCGAGCTAACTCTTTCTGCAAGCACAGAGCAATCCAGGTTTACTACGTCATACCTTTCACAGAGCAAAACGTAGAAACCCTTACGACTGCAAAAGACTCGATTCATTGAATGTTCATGAGCAAACAAAGTTGTCCTTCAAGTTAATGGCACAAACATACCTTCATTCTCCACTTCGGGGGTACCTTTGAACAGTAGAACACTTTCATTTTCTCCACAAGTGGAGTCCTTTGATCTTCAAAGTCATTTACCAGAGTCTGCATTGGGAAACAAGGATGAAAAAGTGACAAAGGTCAAATGGGGTAAACCAAGTCAAGTCAACAGATGACGCCGGAATAAAGATCCGAACAAATGGTGAATACGTCGTTTTGTTTTTCCCTTTTCTTGCCACAAACAACTTCTGGTCACGTTGATGAAATTTATAGGGCGAATTTATTTTGAAACTCGCTGTGAAAGTAAAACTTTCAAGGAAAACAAATGTTTTTGTTTAGATGTAATTACTTTGTTCAATTATGAAATCCAGCTCAGCACCAACCCCTCTGCCTTGACCCCCCTTTACCTCCCCCCCCCCATCCCAAATCCACGACACTAAGACCAATTGCATGGAATCGGTTTGGACAAAAGCAATTCAGAAGGTCCGCTGCAAGTATTCGGATACACCCTGGCTTTTCTGATGGTTCTTTGACAGTGGGGAGACAAAACCTGGATATAAGTACACCCCATCGTGCAAAATACAAAATACTGACTAATGGTGTGCTTAAATTAGAGTCGTGCTAAAATAAAGGTGCAGTGAATTTTGCATTGTCGCTATAATAAGAAGAAATCTACACCTTCAAACCTGATAATTCACCGACAGGGTGACCATTTGAAATCCCCACTGTGAAGGATACTCAGAGTAGAGGAGGGTGGGATGGGAGGGGGGGGCTGTATGTTATAATGACTGCTAACATTTCCGAGTGGCCAAAGACCTTACACCCCTTTATTTAGAGAAAAGGTAGAATCAATCATTCCTGCCTTTGTCACCGAAAAGCAATTTCTTCAGTTTTTCACATCAATGGTCACAACCGGATGGGTTCGAGTCGAGTGGCAGGCGAGCTACAATGGTTGCCAGGATGGCACATGATGAAACCATTTATTGTCTGACAATGTCCTCTAGAAAAAAAAAAAGAAAAAAAAAAAGAGAAAGTGCAAGATTTTGGTCGCAAGACAAGGTCCGCCTTGTGCAAGGCTTTGCCCACAATGGATGCATCGATGGTCGTAGAAACCGAACAAAGAAAAGTCTTGTTCAAATGGCGGGAAATTTCCAAAAAGTGCGCGCGTACACATACACACACACACACACACACACACACACACACACACACACACACACACACACACACACCCCCACACACGCACGCACCCACACGCGCGCCCACACACACACACACACACATTGTTCCTCGCAGAACTGAATTTGTCCTCACAAATCATCAATTATATTACAAAAACCTAAAACTTTTCACAAGCACAACGTTTTCTTTAATCCCGAGGGGAGTCAAGAACTTGCTTCTCGTCGCAATTACCTGCCTTGCTTCAGGTGCTTTTGTGCAAAGCGCATTTATTTAAGAAGTTACATTTCCCTCGTAGTATAAATCTGACATAATTCCACAGCACGACTAACTGGAAGTGCAATGGTATTTTTACAGTGATCGCAGAGCAATCAATTTATTCCTGCACAAAGGTCAGTAATTACCCAAGGCAGATGGAGAATAAACAAGGCTTCAACGGTGGCGTAGCAGAGTGTGACAAAAATAAAAATTGAGCCTATCCTCAACCACTGAGGAAACTACAAGCAAAGCAACAAGGGAATTCCAATTTCCTGAACTTGTTGAAAGAGTGGGTGACAAAACATCAGCGCCATGTCAGAAACATTCCACAAGGAGCAGCCTGACGGCGGTCTGCTGTGAAGCTCCACTGCAAACCACAGATATCGTCAAACCCCGTCTTGATCTCCGTCATTCAATCAATGCAGACCGACTGATCCCTTTCCAACAGACAGCAGTCAATCAAACTCGCAAGACCCCGCAAAACGTGGCTCGTCTGTCCCACCTCGACCCCATGATTTCTCCATTCTCAGTTGTCCTGAACAAATTCTCCTCCATCCGAAAAATTCTTGAAAGTGTACGAGTCGAATGAAAAATTCTCCTCCATCCTGAACAAACTTTGGTACATCACCGGTGATGAAGGTTGTGGTCAAGTTTCATTGTAATTGCATGTATAGTTTCTGAGAATCAAGCAAATACCTATTTTTTGTGGGGGGGGAGGGGGCAACACCCACGGACCCCCTTAGGGCCGAATTTTTTTAATGCCATAAACAAAATTTGGCACATACACAGTGATGAACGTTGTGGTAAAATTTCTTTGAAATCCAATGTGTAGTTTCAGAGAAGAAGTTGCAAGTATTTGTGGACGGACAGACGGACTGATGTACGGACGACGCGCCATCCCATAAGCTCCCCGGAAGTACATTCCAGGTGAGCGAGTAATACCTAAGAATCGTTTTCACAGTGTATGGAAGAAACTCACAATGGCCAAAAGCAGCTACAATATCTCACAATGTACATGGAGTGATTGGGCAAGGCATCATTTTCAATTTGAGATCGCTCGATGACAATAGACATCATGGACATCATTGAAACTCAAGTAAAGATGTGTGGCCTCAAGATAAGTGATAAAACTGATCAGGTGTTCATCTGAACAACTCAAGACTACTAAGCAAGGAAGGGGGAGAAGGGGCGAGAGTGAAGGAGTTGGTTGATGGTGAGGAGATGAGTTGACCTGGAAAAAGTCAACCATCAACTTCAATGAGATCGGGAAGAGATATGTATTTAGTTTGTATCAGAAGCCATTTGTAAGTGCGATATTTCTTCGATGTGATATCAGGACTGACAGTCAAGGTGTCAATCACAAATTAATAGTGCATTCCAGACCCTTGTCCTCAACCTCACCACCATTTCCATTCATCATTTATATTAAAAAGCTGTAAAAAAGTTTAAGCAAAAAAAGACAATAATCAAAGCACAACTCATACACTTGTGATTATCTATTGTATGAAACCTGGAATTTTTTCTCTGAGTGATAGTGTATTTTAGCGATAATCGATTCGGATTTTCCCCACGGGTTGCATAATCATCACCTTTGCACACAATGGGAGGAATTTGTAATTTGACTTGGGCAAAAGCACACAACAGACTACTGTATTTCAAAGGCCGAGGTATCTTTAACCAGCAAATGCTAGTAGAATGGACAGCTGGCTTAAAAATCCCATCTGAAGGAAGGTACACTTGTTGATGCAGCACCCTATCGACGAAACACCTCCAGGATGACAGCTTCCAGTTAAAGTCAGTAATGGAAACGAGACTAGACAAATATTAGGCGACTATGCTACTACTGCGTCATCCAGTCAATCAGAACTGTGTGTGCATATTAAAAGCATTGCAGCGTATACAACAAGCAGACAAACTTTCAACTGTTTGAAGATAACACATTTGGAAAAAGACAATGGAAGACTGTTCCCAGATAGCTGAGTCTCTCGGCCTGTTACTCTCAATGTCCGAATTACCTTGCTCTAACCCCCCACCTCCCCCACCCCCCCCCCCGAGGTTTCCGCAGGGTGTGTGAAGTCTGCTCGTAACACCTTCATGGAGAAACTCCCCAAATCCAAACTCACTGCTCACCTTCACTCATTTGTTCCTCGTTTCTCTCACCTGTAGAACCTATTCCCTCAGTCTGTTCAATATAATCCTTCCTTCCAGAGCTTTAAGACAGGTATTCACCACCATATCAGGTCATTAATTTTTTTTATTTTATTTTTAAGACCATATATAAACTGTAATACGTGCATGTTTGATGTTTATTCCGATTCTGACGTACCATACTCTGTTACAGAGCGTCGGTGCTGCCCACGCAGTTTCTCGACAAGGGTTATACTGGGTGGTTTGCCATTATCTTCCCAGCAGTGATTGGGGCAGGAATTTGGAAGTTGTTAATGGTGCCTGCGATAGCTTGCCCACCTTTCGCGAAGGACACCGTAGTACATCCAACGTGCACCACATACTGCCGGCAGACGACACACCCAGTTTAACGTCAATCCGAGGGATGGCACACACATTGATGAATCACCCTGCCTGTGAAACACCGGGATGACAGTTTATAGCCGAGTCGAAATTTGAAACTAGTCTAGACAGCTTCGAGTCGAGTGTGCAGACCTCTCAGCCATCCTGCCAGCCATTAATGTTTATAGCACAGCGTAAATAACGCATTCCATGATCGGCAAAGATTAAAGTAGATTCAGCAGGATATCAAACATCAAGCCGTTCACAACGTTTAGAGTAAGGACCGTGAAAGTGAGAAATATGTAAACAAAGCAAGTTAGTGAAATTGGTGGGGTTAGGGTTGGAGGGAGTCAATTTGTGCTCATTTTTAATTGTAGCATTTGTGGAGCATTGTTTTCCAAGCTGTTTTGATCGGCCAGTGTCATGTTTCTCACAGCTGCAATAAGCATAAAATATTTGTGCGGAAGGAATATATGGAAAGCGGGAAAGGGCATTTTAACTCAAACTCAAGACAAGGCAGGAAGTAGGTAACTTTCTCCAAATATGTCCCAGGCAAATGCAGAAAACACACACTTCCAGATGCCTACGAGTAAAACATGTCTGTGAACCGGATACATTGTGTAACCACAACAAGGTTCAGATGTTAAAGGTCTGAGTTTATTCATCAGAAGAAATTAAGAATGCACTTGTTTGGCGAATGAAATAAAAATGAAAGGATATCTAATTACACGCTTCTCCCCACCCACCAAAAAATATTTAAAATCTTTCATTGATCAAAATAATGTGTGTGTGTCTGTGTGTCTGTGTGTCTGTGTGTCTGTGTGTCTGTGTGTCTGTGTGTCTGTGTGTCTGTGTGTCTGTGTGTGTGTCTGTGTGTGTGTCTGTGTGTGTGTCTGTGTGTGTGTCTGTGTGTGTGTCTGTGTGTCTGTGTGTCTGTGTGTCTGTGTGTCTGTGTGTCTGTGTGTCTGTGTGTCTGTGTGTCTGTGTGTCTGTGTGTCTGTGTGTCTGTGTGTCTGTGTGTCTGTGTGTCTGTGTGTCTGTGTGTCTGTGTGTCTGTGTGTCTGTGTGTCTGTGTGTCTGTGTGTCTGTGTGTCTGTGTGTCTGTGTGTCTGTGTGTCTGTGTGTCTGTGTGTCTGTGTGTCTGTGTGTCTGTGTGTCTGTGTGTCTGTGTGTCTGTGTGTCTGTGTGTCTGAGTGACTGTGTGTCTGTGTGTCTGTCTGTGTGTGTGTGTGTGTCTGTCTGTGTGTGTGTGTGTCTGTCTGTGTGTCTGTCTGTGTGTCTGTGTGTCTGTGTCTGTGTGTCTGTGTCTGTGTGTCTGTGTCTGTGTGTCTGTGTCTGTGTGTCTGTGTCTGTGTCTGTGTGTCTGTGTCTGTGTGTCTGTGTGTGTGTGTCTGTGTCTGTGTGTCTGTGTCTGTGTGTCTGTGTCTGTGTGTCTGTGTCTGTGTGTCTGTGTCTGTTTGTCTGTTTCTGTGTGTGTGTGTCTGTCTGTGTGTCTGTCTGTGTGTCTCTGTGTCTGTGTCTGTGTGTCTGTGTCTGTGTGTCTGTGTCTGTGTGTCTGTGTCTGTGTGTCTGTGTCTGTGTGTCTGTGTCTGTGTCTGTGTGTCTGTGTGTCTGTGTGTCTGTGTGTGTGTGTCTGTGTCTGTGTGTCTGTGTCTGTGTGTCTGTGTCTGTGTGTCTGTGTCTGTGTGTCTGTGTGTCTGTGTGTCTGTGTGTCTGTGTGTCTGTGTGTCTGTGTGTCTGTGTGTCTGTGTGTCTGTGTCTGTGTGTCTGTGTGTCTGTGTCTGTGTGTCTGTGTCTGTGTGTCTGTGTCTGTGTGTCTGTGTCTGTGTGTCTGTGTCTGTGTGTCTGTGTCTGTGTCTGTGTCTGTGTCTGTGTCTGTCTGTGTCTGTCTGTGTCTGTCTCTATTCCCCCTCTTCCCACTCCCTCCCACAGTGCACAGCGACATTTGCTGAGGCACCACTCTCCCCACCTTTCTTCCTCACTCTCCCCTCTCCCCCCTCCCCTTCCTAGCTCCCCACTTGGCGAATCATCAGTGATCACGCAGACAGCAATGCATACCAATGAGGCTCCCAAGCACATACCACGTGCAAACGTCAAAAGGAGTCAATATATAAATAAAGAAAGACCCACCCACATCTCTCACCTGAAAATGGAGGGATATATATATATATATATATATATGTATATGTATGTATATATATATATATATATATATATATATATATATATATATACATACATATATATATATACATACATATATATATATATATATATATATACATACATATACATATATATATATACATACATATATATATATATATATATATATACATACATATACATACATACATACATATACATACATACTCACAAGGGGAAACATTTAAGCTTTGTAAAGCAAATCCGATAACCAAATGCTTTAGAAACAGGTGCGAGGACAAAGGCAAACCTGAAAGAACCTCCATAAGATACGGGATGAAACTTTGCCACCACGGCACCTGTAACAGGCAAAGCATGTCCACACACCTGAGGAGAGCCCATGTAGATCTCAACCTACCGATATGTACCACGTCCATGTGTGCTTTAAACGTACCTCTACCTTGTAGTAACTGTCAACTGTACATCCCGATCAGGATACGAACCGTACTGGACAGCTCGGTAAGTGGCTTATGCACTCAAGCACACCTACAGAACACCTGGCTTGGAAAGCGATTTCCAATTGCCCTCAATACAACGATGCACCCGATGCAATGTCCGAATTGGACAAATCAACACTTTTTGGGGTAGTCAGAACTTCTGACACTTTCAAATCTGGAGCTACGTCCAAGCCAATAAACATGACGGCTTCAGACCCCACCGAGGTTACCCAGGGAATGCCTTAAGATCTCAGACAGCGAGGTGGCCGAGGATTGCCGGATGAAGGACGTAATTAAATAAGGCAGGTAATTATCTTCAAAAGGGGTGTTTTAATTAACCCAAACACCCAATTTTCACTCTTACACTTGCTTGGAGTTTTGTTCGGATGCATGCAAAGTTGCAGGCTGAAAGGTTTTATGGTTTTGGAGTATTGGAGGAGACACAGGCACACGCACGTGTGTGCACGCAGGCACGCACACACCCTATTATTCGTATGGATTTGTATTAATATTTTGTAATGTTCACAAATCGCCTAAAACAGAAACAGCAAACTGCGAATGTAACTGCCGAAAAACAGGACCCCTGTGGACTGTGCCATAATGGATTGCAAAAGCAGGTTATGAAGCACGGCGTTTCTCTCAATGAAGTTACACTTTCTGCACATTCCAAAAAAAATTGTTCACTCAATATAATCGTCCGAACAGTAGAAAAAGTTAAGGTTAATGCTTTGCTTAAATAAATACACAAAGTTATAAAAATCGCGAATTTGTTGTTTTTGGATTTTACTCCAGATTTCCACAATTATTTTGTTCACCAGAACCGATTCTCAAATCCGACATAATATTTTGATGATATACCTAAATTAGTCCGTGAGAGTAGATCGTGTTTCCAAATTGAGGCATAATTGAATCGGCCGAACAAAATGGCAGCTGAAGACTCCAGCAACCACAGAGGGCTGAACAAGATGGCGTGCCACCATCTTGGAAAGACTTGCTTTGGTTTTTTTGTGATGAGCACCCCCTAAATTATCTTCAAAAGGTGTGTTTTAATTTACCCAAATGCCTAATTTTCACTGTTGCACTTCTGTGGGGATTTCTTATTAGGCATGCAAAGTTTTATAGTTTTGGAGTTATGGAGGACACACACACACACACCCTTTTATTAGTATATGTATATATATATAAAAATAAATATAAATAAATAAATATATATATATATATATATATATATATATATTTGCGGGCCGGGGGTCGGTGGCGAGAACCACCACTCAGTGGGGAAAGCTTGCGTCGTCTCCCACCAAACTCCCCGGAATTGTAGGCTGTCGCTCGGATAACCCCGCGAGCCAGCGGGTCGTTTAACCGACCATGGATCACTAATATCTCAACCGCGTGGCGTAGGGTTATTTTATCGAGATCCAATGTACCCAAGTAACAACGCGGTCTCGGCTACCGGGGATCCACGCCCTCGGAACGCCTGGCTGAACCGGATTCACTCTACCGGCAGCGGTAAAATTACACCTACCGACTACCACTCTGCCACCCACCTTTCCGGCTCGGATGCAGTCGAGCGGGCCTGCCCAGGACATCCTGGCTACAATTGTCCGATTAACGGGGATAAAACCCCACCTAAACTCAGATCCAAACTATGCTGAACCAATGCAACAAGGGATGGAAACGGACTGGGAACATTTCTGTGATGATTTATTAACAGTAAATGAAGACACAAAGCAAGACTTAACGCGAATATGCAAGAAATATTTACAATGATCCAATAACACTTATTCAGTTCTACTTAAAGACGGGCCCACACACAGACACACACACAAATGAAAATAAACCCAGAGTTCTTTATTGGACCCTTGCAGCCGAGGAGAGAGACGAGCTGGGGGTCAGAGTCCAGCTGGCTACCTGACCGTCGGAGGAAGGGGGTGCTCCGTGATGCGGCACCCGACAAAGTTCGTTGGTTTGGTCCCCAGTCGCAAGTGTGGGACTCGTGGTTCGTGGCGGAGCTTGGGTGGTGAATAGTGGGGTCCACGGAAGGGGGTCAGTAGCTCTTTCCTTTCCTTGTAGAGGGCCAGCAGGGACACGCTCGCCACCTGCACAACATTCTGCTCAACCCTCCGCTTCAAAAGAACTGCCACTCAACAACAACCCCGTCGAAAACCTCCGAACAACCTTCGTAACATCCACTTCGTAGAAAACCCAAAAAACCACCGCCTCAGAGTGTGTTCTGGAATTTATGAACCTCCCTCAACGGGGTGGGGCTCGCTCGAGCAGACCTCACTCCTCACCCTGATTGGGCAGGCTGCCATGGACTCGCCCTTCCTGGGTGGGGTTTCAGCCCCTGCCAGGAAACCCCACCCACTCTTCCACGCGGGTTCATACTTGTAGAGCAACAGTCTCAATGTTGCAAAGGTCGTCGTGAAAGAGTTACAACGTTTGTGGGAGCCGAGAAACCGGAACCGCGAGATCTTGCCTTGGCACGTCAGGGTGCGAGAAAGCAGCTGGTTGGTGGTGGATCGTGATGGGCCGAGGGGTCATGCAGATGGGATGGTTGTTAGATGGCTTGCTCGATGTAACAACCTAACTCAAAGAAATCGCAACGACAGCCTTGGAATCTCCCACTAGACAAAAGGAAGGGGATCTGACTACACACATACTTAACGACATAACTGACTTTTGGGACATCTGTATGTGGAATGCAAATGGTTTCCAGATCTGGAACTATATATATATATATATATATATATATATATATATATATATATATATATATATATATATATATATATATATATATATATATATATATACATATATACACATATACACACACATGTATATATATATATATATATATATATATATATATATATATATATATATATATATATATATATATATATATATATATATGAAGTGAGGAGGTGGAAATAAGGTAAAGTTGATTCGTGTGAAAGAGAACACCCAAGATAAAGAAAGCAGAACAAAGCACACACCGTCAGAGGAAAGACAGATTTGGCATGCTCATTATCTGAAGCTTTGGCATGCAAGTCAAGCACTCACAGGGACACAAGATTGAGAGCACACACCACAAAAAAGGTCTGATTAAATATGGGAAATGGGATGAAAACACAACCAACACAGGAAAATACTATGGATATGGTCTGGAAAACTAAGCTTTGATGATGAACTGGAAGGAAGCACTGCAGTAGCCAAACTCAAATGCGCTCAGACCTGGAACCGGAAAGAATAATAATAATTTAAAGAGATCAAAAACACAGTGAAACTTAGATTTGAGCAAATAAAATAAAACTGATTAAAATAAACCAAAGTAGTAATAATTACAAGTAATAATAATAATCAGGAAAAGGGGGGTTGGGTGGTGTGGGGTTATTGGGGGGGGGGTGGTGATGGGGAAAAGGACAAATAAAGCAGAAAAAGAACAGAAGAAACAAAATAAAAACAACAAAGACGAATGATGACAATAAGGGTAATAAAAAGAAAAGAAATAAAGAATCTGCTATGGTTTGGGTGGGAGGGAAGGTGCGAGGTTGGAGTAGAAAGTTGAGGAGGGTGGCCTTTCCAGAGGATTTTAGTGTCAGGGAGACCGTGCTGTCATGCTCCAACTGACTTCCTGCATCATATCTTGCCAGGTTGATTGCAATATCTTGTGTTGTAGCCATCTGGAATTGCACTTTCTTCAAATGAATTACGAGTATTCTGTCATGTTTGGCTTACCATTAAGCCTGTCATCCTGACAATACAGAGAGGTTCAGAAGAAGCCAAACTCCATGTCTGCCTCACCAGCTGTAATGTTTGTGAACCAGAGATATGACATTGAGGAGGGAGGGGGTAGGTGGCTGGGGTACCACCTGGCAGCCATGCTTGGATGTACCCAAGTCCATTTCCCCCTTACCTATCTTAGCAAGTGCATCCAGGGTAGGAGGCAGGTCTCGTGAGGACATTTTCATTATGGAGTGTGTTGGGAGGGCAAGGACATGTCATCTATGGCTCCAGGGATGAGTGAAACATCACCGTAGATGTTTGGCCGGTTTTGTTACATACAAATAGCAAGGCTCTCTGTGACACCTGAGTTGTAGTGCTTGTAAGCATTCGCACCAAACTGTTATGACATGCTTGTGAAAACTTTTAGGCCCATTTTGCATGTGAGAAGATGGTGTCCAATTTACATCTCTTCTAATGGTATTGCCATCCTGGATGTATGAATACATTGGAGATGGTTATGCAGGAAGTGATAGGCATGTCCAAATGTAGATGCCAGATGGTATGCAATGGATTGGAGTACAAACTGTTCTGGGATACGTATAGCCACGAGCAAAACGAATGAACTTGTGAATTAATGAGAGAATGATTGAGATAAAGAATGGTAGAATGAATAGGGATGCTAAGAGACTCACCTGGATTTGACCAAGAGCCCTCTCTACTTTGCGGCCGCTTCCTTTTTCGAGCCGACTTCTTTGCAGCAAGGCAGATACTTGGATGGACCAAAACTTTGGCTGGGACAGCAAGAACTTGTGTGGACAATAGAAAGGAACAAAAACAATGCATGTCAACAACAGGTGACCAATAATCCTTCAACGACTTGGCAGGTTTGTGTGTTAACTACAAGCAGCACATTAATGTTCATGTAAGAACTGCATATTCCAGAAATCTCAGCCACTTTGCAAAAAGCATTTTTCCAATTATGCAAGCGAGCCTAATGAGAACAAACGGAGTCGTCATGCAGTTGGTGAAATTAAAACTCTTACAAACTTCATGGTTTGCAAAAAAAAAAAAATAATAAAACTTTACAATAAAATTCCAAATGGGGAATTGTGAAAAATCAGACACCCGGAACTAAAATGGCTTGATCCACTTATACAATGTCCTTCCCAAGGGTAGCACAAAATTACTAATTATGACCTTTTTGACATAGAAATGCAACAATTTCCTTGCTAATTTTCCCTTTGTTAAAACTCGAATTGACATCCACACCCAAAACAAAATCACTCTCATTATCATGACTCCCGTTCACAGTCGGCATTCTGGTAATTTCCCCATACATCCCATTGTCAAACCATGGTCGACCCATTTATGCTCCGAAGGGTGTGGGAAGGGTGTAGTCTGGGTCAGTTTGAAACCTTATCTTCAAACTGATAGTTTATGGAATTTTATCAACAGCTTTGGTCAAAATATCAAGAAAGGGTGCTCTTTGCAAGAGGAGTTGTTGGGGGGATGGGAAGGGAGAATTATTTTCCAGGTCAGAAAATCTGAGTGCTTCTGTTGAGTGATCAGAAGAAACAAAACAAAGACTCAGCAATGATAACGTATTTCCAATTTTAAATGTATACATGTGGAAAAGGCACTCCAACATTTGAGCGGAAAACATGGCACAAATTATTTGGAGATGGATTGCAGAGCATCAATACAATTCGTTTTCTCTTTGGGATAAAAATAATAATAATTAATAAAACCACGTACAAAATCATGCTGGAAATATAAACTGGTGATGAGAGGAGTTATTAATAAAGTGCAAACTGTTTGCGGGATGGTGAGGTGGGGGTGAGTCATGGGAATTAAATATTAAGAGGTTGAGGGTAAAAAGATGTTTTTTAAAATAAAAAAAAAAGAAGAAGAAAATAAACATTTTGGAAAACCTACGGATAACATTTTCCATATAACCCGCTTGGGGGTAGAGTATAAGTGGGTGAGATGGGGGGGGGGAGGGTTGTTGAAAACAATACGCACAATCAGAACACGTCACTATACATCCTGTTTGCCACCGCACTCATGCTAGCCAATCCTGTTGGCGCCTGCCCAACACCCACTCACAGACCCCATGTGGAGGCAAACTTTTTGCAAGGACATGAGGTCACACAGAAGGTTTACATTGTGTGTCCACACAGGAAAAGCGTTATTCACAGGTTTGAAAGAAAAATATGCCAAAATTATTGTATTCATCTCATGCAAGAGTGCTTGGATGGGAATACAGAATATTTGTTTGTCTGTTTTATACAACGGCAGGAATCTCATTGCTACGGCTGACAAATCACACCAGATCTGAGAAATTACAGCATGACGTTAAAAATGTAACCACTACATAACAATGACTGCATTCGATGTCAACTTCAATACAGTTACAAAACAACATCCTCTCTTCTGCAAAAATGAGTGTCCAACAATTTGTTTTTAAAACACCACATTTTGACCAGTCGTATTATGTAGAGCAGTCACCCATGAAGTAAACTAACATGGTGGCAGTGGGATAACAACTATACAATATAATGGATCATAAAGTCAATCGAGTTCAATCAAAGGTGCTCTGCTGCCACCCGCTATACACGTGACAACCATCTAACCAGCCTGCAAATCGAGAGGCACGTGTAGGCTGGAAAGATGCCTGCACACGGGCACAACGCACATGCTCCATATGATTATATTGGCTCTAATGAGATGGAAAAGTACAAAGTCAAAACGTCCAACTAAAAAAAGGTGACAAGAGCCTGAGAGCCTTCCACCACTCCTGTAAGGTCCGATTGACTAATATTCATTGCAAACTAGTCTCAAGGACTTATCCAGTGGTTCTGCTTCCTTAACGATGCTCACAACCACTCATTTGTTCCTTCCATTCCCCCACCTGTGGAATGAACTTCCACATTCTCTTCAATCACATACTTCCCTCGAGACGTTCAAGGCAACTGTTCATCCCCATCTCAGATCATCCCCATCCAAGACTTTTTTCTGCCTCTGACAACCCCCATCACCCATCATCACCACCACCCACCACCACCACGCCCAAGCCCAACTCATTCCAGTTTTTCCTTCCTGAGAGTTTGCCTCCATATCCATCCTTTCCACCATGACTGTTTGTCCTCCCCTACTCCCCTCCCCCTCATTCCTCCCCACACCCAATGTTTGTCAAAGTCTCCCTCTATTTTCTCTTCAGAGAATCATTGGCTATCGCTGGTCAGACTGTGCGTCCAACAAGCGGTTACTGAGAGAGACTCAAATGAGAATTATTACCGAAATAGCCCGTGAGCATCAGCTGCGGCTGTGTGGACATGCAGCTTGATTTCATGACCCTGATCTTGCTCACTACATTCTCTCAGCAAGGGAGCCTGGTGAATGGAGGAGGACAATGGGATAACCACATTGCTCATGGTTACACCAGGTTGGTCAGCATCTCAAGGAGATGGAGATGGGCCAGGTATCTGCCTGGGGGGTAGCCAGATAGAGGCCCTTGGAGTACCAACAGAAAGTGGACGACGTACTGCTGCGGCACATGCTCCCATACCTAACCTAACCCTCCAATTTGTCCTTCTACCCTGCCATTGGTGTCCCCCCCCCTCCTTTCGACTGTTCCTTTGGTTCGGTCACGACTTGATCCTTTCAGTGTTCAAGCTCTTCCACGAGAATGGACTTTGTACACAAATAATAGTCGATAAACTCTATATCATAAAAAAGAGCCATGTCTGTCTGTCTGTCTGTCTGTCTGTCATGCTATAATTTGAGTAAGGATCAACGGATTTCAATGAAACCAATGACGGTGGATTCAAGAAACTCCCAGGAAGGTTTGTGATGCAAAAAGAAAAAAAAAAAGAAAAAAAAAAAGAGGAAGGTTTGTATATATACGCATGTTACGAAACTACAAATGCCAACTTGCTACCCCCTCAAACCATCTATCTATATCTCTCTCATATATATATATATATATATATATATATATATATATATATATATATATATATATATATATATATATATATATCTCTCTCTCTCTCTCTCTCTCTCTCTCTCTCTCTCTCTCTCTCTCTCTCTCTCTCTCTCTCTCTCTCTCTCTCTCTCTCTCTCTCTCTCTCTCTCTCTCTCTCTCTCTCTCTCTCTCTCTCTCTCTCTCTCTCTCTCTCTCTCTCCCTCTCCCTACCTCTCCCTCACCCTCCCTCCCTACCTCCCTCACCCTCCCTCCCTACCTCTCCCACCCTCTCTCTCTCCTCTTCCCACCTCCCTCCTTCCCTCTCTCCTCCCACCTCCATCTATCTCCCCCCCCGCCTCTCAATATTCCCATCAGCGAAGTGATGGGTAGTATTTGCGAGTAATAATAATATGCAGCTGTTATTTCATATTTTACATTGTTGTGAGGCTCATAACGAAGCTTGTACATAAAACGCATGCAGGTCAAGGACATAAAGAGATTTTACTGGACTTCTAAACAAATTACAGGGACAATAGTAGACAATAGACAAACACATATATGGTAGATGCGATTTCGAACCCGAGTTCGCTGAATCATAAGCTAGTGGTTAACATAGGGGGAACACAAACATGCCAGCCAAAACGATGCGCTGCTATTTAGCCCATCACTCTTAAGCCATATCTCTACTTCTTTGAACGGCCCCAATTCCTCCCACTTTATAGGGGGGAGTCAGCCAGGGAACGTTTTTGGCACGTCTTTCATGAACTGGCGAGCCAGGCCGGACATTTGACTGAATGTGGGAGAAATATGGAATTTGGTCAGGGTCACAAATTATATTATTTATGTGTCTGTTCGGCAGTGTATCGGTACAGTGTGAGGTTAATGCTTGTACACCTAAGACTCAATACGGAATGCATTGTTTGATGTATACGACTGTGTAAAGTTAGTTGAGCTGAGACATTGATTCCAAAAGTTGATTTGTCTAAAAGGGTAACAAGATATGTTGTTGAAGTTGGTGTTTATAACTTGTGTAGAAAGATTGCAAGGGTGTAAGAGTTTTCCGGTCACTGCAGGATGTGGAATAGCCTCGTAAGCAAGAGCAGTTTGTAAAGGTTGGACTTTTATGAATGTTCTCTCTCTGAGAATATATAAATAGGAAGATGGGTCAACAACGGGAAGAAAAGAGAATAGCCAGTCCAGACTCCAGAGGTGCTTTGTTTTGTGCCGTGCCAAGTCAGAGTTTTACTTTTGGAAAAATAAAGTTTGGAGTGTACCTGCCTGCCAGTGCGGATCCATCGAGTAAAGAACCTTCGAGTTTTGTGACACCCCAGTCGGTGGCAATAACTTGTCGACTTTTCGAGGAAGACTGCAATCGTTAACGTCCACCAGTGACCGACTCTGGGGGACAGGTCCTCTGGCTCAACGTCCTTCTGATCGACAGTGCAAACACTCATGCCTTGCCCTGCATGTCAAACACCAGGGTGATGGTTTACAACTGTGTCGAGATCGGAACCTAGGTGAGACAGCTCAAAAGGGAGTGCGCATACCTCAAAACTATCCTGCCAGCCCCACTGCTATGCCTCACCAACATCCCATCATTTAGTTCACTCAATTAATGTCATCAAAGCATTAAGTTAATCAATTAAATTTTTCATATATATATATATTTAATATACACATTCTATGACACTTCATATCTTGCGAGCAATATATATTTCAAAAATTTATCAAGTCATGCAAAGTCATCAGGGTCACATTTAATATGTATGCAAATTGGCAAATAATTATTAACCTCCTCACCGTGTGCCCCAAGAAAACGATTATAATATTAACGACACATTTTTGACTGGAATCTTGGATTTTGTTATTGAGGCTGTTATTGATGAAAATTTAAGTTCAATAAATCGGAGTTTACTGGGGATCAAACAGAAAACCAAACAGATCAAAAACAAACGCGTTACCAAGTGAGGCATCCTATCATGCTAAGAACTATCCATATTTATTTTACGGAGAACATTCAACTTAAAGTGACCAACGTAATTCCAAACACAACGAGTATTAATGATGTACATTGTTGGACCGTGAACCGTTGTTGTCATCCAATGTGCAACCAACCAGCACCACGAGCATTTTGCTGACTTGCACGCAACATTGGATGGAAGTCGATTTGTCCATTATTAACAAAATTCATTCCGTGGTGTCGGAATGTGCTTGGAGCATCCCTTGTACATAGTGTACAAAACAAACATTCCGTTCACAATGAAAATGATCATCAACATGAGTGTAACTTTGGAGCTGGGACTTGGGATTTAAACACGGTAATATTTTCATGCCACTTGTATTTAGACCATATTCGTTTAATGATAAACTACATTTGTCACACCATACTTCTCATCAAAATAACACTTAATTAACTGGTAACTTAAAGATATTAACGTGGATGGAATGAGGGCTTGGCACCATACTCTCCAGTACATCATTTCCATAATCCGCATACAAAATCAGGGAATAGTGGCACGCATGGTTTGAGTGATATTGCTCTTTGGAAATCATATATCTTGTGCCAACTCTGTAGGCATACCATTTGCGGACTGTCAAACCAACTTCTGCTCATTCATCTCAAGGCTACCACTGCCGAGACACCAGATGTCGACCACCTGGACGTACTATGGGGTCTTGGGAACGAAGCCGTTAAGGCACGCTGAGTGACCACAGAAAATGCGTCTGTAATGCTGGGTGTAGCCATCCGGTCCCAATGAAGAAGAAGAAACCCTATGCCCCACCGTGTTTGGGTCTATTAGGCAAAATAAAAGGAAAAGCAACTTTCATTTCCTGATATCTTTTGTAGAACAGAAAACAGTAAAGAAAACTTGGACAACAAACCGGAGATAAAAATTAGTGTGGTTAAACGCACGCTCGAGCCAATACGTATCCGAAAAGAAGAGGAAGAACCTTACTCACCCACCATGCTTCGTTAGTTTCTCGGCTTTGCCTATTTCATATACCTCCGCCACGTAATACCTGATCCACGAGAACACATCGGGCCCAATACATTTTTGAAATATCATGCTATACATCATTTTTGGCCCCATCTCTCAATGGTGAAGAATCACTTTGAAATTAAATAATTCTCGTATCCAGATCCGCATTCGGATCTTCACCAAAATCAAATTTGTTTGTCGTGATCACACACCCAACATGTCCACCAAGTTTCGTCCGAATCCGTCCACAAATTTTTGAGATATCGTGATATATATAGTTTTTGGCCCTATCTCTCAATGGTGAAAAATCACTGAAAAATTCTCATAGTCAGATCTGGATCAGTGACTTGATATGCAAATCCTCTTCAAATTTCAAACCAATGGGTTAAAAATTGAGCATTTTAGAAATTCCACCTTTGTTGTCGACCTTTTGGTCAATGTTGACCTCAAAAATAATTGGCTGTTTGAATTCAGTCACCTGAAATATAAATTATCTTCAAATTTGAAGTCAATCGGATGAAAATTGAGGATTTCAGAAATCGCACCTGAGTTGTTGACCTTTTGGCTGAGGTTGACCTCAAAATAATTGGTGGTTGGAGTCAGTAAGCTGATATGAAAATCCTTTCAAATTTCTAGTCAATGGGATAAAAATTGAGCATTTTAGAAATTCCACCTTAGTTGTTGACCTTTGGCATCTGTTGGCCTTTTGACCTCAAAAACAACAGGCTTCTTGCTTATGATAAACTCTACCATGTGGTGAAGTTTCGTGAAGATCGGTTTGGAATTGTGACCTGCAAGTGATAAACAGACAGACAGACAGACAGACAGACAGACAGACAGACAGACAGACAGACAGAACAGCAAAATCGATTGACCAATATAATTGAAAAATCTTCGATTTTACAAGTAACAAACGGAGAGAGAGAGGTGAAAACATAACCTCCTTCACCTTCCATGGCGGAGGGAATAAATAACCCGATGTACATACGTGAAGCAAAAACATGTGTACGACTTATGTGCACAAAAAATACATCGTGATTATATACCTGGGATCATTACCTTCGCAAACTTTGTTGCGAAGGTTATGTTTTGATCGGTGTGTATTTATTTATTCATTTGTGAATATGTTTGTTTGTTTGTTATTCGCATAACTCCAAAAGTATTGAACTGAATCGCAGCAAATTTGGTGGGATGATTGGTTATTATCCGAGGACCATTTGATTAGATTTTGGGAGCGATCGGGTCAAAGGTCAAGGTCATGAAAAGGTCAAAATCGTCTTTTTACCATAGTGTGGTCAATTTGTATCCAATTTGCATGCAACTAATGCCAAAATGTTCAGAATTCAATGCCCCATCTTGTGATATGTGACATGACAATGACGTAATAACCCTTATTAGCGGTTGGGAGTCAAAGGTCAGGAGGGGTCACGACATTGCAAAATATGCGGTTTTAGTCATAACACGGTCAATTCTTATCCGATTTGCATGAAACCAACACCAAAATGTTCACTGTTCTGTTCCCCACACTCTAATACCAATTACAAAATTAAGAGTACAAAGGTCAAGGTCGAGGTCATGAAAAGGTCAAAATCGTCATTTTGCCATAGTGCGGTCAATTTTTATCCAATTTGCATGCAACCAATGCCAAAATGTTGTGAATTCAATGCCCAATCTTGTGATATACGATATGACACAATGACGTCATTACCTTTGTTAGCGGTTTGGGTCAAACATCAGGGGGGTCAACGACTTTTATTATCATAACGTGGTCAATTCTTATACAATTTGCATGTAAGAAGATTCAAAATGTTTTGAATTCAATTCCCTATCCTGTGATGTGTAATATTTGACAGTGACTTTATTGGTGAGTTTAAAGCATTGGGGGGGGGGGGGGGGAGTGTGTCACTGAACTTACAAAAAGTGCATACCTTAGTGGCACGTGCATACCTTAGTGGCTTCAAATGTGTCATTCTTATGTGCCATGATGCTTTCGGCTGCTGGTGCAATTTGAAGATATTAAAAAATAAAAGATGTGCACATTTTACAGTTGTAAGGATGCAGGTAATAAAAACGGTTAGCAGGCAAAAACATAGTTCTCTCCATGCAAACCAATGGGACTTTGGCACCAGGAGAGGCATATTTCACAACTTATAATTCTATTTATCGATCGTACTTCAAACCCCTATCGTGCAACTAGCTAATGTCATACGCTCTACATATAGTACACACAGCTGAATTAGTACTTTCAGATGTCATACTTTCTGAAAATGAATGTTTGTTTGTTCACAATAAATAACTTATTTAGAAAAACAGAAACTCGTGTGTGCTAAATGGCCCTAAAATGCCAGAAAATAATTTCTTATAATGTGACCAGTTGTCATCAGATTGACTTGACACCGACACCCAAAATGGTCAGGGAGTTCATACAGAAATTGTACAATGTACGTGAATCAGTGTCAAACAGCAGGAAATTTAATGTTTTTAAGCCATCATAACACATATGAGATGGCAGATGTGGTATGGGATTAAATACCCTCACAATCAACGGTTTCTGGGGGGGGGGGGATGTTGCGTTGGCGAAGGTATGCATTCTACTGAGTGCCCGTTCTTATTCCAATTGTACTGGGCCATGAACTAACACTCAGGCCTCAGGCCTGAGGCCTGCCGATCTGTACTGCTGCATGCAATGGCGGCGCATGATTTTATTAGGGTGGAGTCAGGTCAGCTGTCCAGCCAATGGGTGTAAAGCAGTGCAATGGAGTCAGGGCCGCTGAACACTGACCCACGTATATGTGATATTTTCTAAGTTTAAAAAGGGCATAACTCTGTGAAGATAAAACACCCTGAAACTCAAACTTGTTCTGTAACTTATCATCATAAAGTCATGTACCAAGTTTCAATTGAATATGTTTAAGGGTATGGGGAAATAATTCTGAAAAACCACAGGTGGGCCGGATGGATGGACGGACGGATGGACAGCAAACCAATAGTTCCCTCTGGTGAAACCAGTAGGGGACTAATAAGATATATACAGGGTTTCGTGGTGATGGACGAAATAACACAGGTTTTGGTTGGCCATTTAATGTTCCCTTCTAAACCCCTGGCTCAAGATGCAGAGAGACGAGCAGTTCCGGGGGGAGTCAAGCAGTGCCGGGGGGAGTCGACCAGTGCCGGGGGGAGTCGACCAGTGCCGGGGGGAGTCGACCAGTGCCGGCGGGAGTCGACCAGTGCCGGCGGGAGACCAGCAGTGCCGGCGGGAGACCAGCAGTGCCGGCGGGAGACCAGCAGTGCCGGCGGGAGACCAGCAGTGCCGGCGGGAGACCAGCAGTGCCGGCGGGAGACCAGCAGTGCCGGCGGGAGACCAGCAGTGCCGGCGGGAGACCAGCAGTGCCGGCGGGAGACCAGCAGTGCCGGCGGGAGACCAGCAGTGCCGGCGGGAGACCAGCAGTGCCGGCGGGAGACCAGCAGTGCCGGCGGGAGACCAGCAGTGCCGGCGGGAGACCAGCAGTGCCGGCGGGAGACCAGCAGTGCCGGCGGGAGACCAGCAGTGCCGGCGGGAGACCAGCAGTGCCGGCGGGAGACCAGCAGTGCCGGCGGGAGACCAGCAGTGCCGGCGGGAGACCAGCAGTGCCGGCGGGAGACCAGCAGTGCCGGCGGGAGACCAGCAGTGCCGGCGGGAGACCAGCAGTGCCGGCGGGAGACCAGCAGTGCCGGCGGGAGACCAGCAGTGCCGGCGGGAGACCAGCAGTGCCGGCGGGAGACCAGCAGTGCCGGCGGGAGACCAGCAGTGCCGGAGGGAGACCAGCAGTGCCGGCGGGAGACCAGCAGTGCCGGCGGGAGACCAGCAGTGCCGGAGGGAGACCAGCAGTGCCGGAGGGAGACCAGCAGTGCCGGAGGGAGACCAGCAGTGCCGGAGGGAGACCAGCAGTGCCGGAGGGAGACCAGCAGTGCCGGAGGGAGACCAGCAGTGCCGGAGGGAGACCAGCAGTGCCGGAGGGAGACCAGCAGTGCCGGAGGGAGACCAGCAGTGCCGGAGGGAGACCAGCAGTGCCGGAGGGAGACCAGCAGTGCCGGAGGGAGACCAGCAGTGCCGGCGGGAGACCAGCAGTGCCGGCGGGAGACCAGCAGTGCCGGCGGGAGACCAGCAGTGCCGGCGGGAGACCAGCAGTGCCGGCGGGAGACCAGCAGTGCCGGCGGGAGACCAGCAGTGCCGGCGGGAGACCAGCAGTGCCGGCGGGAGACCAGCAGTGCCGGCGGGAGACCAGCAGTGCCGGCGGGAGACCAGCAGTGCCGGCGGGAGACCAGCAGTGCCGGCGGGAGACCAGCAGTGCCGGCGGGAGACCAGCAGTGCCGGCGGGAGACCAGCAGTGCCGGCGGGAGACCAGCAGTGCCGGCGGGAGACCAGCAGTGCCGGCGGGAGACCAGCAGTGCCGGCGGGAGACCAGCAGTGCCGGCGGGAGACCAGCAGTGCCGGCGGGAGACCAGCAGTGCCGGCGGGAGACCAGCAGTGCCGGCGGGAGACCAGCAGTGCCGGCGGGAGACCAGCAGTGCCGGCGGGAGACCAGCAGTGCCGGCGGGAGACCAGCAGTGCCGGCGGGAGACCAGCAGTGCCGGCGGGAGACCAGCAGTGCCGGCGGGAGACCAGCAGTGCCGGCGGGAGACCAGCAGTGCCGGCGGGAGACCAGCAGTGCCGGCGGGAGACCAGCAGTGCCGGCGGGAGACCAGCAGTGCCGGCGGGAGACCAGCAGTGCCGGCGGGAGACCAGCAGTGCCGGCGGGAGACCAGCAGTGCCGGAGGGAGACCAGCAGTGCCGGAGGGAGACCAGCAGTGCCGGAGGGAGACCAGCAGTGCCGGAGGGAGACCAGCAGTGCCGGAGGGAGACCAGCAGTGCCGGAGGGAGACCAGCAGTGCCGGAGGGAGACCAGCAGTGCCGGAGGGAGACCAGCAGTGCCGGAGGGAGACCAGCAGTGCCGGCGGGAGACCAGCAGTGCCGGCGGGAGACCAGCAGTGCCGGCGGGAGACCAGCAGTGCCGGCGGGAGACCAGCAGTGCCGGCGGGAGACCAGCAGTGCCGGCGGGAGACCAGCAGTGCCGGCGGGAGAGTGCCAGAGGGAGATGAGCACTGCCAGAGGGAGACCAGCAGTGGTGGAGCAAGACGAGCATCATTGCTGAGAGAGAGGCAACAGTATGTCCATAGTTGAATGTCTGGTACGGACTTAAAACTGATGTTCAGAGATAAAGCTGTTTGAAAAGACAGACTTGATTTTGGCAGCAATGGTGAATTTCACTTTGCTTGCAATTGGAAGGAGCTTACTGGCCAATTATAGTTGAGAGGGTTTGTTTTTGCATGCTTTCTTGTGAATAGGAGTGATGTTGGAAGAATTCCAGGCAGACCGGAGGTGGCCAGAGGACAGGCACAAAACAGTTTAAAAACGAGAAGCAAGGGCAGCAGAGCAGGATTTGAGAAAATGGGCACTGATGTCATTTGGGCTGATCGCCAATGAAGACTCAGGCTGGACAGAACTTTCTCTACCTTTCCTGCTCTGAATGAGACAGAGTCAATGAGGCAGATGATTTGAGGGGGGGAATGTGCGGTCAGAATGGGGTGGGTTGGGTACACAATATTTAGTTGCAAACATTGAGTTTAGGCCATTCGAATGAATATATAGTACTTGGTGTTTTCCATTGTTGACTTATGTCCTTGTTACCTCCGCTATCTGCAATGGATGGAGGTTATGTTTTCATTCTTGTCTGTTTGTTTATGTGCAGGATATCTTAAAACGTTGTGGATGGATTTGGATAAAATTTGGTGGGCCGGGTGGGTATGTGACAAGGAAGAATTGATTCGATTTTGGTGAAGATCTAGATCCGGATACGAGATTAAAAAATTGTTAAGTGATTCTTCACCATTGAGAGATGGAGCCAAAAATGAGATAGAGCATGATATTTCAAAAAGTTTTGGACAGATTATGACAAAACTTGGTAAATGAGTTGGGTGGGTAACAAGAACATGCCGATTAGATCTTGGAAAGGTCCGGATCCTGATCCGGTGTTTCCGTGGGATACAAGACGTAAACTGTTCAGCCGAGCGGATGTATGCGCTCAACCAAGTGCCCGTTCAGTTATTCCTGTCAATGTATATTGATGTCTTTTAATGTCTTTGTTCTGCATGTGATTTATGTACATTCCACTCCATGAGTCTCAGATCACTCATAAAACAACAAATATTTGTATTTTTTTTTTGACATGTTCACATTTGCATGTGCAGTAGTTGAACTGGAGAGTTCATTCATATGTATGCATGTATTCATAGTGGACTGATGACTGTCAATTATGACTGTGTCAATTATGACTTCAACCAACGGGTCTGCCCATTTTCTGGTGGATAGAGGGGTGGTGGCGGCACAGTTGTGCCATTCTCACATAGTCCCATGTGGTTTAGTGCAGGGAATCAAACTTGGCCAAGTTGCCGATACCTCACCTACTCTATTCGAAAGACAAGGTGGGATATTTAATGTTCACCAACTAAGGCTATCAGATGGATTCTCAAATTATGATCCATCTATTCGAAAGTACACTGTCAATGATGCAACACCCTGCCTGTGAAGCACAAGTCCAGCAGTTTATAGTCAGACAAAGAATCAAACCCAGATTTCCAGATTATGCAGATTCCAGATTATGCAAACAAATTCCAGATTATGCAGCTCAAAGGTAAGTGTGCTTATCGCTGCATCATCATGTAAAACAACTGTAGAGTGAGAATGCCTTGTAATGGAGAGTTAGGTTTGAATCATATTTTGCATCGAGTTCAATGAGTTTTTTTTGTTTCATGAAATTCCCTCCATTTACACCTTAGCTCAAGTAGGAAATAAATGCCCATTGTTATTGTATGGAACCAAAATGGAATCCTTGCAGGTGAGGTACAGCAGTTGAAGCTCGAGTTGAGCAAGTATGCATATTCTGTTTGAACGACAACTGGCAATGAGGTTTACACCACCAACGTGGAGTTGTGCTGTGCTCAAGTATTGTACTTCGTAACAATTAATAATGTGAATGTGTATGTAATCTAAGAAAAGAGACATCATTTGAAAGGACGCACGTGCATCGGATTTGAGAAGATGAGCGTTAAAAATAACAACATCGGTAAATTCACGTCCGAGAAGTGGTTGAGGACATGTTCGATACTGGTTCTGTTTTTTACAACTAAAATGATCGCCAGTCAGCCATCTTTGTTCGAATTACGAAACAAAATGATGCGCTTTTGTGTACCGTCATGTGTTATCTCTGTGCCAAGTACGAATAAAATTGGCCGACATGTCCAAGATATGGTTGCGGACGCACGCACACACACACGGTCCAAGATATGGTTGCGGACGCACGCACACACAGACACAAAAATCGAGACCAAACACACAAGCCCCCGTTTTGGACTAAGTCCAACGGGGGCTAATAACTCGAAGCAGAAAGTTAATCCGTTTTCACACACAAAAAAAAAAAAATCCAAGTGTTCCCAAAACAATGAAAGAGGTCCTTGTGATGCATGAATACATGTATATGCTCAACAAAACTTCAGCATTCCTCTGTCAACGTCATTCATTCGTTTAAAGGAAAATAAACACCAATGTGAAACAACAGATTTCTACAAGATATCTGTTAAGTGCACAAATAAATGTGCTTACCGTCACAAAAGCCAAAATTTCTTCATCGGTGAGGTTGTACGAAGGGTTGCTCTTCTGCAAGTCAGTGCTGGAAAAACAAAAAAAAGAATAGCAGATATTGCTCAAGGTGAAGTAAAAGTCACGTGACTGCAGCTTGGTCGTCTTGATTTTAAAAACAAACATCATTTATTTTCAACCACCAAGATCAAGCTTGGGCCTGTGACGTCATTCAAATCGCTCCGTCAAGTGGTAATACATTTGACAAGAATGTAATTCCTGGAATGTCGGGAAATCATCCCCAAAATAAACAGCCATTCAAAAAGTATTAAAAAAAAGACAAATTACACCAAAATCGTTTGATTTTGCTCCCTACTGGCTGAGTAACTGCATCAAGTGCAGATTGGGCTGTTTGGATCTGGGGATAATGTCAAATTGAGGAAATTTAAGAGAAAATGAAGGGAAGGAAAGAGGATACAAAAGAGAAACAAAAGTATGGGAGAGTGAAGATTGGGCGATAATGTATTAAAAAAAAAAAGTGTGAAGGAGATAGGAGTACGAGGATGCACGTTGTGGTGGCGGGTGGGGGGAGCTGGGGGGCACAATATTTCACCATTTTGTCGATGTAATAAATGAATAGCCAATTTTGAATCAGATTATTATATTTGGAGGTTTGGATGTCTGTAAAAAAAATAATAATAATAAAAAACAACAAATGTGGCCATTAAATAAAATAATTAAAATTATAATGTTTCAGTTTTTTAGACTTATAGCCAGATAACCAAGGAGGTTTCCTCGGGAAGGGTAGATGGAGGCGAAATGGAGATATTTTCATCATGGCTAAACTCCATCTTGCAAGTCAAATCAAGGCATTTGCTCTATTCAATACTCGGATTTCCGAATGACGTGACCGACTGAATTAATTACCTCATTCGTTGAGTGGTTGTGAAATGAACAAAAATAGAGACGGGGAGGTTATTAAACAATTAATTACTTCCTCAAACAATTGCAATCTACATCGCTCCAAGAGCTGTTGGTAGTCACAAAACGGGAGTCTTCTTTGGATGTAGAATCCCTTAAACCTAAGCAATGGACATCTGGTTCAGATTTCAATGGGCGGTGATCTAGAGGCCACAAAACTGCGCGCGCACAAAGCCTGACATGCCAAAATTGTGACAAAAAAACTTTGACATATTAACGATTCAAACAGATCACAAGGATATGAAGAAGCTAGCCATGCTCCTTAACCATATGTTAGAGCACTTAGAGAGTGGGATACAAATGTGACACAACAAAGAGCATCTATTCCCCACTGTTCAAGCGTTTTTGTTTTCACTCAGTAGCAATCCTTTAGATTTAGTCCACTCCCTCCCCAAAATCAAAACCAGGCAAAGTAACACTTTAAAGGCAACTTTCAGATATTCTGTGTTCAAGCTCAACAGAGCCGCCCTTTCATTCCCCTCTTTTTGTCTCTGCCGTCTTGCCTGTCCCTCTGCGTGTCTGCTCTTTGACCACCCTTACATGTCTGTCACTCAAATATTCCCGCTCCCGTTATCTAAAAGTCAGCCTTCGTACCTGTCTCTCACTTTGCCTCCATGATCATTATTGGGATGAAATATATATATATATATATATATATATATATATATATATATATATATATATATATATATATATATATATATATATATATATATATATATATATATATATATATATATATATATATATAGGTCAATGAAGGCGCTACCAGAATTACCAATGCATAATGTAAATCAGAATAGGGCCTCGAGTTCAGTGGAAACAAACACTTGCATGATACAATGTCTTTTGCATTTTGTAAAAGAGACAAAATTCCAAAAACTCCTTTGGTATTCAACACATCCAAACACCATTCCAGAAGAATGGTTCAGAAACAAAGAATGAGTGACAGCATCTACCTCGGGGTCGCCCGTTTAGGTTACACAATAAGCACGGATCTCCCTCCTACTCATTCCTACCTGCTGTCTGGCTGTGCCAGCATTTACGTTGGACAGGATCCATCCCCAAGAGGCAAAGAATATAAAGAAAGGAGAAGGATATAAGTCGCCACTCAAGTGCAAACAAGCCAAAACACCGCTGCAAGTCTTCAATATAAAGTACGATGGGAAATTCCAGCAAGGCACACATCCACCACTCCAAATGAAATTTAAGAAACTTCACACCAGGAAGGAGTATTGCATCTCAATTTCAAACGGATCAGCGAGCATTTCCAGAAGAAAGCAAAGGTAGGTCATACTATTAATTCCAGGACTTGCATTAATTGAAATGTTTGAGTGCTTTTCTTTGAATAGCTTTCGCATGTGCAATATAAAATAAATTTGGGATGGCATGTTTTTAGTCGTGAACAGGCATGCGAGCAATCGGTTCCAATTTGCATGCTCGGCAGAGTTGAATTTGAACAAAAAATTCCATCCCGGTACAGTGCCAACAGTTGTTGCATCAGGGGTACACATTTGCTTGAGTGGCATGTCAAGTTGGCCAGTCTTCTCACCAATCAAAAGGCTATGACAATGCATTTTGTAAGACTATGTTTGTTGCCATATACAGACAGATAATCGACAAAAGAAATGGAAACACAAACAGAATGTCATTAGTCAGGTGTTGGGCCACCACTTACATCCAGGACAGCATGGATATGAAGTGGCATGGAGTCAACAAATGTCTGGAACTGTTCTACAGGAATGTGGCACCATTCTTCCACAAGAATCCTCCAATTCATGTCTGCTTGATTGAGGCAGAAACTGCTGCCAAAGGCATCTCTCCAGACAGTTCCACAAATGTTCCATGGGATTGAGGTCCAGCGATCCATGACTGGATAGGCGTCTCACAACTTCTCAGTAACTGATTGCATGTCCTGCAGAATCTCACCCAAGAACTTGACCATGAGTTTGGACCTAGACACCTCTTCCTCATCACTGCCTGCATCCTCCTCCTCCTCCTCAGAAGCCTTGGTAATGGCTCCCAACTCCTCATCGGTGAGCTCCTCAGCATGTGAGGTTATAAGAGCATCTAACTCCTCAGGCTCCATGTCGTCGAAGCATCCCGGACGTGGTTGACCAACTTAGTGCTCAGTACAGCGTTCGCTGCAACACTTTCTTGGATCGCATTCTCGTTCTTCCGTATGTAGTGAACTGTGAATTTGTTTACTCAATCATGTCTGTCCACAGAAGCCACACTCTGCCCTCTCGACAGTTGGTCCAGCAGATCCACTCTGTGACTCAGGCTCATCACTTTCTTCTGCGTCTTCACAGTCAACACTTCTCTGGCACTGGTCTTGTGCTTGGGAGTCATGTTTCATCAATGAGCAAATGAGCGGAACGAGAGGCAAAGCACCGGTCAAAGGCAGAAGGACGAGAAGAATGATTGAGACCCAGGACACGCTGCATACATGCTGCGGGAATTGTGGGTAGTTGTGGGAGGGGCAAGTAATCTGCCTATTGTTTGCGGGGGATGTTGCTGGATGGAACGTTTTACCAGATGTACTCAGCCGAGGTCTGGGGGTAGATGTGGTGAAGCATTCTAATTATGCAAGTGTTCATGCTAACATTTTACTCAGCAGGTGCCAGATGTGGTGAAACATATTAATATGTAACTTGTGAGGGGGGGGGGGTGGTGAAATCCTCCACAGCTCAGCTCGTAATATATTCGGTGAAGAATTTTAATTACTTATGCAACAAAATGCTAACATTTTACATTTTAATTGTGTAACTCCATAATATCAAGGCAGGTCGCATTTTGTAAACCACGAATATGCAGGGTCCGCGAATATCAAATCCCCAAATAGCAGAGTCTGACAGTATTGTTATGTTTGTGGAGTCGATGGAGGAATTTCATAGCAAAGGTAGGATTGTGCAAGATAGCACGGTCCGTGGATGAGCAGGAGACATCTCGATGTAATACAGTAGAATAAACTATCACCTTAAGATTGTCATGTGTCACTGTACGGGAGACAGTGCTGTGTTAATTAGGTAGGGTTTAAGGCTAATTGCTCCCAGTATGTGATTGCCCCCGTGCCGTTTTCCTATGTTTTTGCATTTACAAAGCTAGCTATAAAAAGGAAGCCGCTTTAACAACAACAAAAAGATATCCATGCCCTGAGGCTTGGGATTGGTCAGTGTGATGTGAGAGGAGGGGGGGGGGACATGATCAGAGAGCAGGAGGAAATAGTTGGGTGAGGTACGAGGGAGACAAAAAAAGGGTCTCGCTCACTGGCTTCTCCCGGCGACACACCGAGGAAGGCAGTGCTGTTCTCGTGTTCGTGCTGTGTGAATTTGCCCGCGTGTTGGAGCAAGACGTTGGCCATTACTGTTCGGCTGAGTCGCGAAGTTGTACGTTTCTGAGGAGAGGAGAAGAGAATAAGAGCGTGCCTCGTGGCCATATCTCAGGGCCTCAGAAATCGTCCCTTCATATGGTCAAGGAGAAAGGCGGCGACCACTTGCGGCGAGTGGACCTGGTATAAGAGAGGAGCAGGGTCGGCACATTTGTTCGTAAGAAACTGCACAAATGCTTGTGGGCCCTTAACAAAGGAGGACCACCCACGTGAATTACCACTCACGTTTCCCGCCAAAAGAGCGGCTTGGCACCATTTTCGGGTGACGTTTCCCACGCATGTCGATGTGGTTCAATCTCCAAACTCCTCAAAGATCATCTCTGGACACCCAGCTTAGTGCCAGAATAAAGAAAGGGATTCTTTTGTTTTATCTTTCCGCTTTTCTGTATGTGTGTGGAAGCGTCTCAAAATAGCTATAGTTTACCTCATGTTATTATTATTACACCAATTTATTTCCATTATAAACATTTGATTTATGTTCATTAAACCCCATTAATTAAGATTGCTTATGTCTGTCTATTCGTTGTGGGTTTGAGTAAAACCCATGTGCATCCATCTGTTACGCCTCCTTGCCGCCCTCCATCCCGAGCTCGCTATAATTTCCAAGGATCATGTGTTCGCTTCCAAGGTAGAACTGTTCGGCTATCCATCCAGGTCGGTCTTAACCGGCTTGGACATGACAGTATACATAAATATAAATTTATTGACTCCTCCCATGCCCTTCCAGCCAAAGGAGCTGCATAAAGCAAACATGAAAGGCTACGCTAGGTAAGCCCTTTGCTGTTTCAAACCCTTCTCAGAGTTCCTCCACAGTTGTAATGACTTTCACAAATAATATACACATGAGAATCCAAATGCTGCACATGCCCTCAACTGCTGGACCAGTTTCATCACTTGTTGGTGAATCAAAGACAGCACAGACAGAAAGATGCACCACTGAGGCTCGCAAGCATTACCACGTGTAAATGTCAAAAGCAGTCAACACGTCAATGAAAAAACAGACACTCACATGCGAAGGCAGGAATAACCAATTAGCTCTCACCTCATCAATTGAACCCAGGTGGCTGGGATATATATATATATATATATATATATATATATATATATATATATATATATATATATATATATATATATATATATATATATATATATATATATATATATATATATGGAGTGTCAAAGGAAGATGTGGAGGATAGAGCGAAATGGAGACTGTTGATCCGCTGTGGCGACCCCTAACAGGAGCAGCCGAAAGAAGAATATATATATATATATATATATATATATATATATATATATATATATATATATATATATATATATATATATATATATATATATGCAGTAATGCACTGCTTAACGACGGGGACACGTTCTGAGAAATGCGTCATGAGCGATTTTGTCATTGTGCGAACATCATAGAGTGTACTTACACAAGCCGAGATGGTATAGCCTATTGCTCCGAGGCTACAAACCTGTACAGCATGTTACTGTACTGAATACTGTCAGCAATTGCAACACAATGGTAAGTATTTGTGTATATAAACATATAAAAGGTTCAGTAAAAATATGGTATAAAAGATAAAAAAAAATGGTACACCTGTAAAGGGCACTTCCCATGAATGGAGCTTGCAGGACTGGAAGTGAGTCAGTGAGTGAGTCAGTGAGTGAGTGGTGAGTGAATGTGAAGGCCTAGGACATTACTGTACACTACTGTAGATTTTATAAACACTACATTTAGGCGATACTAAATTTATTTAAAAAAAAAATTATTTCTTCAATAATAAATTAACCTTAGCTTACTGTAACTTTTGTTCTTTATAAACTTTTTGATGAATGCTTAGGCCTTAGTTATTTTATAACTTGGTTTACACAGTTCTTCAGCTGAAATGTAGGGTCGGTAGGTCGAAATATAAATATAAATATAATTTCAATATTTAGAAATTATATATTTTAATGATTTTTTTTTGGATGTTCCATGGAAAAGGCAAGGGTAGATGGGGGGGGGGGGAAATAAATATAAATCCCAGACCAGGAGGATCTAAGAAAACATTGAAGATGGAAAACCATTCAAATGCAGGATGCCCATGTTCACTGTATCATCTGATGTGAAAAACAATAAAGAAGGATTAAAACTTGTTTTTACAATATAGTCTAGCATGTTTTTCTTATAGAAACTTGTTGGATCATCAAACAAATGGAAACAATGCTGAGAAAATTACTGTCCAAGTCGTAGATGTGTGCGTGCACACCGGTGCATAGTGCTGGATACGATTTTTTAAAAAGGTGTCTACTAGGAGTCAACACGCTCAAAACGGTCAATCAGAGCAATAACCAGCTCTTACTTTTCAGCGGGCATCTGGTCGTACCGTCTCGCCATCCCCATGAGCACATCAAAGGCTGATTTCTGGTCCGTTGAAGGCTGAATATCAGCATCTCGCAGGGAAACTTTGACGTACTTGGCACTGAAATCTTTCAATACGAACAGTGGTGTGTAACTTTTGATGGAAACAAAATTGGCACGATCGAGAGTAGCCTGCGAATCATCCCTGCTGCTGCACTGAATTGATGCAATAGTTCGGCCAGAATATTCGTCGTCAACATGTTGTGTGATTAAATCACCAATACAGTCACTCAAATTTATACCGCTGGCATACTTAACAATCACTTTTTCCCCAGAAACCACAGTCAATCTGAACCACGCTGGCCACTGCTCAGACGCCATGACCGAAGACTACTGCACAGTTTGGTTAAAGGTGACACATCATTTTGGTACGCGCGCGAAATTATATTTTGAAAATAAATGCCGACGTTTACATTTCGGGTTTTGAAACTTGTGCACCTTCAGCGGAAAATTTATAAATATAAAAGGCTAAAAATGTGTTTGATATTTATGTTTCATATCGGCAAATATACCGTCGGCGAATCTGTACACCAAGTTATAAAATAACTAAGGCCTTAGGGGCCATGATGAACAAAACAACAAGAGATTAAATCAAGCACACGGAAAAATGATGCAATCAAGAGACACGGTAAACACGAGATGTATGAGGGGGCTGCGTAACACGGCATACTGTTTTACAGTAAACATTTTTTTTTATAAGTAGAAAGAGTACACTCTAAAATAACGATAAAAAGTACAGTATAGTAAATACATAAACCAGTAACTTAGTTGTTTATCATTATCAAGTATTATGTACTGTACAAAAACTATGTGCTCTACTGTACTTTTATACAACTGGCAGCGGTACGACATCACCAGGTGATAGGAATTTTTCAGCTCCATTATAATCCTGTGGGATCACCATTGTATATGCGATCCGTCGTAATGCGGTGCATGACTGTACATATATATATATATACATACATACATATACACATATACATGTATATATTTATACTACTTCCAGCCTCTTCTAGCTGAAGAAGCTGCATAAAGCAGCCATGAAAGGCTACGCAAGGTAAGCCCTTTGCTGTTTCATGCCCTTCCCAGAGTTCCTCCACAGCTGTATAAACATTTCACAGCTGTAAAGACATATACTTGTTACGTGGAAGAGGGTGGGGAGGAGAATCCATAGCTACAATGGTTAGTGTAGAATGGTCTGCGTGTTTCACATACGTTAGATTGCCACGAAACAGGGATCTGTCAGAGAAAGTCGTTTGTTACATGTGATGCTGAGGAGGCAACATATGTAATTTATATACAAGATAGATTCATAATGCATGCAAATCCTCTTGTTTTTCGTTGGGGCTAGGTGTGGACTTTCCATCACAGAGGCACAAATGTCACTTGTGCAACTAGGCCGATTACTATCTCTCTGGCCAGTGTGTGCCAGCCGTGGCAGCACAGTGGACTGTGGAGTCTGAACATAAAGATGTACATTTATTTTCATTGGGGCCACTCCCGTGGGCAAGACCCCAGAGAACTCTGTCCAGCAGAGAACCAAGGGAGGCTTGTGTGAAAGGAGGATGGAGACCTCGCTTGGAGGAGGAAGCCTCATGTGAAAGGAGCACAAACAAGTGGTTCACGGAGTTTCGTGACGGAGACATTGACTGCAACTTTATCATTGTGGAATCGACCCAAGCTGGGATTACCCTGTATTTTTGGAGGGCCTGGAGGAAGAAGACAGAGGGCAGACCCTAACCCTCTGTCTAAAAAGGACAAAGAGGGCCACGAGATTTGGTTGAGGAGCTACTCACCGCTAACTGCTCGTGGCTGGGTCACTTTATCGTGCTCTAAGCTTTCTTCATCTTCGGGGCTACCCATCGCAAGCTCTGCTCATTACTGGCTGTCGTCTGGAACCCGGTTTCTTAAAATGGGCTGCAGAGTTCTACGTCCACCCTGCGCATCATTGAGAAGAAAAGGGAAGTCCCACCTGCATTGTTGGCTTGTACAAGTGTGATCTCTGGTGCATAGTGGGTTTGGTTTTGTGTTTTATTTATCTTTCTTGTATACAAGTTTGCATATTACCATTCTCCTCGATGTGTCTTTTGACTCGCTTGATTTGTCCCGATTATGATGGCGTGTTTTCGACTCTGTTCTCTGTACTTTGCTTTTCAAATAAACCCTTCAAAAGGTAAGAAAACATGTTTCAGCCATCTGCTTTCCATGTGTGTTTGCCATCGATTTTGGCTCATTTGAGCAAACTTGGGGAATGGTAAAGTGGAGTAATAACTGCACGCAGTGCATTGAAAGACCGTTTTGAACATCCCTCAGGACAAAAGGTCCCGGCTCTGCGGAATCCTGTATTAATGGTTACTCAGACTTGACAATAAATACATGTGTATGTATAAATGCATATGCACATATACACGATGAAAGGACCGCCAGGAAGAGATTTGCATATTTCATGGGCCGGTCACGTACGTGTGGTGGCCTCATTCTTTGCAGACATGTTTACGGACTGTGTACCTGGATGTTTCCATTTTTTGTCCACCATCTGCAGGTGCTCCTCAGATAAAATAGTGTCTGCAGTACCCAATCAACCAATGGGGCCACACCAACCTTGCATAATTAACAGAAAACGGCTTATTGGCAAAATGAACAGCTCATTGATTAAAGTCAAGCCCATAACTTTAGACCTACCAGCCTGCTTCCAATCATCAGCAATGTCTTGGAATCCATCATCACAGCTGAACATCATGTATTCCATTTTCTCTAACGGCGTCATCTCAGATCATTAATTTGGATTCAGACAAGGTCACTTACCTTGGACATATTGCTTCTACTCTGCCAAAAATGGATGGAGGCCCTCAATGTCAGACATGAGATCAGGGCCATTTCTCTGGACATATCTCTAGCATTAGATACAGTCTGGCACCATGCCTTGCTCTCCAAACTCTATTTCTGGTATTCAAGGCCAACTCCACACATAGCTTCCTGACTTCCACAACTCTCAAAGCCAAAACAATGCTCTCAATGAGATCCTCTCATCTTCTCTCCCTGTCAAGGTTGGAGTGGCCGAAGGCAATGTTCTGGGCCCAATCCTATTCCTAATCTTCATCAACGATCTCTGCCTCTCAGGAAAATCCTATTTATCTCTTTGCTGATAACTCCACCCTTTCATGTGACATCCGCCATCCTTCAGATAGGCAGGTATCTGCCCGTAGACCTCAACAGACTCAATAGTAGGTCAAAAACTTGCAATATGTCTTTCAATGTGGACAAATCTCACACTCTCACTATTTCTCTGAAAGGACAATCTGCCAAACCTTTCCATCTACTTTCTTACCAATCCTCTTGAAGAAGTTGAGTCACTCAAACCTTTGGGCCTCACTATAATCAGCCCTGATCTTTCTTGAGCAAACCACAATTCTTAGATGGTTTACAAAGCCAACCGCTGAATGGGCATCTTCCGTTGTGCTTCCTTGACACATGTAAACTCTCATCCACCTCCAAGGCCTTCATCCACAGATTGATGGAATACTCCTCTACCCTTTGTGCTAACACCCTTGCCTCACACCATGCTCAGCTTGATGCTGTGTGAAACAAGGCCTTCAAGATCAATGGAATCTCCCATGATAAAGCAGAGTCGATGGGCCTATCACTTTCACATCACAGAGAGATTGGTGGTCATTCTGTCTTCCACCACCTCTTTTCAAGTCTTACACCCTCTGCTCTTTCCATGCTCCCTCCCCCTGCCCCCCACCCAGATTTCTGCAGGGTGCATTCAGTCTTCCAGCAACCCCCTTCTGGTGAAACTCGCAAAATCCAGAATCACTGCTCACCTCCACCCATTCATTACTCTTTTTCCTGCCTGTGGAACCAACTTCCACATTCTCTTTAATCTGATTCTTCCCTCAAGGGCTTCAAGACAGATGTTAACCACCATCTCAGATCATCCCCCATTAAAACCATTAACTTTTCTACCCCCGTGAACCCCTTCCAAAATCCACCTCTTTCCAAGTTTCCAAGTTTTCCTTCCTCAGTTTGTAGTTGTATCCATATTGTTGTCCACCTTGCGTGTGCTCCCCTTGCCCTCATTCTTCCCCACATCCCTTATATCTCTAAGTCTCCCTCTATTTTGTCCCTCATCCCTGCTGTTGGTGTGTTTTCCCCTCTATTTAAAGTTTTCTTTTTCTTCTGTTATATCCTGACCCGTTTTTATGTGCTACCTCCTCCATGAGCATCAACTTAATTGTATACAAAAAAGAAAACATTGGCGTTTTACTCTGCTGCTCTGAGTTATATTCCCAAGGCCATTTAATGCATGGGTGGGAGCAGGGGGGGAGGGGGAGCATGGAAAGAGCAGAGGGTCTAAGACTTGAAAAGAGGTGGTAGCTTTCTCATTTACTCTCGCTTGTGGACTTCAAAGACCAATGTGACTACGTTACAAGAGATGGCATTGCACAAATATCACACACTTTAGTGGGAGATTGAGGGAAGGAGGGGGTTTAACATCTGGTCTATCCTCAAGGTTAGCATGCTATCTTAATGATGAAACAAGACAGGAAAAAAGATCAATCTTGACATATTATGTTCGATTGAGATCAAAACAAGTCAGCGAACTCCACCACTACGAGTGTGACCTGAACATTGGCATTCTTCCGTTCAATATCATGGTACAACCGACTCGTAATGAAATTGTTGCTCTATTAGAAATATAACGTGTGACATGTTGTTTCTCTGGATTGATTGCCCATCTATAATTAGCGAAATAGCAATTGGCAAATAAAAACTAGCTTTTGAACACAATGCTCTGTGTCCATGACACCACAAAATTATCATATTAATTTAATGATATCGATCAACACGCCAACAATGTAGTCATGACTTCACGTTAGATAAAATGTAATTATTGCTCAAGTTATTTTATTTTATTTTTTCAAATCAAGCAACTAATCAAACTAATGGGTTTTTTTTAGGATTGGGGGGGGGAGGGGGATGTGACCATGAAGATGCTTGGTGTTCCCATCGTGCTCAGGATGCTGGAATTCTCGGTTACGATCACATATGTAGTACTATGTCGATCTTTCCATTGTGTAATGATCTTGTAATTCATGCAAAAGTACAATGATGTCTCGTAAAGACACCAAGATCACTAAAGTAATAATTATGAGGAAATAAATAGATAAGAAAGTTCAGTTGTTATATTATTTTATACATGGTTCTCAAAGCCATGGAAGATCAAATTTCCAGTTTTCCAGGACAAAAAAGTTGAAATACACATGTTTAACATACAAGTGACTTTGGATTTTCCAATGTCACTTTGTACATAAATTTCCAAAAAAAATATGTCAACGTCCAAGCTACTGCATTTTTTTTGAGAGAACGGAACAATATAAATGAATGTATGTAAACAAAAAATTCCATAATACAGGAGTATTATATTCCCTCGAAGCGAGGTCTTCAAAACAGCTGTTCAGCACCACCTCTCATCTTCGCCATACAAAACCACAATCTTTTCTACCCCCGTTAATCCACCCAAAACCTACATTCTACAAATTCCCTGCCTTCCTTCCCGAAAGTTCCCTGTCATGTAAGGTCCTGAAAGTCCCTGTAATATCCATCTTGTATACCCCATGTTCCCCGCCCCATCCCTCTCCCTTCCACAGATCTCTTAATGTCTCTGTTCACCACGGTTTTGTCCTTCCCTCTCCCACGCCTCTTCTCACCTGCCCCCTTTGTTGTGTGTTTGTGTGTTAGCTCTCATACGAGCCTCGATAATGTATACAAAAAAAAAAGTTGGACTGGTCATTTGCAATCACATGACACCACAATTGGTGCTTCTCACATGACTGCTACGCTTTCCCCCATCTTCCCAACATCGAATGTCTTCTCACAGACCTTGCGAATGGACTTCTTCACATGGAAATATCGGTAGTGTATGTGACTCGGCCATAAGGAATTAACATAGCAAAGCTTTGAAATTCTTCAAATTCTCTCCTTTCCCCCTACATTTGGCAGTGCGCATGTTAAGTCACTACTTTCTGCTTAATCGGGAGTTTCCATAATTTATGCATGACGCGTGAGAATTTATTTCAGCTCGGATTTGGTAAATCCTGGGGGAAGACAAAAGTGGTGATATTCTCTTTCTGGCAGAATTCACAATTCTGACCAGGGGTATGGCAGATTATATATTTTTGCACAATTTTCTTGATTTTCCAGGAGTTTCAACGACTTGGACACATTTTCCAGGACTTTCTAGTCTCATTGTTAAAGGAATTTCAAGGACTGCAAACCAGGTCACGAAGCAAAACGGGACTTTCCTGTGATATAATCACTTCTGTCACGCTTTGCATGAAGCAAGTAAAACACAAGATAACTTTTTCTACAGCGACTCAAGATTTCATACATAGAGATTGTTTCAAGGACAAGGACAAGGACGACGACATCATGTCACTTCTATACCTTGGTCGCAATCGCATAATACTGCAGAATTCCAGAGTAAAATTCAGGAAAATACATTTCATCAACAGCGCAACCTGTCCAGTACAATATCACAGCATCTTGGAGTCAAGCAAATGATTTTGGCTTGGCTGTGTTGGAATAATGGTGACAAAGTATTATGGCAACTAACTGGCATATACCCATTAATCAGGTTTGGTGGTGTAATGGGTAGACCATCCACTCTGAGTCTGGGAGGTCGGTGGTTCGTACCCTGGCCGAATCATACCAAAGATCATAAAAAAGGTACGCTATGCTTCATTGCTTTCCATTGTATTCCCGGCACTCAACATTTAAAATGATAAAGCACGGACAAACAACCATGGGTTGACAAAATTAGCACTTTGATGGGCCTAATGACCTCCTCCTCCTGCATCAAAGTCCCTTGTCACGGAACATAATTATTATTATGACCTCAACGTCAATTACCTGTATTCAGGTATACTGAAAGAATGGCAAGTAAAAATGCAAACACTGATCATGTTTGCTTCAAAGGATAATCGTGCTCGTGTCAATATGTTCAACAAAACTTAAGCATCTTCTATCAAGCAAGCTTGGTAAAACAATCTCGTTTGACAGTAAAGGAAAACATCCGGTATTGTGACATAAGTATCATTGAGTATGGCAGTACTACCTATGTCGGGATGGGATATTAAATAAAATGGCCTCCCCATCAAATGTGTACAAAAATATATGCTCAAAAACTACTGGAGGAGCAACGTCATAAGCTTTTAAAAGCCATACTTTATATTCTCAAACGTTTTCACAACAAACGAGAATGAAAAAGATGCCAGAATACATCGGTAAACTTACAAATCGAGATATCGCAAAAACAGTCGATATTTTTCATCCACAGAATTGTTGATAAATGTCATCCTGCCTGGCACAATAATGGCTGAAGCAATTACAATGATTCCAATGGAAGGAAGCGACATTGTGTTTCGGGCGTTGCACCCGTACCACAACAAAATAAAAGTTTATCGTGTTTAAAAAATAGTGATCATAACACAGCACTGAAGCAATGATGTCACTTCACGTGACAAAGCACTGTCTGGTTCTACACTCGTAGAATATGGCCAACGTAGCTTTGTGAAGATGGTACAATGTTTAGTTCCAGATTGTAATCACCAATCAGAGAGTCATACCTCCAGCTTTTATTGATTTCCAAAGGAACGAAGTGTTAAGCAATGATAAATCAAACAAGTAAGGTGATTTAGTCACTTATATTCTGTCAAAACAAATTTAATATCAGTGCGAAAAGTTGATGTCAAAAAAGTTGTATACTCACTCTCTCATTCCATGTACTAGGTAGGCTAAGGTAATCCCTCTGGAAATTCTACATTAAAAAGATATACACGGTATATAGCATTTCATTATTTTTCTTCCTACCTAGGCGTGCAGACAAACAACCAAGCACTAGTTCTGTGTATATAGCTGCCAAGTAATTCCTCCTCTCTGTGTCTGGTCGGTGAGTCGTTCAAACCCCATCCGAGTCATATGAAAGACTTTTCAAATGGTACGTGCTGCTTCTTTGTTTGATGCTTATCATTTAAAAGGATAGTGCATTGACAAACAATGCCAGGTAGGCAATGACAAGCCACCTAGAAAAGCCCTTCCCAAGAAATTGCTTTGGCAGCACCAATGCTCTGTAAGTATGGAACATCAAATTAAATCAATGTACTTGTCAGGAGGTGTTTTGTCAATTGCACTCAATTTCATACTCACACTGTAACTCCCATTTGATACAAAAAATAATCATAGGGGACGTGCTCACACATTAAATTTAGAGTTCACTTCACTGATATTTCTGGCCAAATGAATTGGTAACAATAACTTAAGATATGGCCCTTTTAGTAATGTACATGTAGATATGCACTGTGAGAATTACATGAGCAGGTCTCCAATATGGCCATAGATACTAAAATAAGATAAAAGATCAAATTAAATGATGTACTATATCTTGAATTCCATGAAATTCAGAATCTCTGTAAGACTAGGAGCCGATACAGTAAACATTTAATAAAATTAATAAATAATATTTATAAAATACTGTTGCGGCCACGGGTACCGAGACACTAGCTTGTCACTCAGGGGGATCAATCCCCAGTTGTCCTCAGAAGAGCCGGACCTGGGGCCACCGCTCACAATTAACGTTGTGGTACGGTGGGTTGTTTTAAAACCACAAATGCCACCCAGTCAACCACGATTCCAGTGTCCACCGTATAATTATGCCGTTTAACTAGAGGTCACGTGGTTACCTGAGTGGGGAGCGTGCCCTCGGCAAAGCACCAATGTTATCTCGATAAGATTTTAATTAGGGTGGCCGAGCGTTTTAACCGCTGGTGCGTGCCGACGATTTTTGGTCAAATGTGTGGTAATTACCTCCCAGTCTATCTAGGTTCGGACAATGCAAGACCAATGGAAGGAAAGGACAAACACAGACAGGTTGGAAATCGACAAATAATTAATTAATAATAAAATAAATAAATAAAAATACCTTTTTTATTTTCTGAGGTGAATAAAGAATAAATTTCAAAGCAAAATCAATCAAAATGGCAAGAAAGAGACAAAGCAGGTGCTTATCGGGGGTTGACTTACTTTCAGCTAAACACAGACAAGGGTACAAAACAGATCATTCGGGGGGTGGGGGGGGAGAAGAGTCGTCTTGCTCACCAGAGAGTCGTTGGCCATGAAGTGAAAATGGCCTGAAATGTGTGCGTGCGTGTCACGTCCGTCGCCAGCACCCGGCCTTGCCGTGCACCCTCTCGCGAACAGCCTTGAATGCCAGTCAACGTCTGGGAGGGCACCGACATCGTCTGTCGCGGGTTTAGACCTTGGTGCTGCGACACGGGCAGCTTCTCACACTTCACGAAATTGGTGACGTCCAGTGACACACACGGTCCGTTGGTGACCGACCGAGCCTCACTCGCCGTCGGCGCTGCTCACACCCACACACGCACCACACGCGTGCTTGCTCAAGCACTGGGAAGGACTAATTGTGTCGTTGTTGGCGCTGGTCAGGCACCCACACGTGCACCAAGCGCTCGCTTGCTCACTTGCGGGCTTGCACGCTTCCTCCTCCTTTTCCTCTCTGGTTTTCTCTCTCGTTCTCTTCTCCCTCATCTTACTTCTCTCTCCTCTTACACCTCTCGCCCTTTTCCTCTCACTTCTCTCGCCTCAGAACGGACCTCCAATTCGTTTTATATCTGCGACCCGCCTCGGTGGGCACAGTCCACCCCAAGATCACCCTGCCCCACTTGCGCATGGTTATCATGACGACCGGTGCGCTCCAAAAAAGGCGGGCGTCGAAACTCGCGAAAGAACATTGCTGAGGAAAAATAAGGGCGCGCATCAGAGCTCGCGAAAGAAATGTACGTAAACGTGTCTGTCGTAAAGAAAAACGCTTCCCATAAGAGAGGGGATCTATTCTTTACCCTTCTCAATGCATCACATTTAAAATCCCATTAGACATGGGGATGGGGCTAATCTGAACTTGCATTTAAGGAAATAACTGTCTGAGGACCTGGATGTGTGGATGCATTCATCAGACCTGATTCTGAAATCCGTAACAATATATTACAAACTAGAAGGGCACACGGTAAAGCACATACCTCCACCACATAATGCCTGATCCACGAGAACATATCAGACCCAATCAATACATTTTTGAAATAACATGCCATACAGTACTATATTGCTTTTGGCCTTATCTCTCAATGGTGACGAATCACTTTAAAAATTCTAGTAGTCGGATCCGGATCTGGATCTTCACCAAAACCTAATCAGTTCCTCCTTGTCACACACCCAACCTGTCCACAACTTTTTGAGACATCGTGTACAGACAAACAGACAGCGAGGGATGAAAACATAACCTCCTTCACCTTCAGTGGCGGAGATAATAAGCATGAAAATAATTTATCAGTGGTTGCTCGGATACGTAATGCAGCATGTTAAAATCGGTTATTGATGACAGTTTGAATATTTGAATGACAGTTTGAGTCTGTGTTAGTTGGAGTTGCTGTGTAATGCACATGGTTCAAAGGTAAAGTGTTTATCGCTTAATATATTATCAAATAAAGTGGTTTATGATTAAAGTTATTAATATGTAGTGATGCATTAAATAAATGTAATAATTAAATGAGTTTGAAAAAGAATACTGCATTGCTGTGTTGACTGACTGTCTGGCCACAACTTTGAGGTTGCGGGTCCATTGATGATGAGTAATCTGCTGATGTGAACCTGCAATCTACTGACGGATCCACCGTTTGGAGAGGTTCTGGGAGGAAAGGATCGAAACATCGATGAAGAACGGTCCCCAGCTGATGATCCTGGCAGTTGGGAAATCAGTAAATTACTTATAAGTTAAGGATATAACTTAAAACAAAATTGCTTTTGTAAGTATTTACCGGTACATAATATATCTGTGTTTGTGTGTTTATATATGTGCATTTGTATGCATGTGTGTGTTTATATAAATACATGTATTATATGTGTATGATTAATAGCATTCTTTTCTCACCGTGAAGGTGCATAGGGCAGCCAAGGCAGTTTTCTTGCCAAGGCAAGGAGTACAGTCCTGGACGGGTCACCACTCCAACACAGGTTATCCCAGAATACTGGTACTCATTTCGCCGACCTCGGAAGGATGACGGGCTGAGTCAACCCCACCTGGTGTTATTTAACAGTCAAAAGACCTGGTAAACTCAGGTTCCCAAGGTCCCAAGCCAGCCACATTAACCACAAAGCCAACACTAGGGTTGTGCGTGTGTGTGCGTATGTATATGTATATGTATATGTATGTGTATGTGTATGTGTATGTGTGTGTGTGTGTGTGCGTGTGCGTGTGCGTGTGCGTGTGCGTGTGCGTGTGCGTGTGCGTGTGCGTGTTGTTGTTGTTGTTGTTATGTCTGGACTCCTTCTTGGGACTGTGGTGCAATAATTGCTCTTTGGTTTGATTACTTCAAATGCGGGGAAGCATTACTTTAAGTAAAAAAATATATATTTGCCATGCCGTTTTGTAAGCATATATCTATAAAATAATAAAGAAAGTACTGATTGTTAATGTACTATCAAGGATGCCGATGTGAGATAATTAATCTGTATAATGAACACTGAAGTCCCTTCTTTTCCGAACATGACTTTCCAAAGCAGACATAAGAGTGAATAGATTATGCACATCTGCTTGAACAGAATGCAAGATGACAACACACCCTCAGGCCTCAGCACAACTCTTTAAGATTTCTCTCTCGTGCTCGCTTGGAGAACTCCCCGAAGTTCTCCTGGAAAATATGAAAAGTTTTCCACATGATCAGATTTAAAATGATTCTCTCTTCTTTGCAACGACTTTTTGTGCATCGCAAAAGCAAGTCCTGAGTGAGGACATAGACACAGCGGACATATTTAGCAATGGTTCAACACGCAAAGCGCGTTCAATCAAAACGAGTGTGCTTCCACGTTATTTTGTTTAGAACCAGTTCCGCGTCGTCATGCCAACAGGACGTCACACTTCGGTGCTCGATACCGTACAACCTGTTGAATGCCATTTTTGCTTGTATAGAGTGAGAAACTCTGCCATTAAACTCACTCTTTCCCGTAAAATCTCTGTCGTGGATTTCAAGGCCTCGTGGATTTGTAAGGTGCGACAAAATGCGTAATTTACGAAGGAAAAGGGCCCTGAACGGTCTGCTGATGCTTTCATTGAGGTCCACAGTGGGTCGTAGAGGTTATTCAAAACAGCATTTTAAATTCGCCTTTCCATATTCTGTCTGCGTACTATTGCTCGAGCAAGTTGTGCAGTATCTCCTCCTTATGTCGATACATGTGATAATGTGACCACTTTACACGGCATCTATTTCATACACGTACACAGGAAAGGGAAGGAGGAAATTGGAGACGTCAACATTGAGCAAAGGAATATAAGGGAAGAGGATAGGAATGGAGGGATCTCTATATTGTCTCCATATAGGTCGGGAGTAAATTGAAGAAAAGAAGAAAATGTATGACTATCAAAAGATGTCGTGAAGGCAATCCGTAAGAGGATTGTGGTGTCATTCCTACCTACTAGTCCTTGAGCCAGTGGCCTGGTGACTGCCATCTGGAGGCACCAAGCTTTGATATATTTTTTCAATTCATATACATATACAATGTAAAAAAATACCATGTACACTTTCCAAGCTGGTAGCTTAAGTGAGCTATTGCACATATATTATCTTGCCAGTAGCAGCCATGTTAGGGTGGTCGCAAATATCAGTGTTTTGCATGTTTGCAATAATTTGTGAGTTTATATGCATAGAATATTGTCTGAATGTATATTTAACCTCTATTGTATATTACACACAATTGAATTTATCCTCAATAAATATTAAAAATTATTATTTGGAAACAAAATAATGCATATTTTATGAGAGGGAGGGGGGGGATAAAGAAGTTCATTGTTTCATTCACTGATGTTTGGTACTAACTGCATGTTGTTGCAAATTTCTAAACAATACATATATTCCTAATACAATCATGAATTGGCATCATACTTCTAAATGGGACTTATAAATTTGACAAATGACATAATACATGTAAATAACATAATTCTGATTTCAGAATTGCTGTACCAGCGTGCGAGCGAGAATGGCAAATTTAACTTGTATTTAAGGATCTAATATTTATTTATTGTACATGTATTTGAACCCAAATCAAAATCCTTCCATAATCGGTTGCCAAAACAGAACCTTAAGACATTCACAAGTCTCAAGCAAAAGAGAAAAACCCAGGTCTCCAACAAAGAATTAACTAGCATCCGTTGAAGACAAAGTCTTCGATATCCCCCGCCATAGTAAATGAGGATTAACAAACTTGTATTCCCTAAGCGTGTGCAATATGTGTGTTAAGTTTCCCCTTGATCTGACCAGCTGTTCTGGAGAAGAAGATGTTTAAAGGTTTTAGGGTAAATTCAATATGGCCACCAAACCATGTGACCTATCAATTAGAAATTAACAAACTTCTGAAAGGATGTCTTGGGGAAAGTGTATGTGAATTTTTGCCTCCATCTGTCGAGCCGTTCTGGAGAAGATTTAAAAAATTTATTAATATTCAATCCAAGATGGCTGACGAACCATGTGACCTATGACATAAATTTATATTCTGCCTCCAATCCTCCAGTGGAATATGTGTGAAGTTTCGTGTTAATCGGATGAGGTGTGTTTTTTCTATCCAAGATGGCCGCCAAACCATGTGACTTGCGACATCATAATTATTACTCTGTATGCAGACATGATGGAAGATGGTAGTTGCAAATTTTCGCTTCATTAGGTTATGTGATTCCACAGAAAACATTATTTAATATTTTTCTTGAATCCAACATGGCTGCCAAACCATGTGACCTATCAATTAGAAAATATCAAAAGGCACCAGTTCACCACTTGCTTGATATGTGTACCAAATTTCGTAAATATATCTTGAGGGGATTTGTAGTTAAGCTCCGGAAACAAAATGTGACGGACGGACGGAACCCATTTCTATATCCCCCGCCAACTTCGTTGGTTGGCGGGGGGTAATAACGAAAGCTGATCACAGGCTGTTTGGTCATATGGTTTTGATTGCTACTAGTAGGAACCTCCACATGAAGGATGTCTTGAAGCATCCACTGGGTCCGTTCATTACCTTGGGCACTGGCTAATTGTGATGGTAGACTCAAGCAGACAAACAAGGCAAGTCTTGCAAGGCAACTTGAGAAAATGAATGCTCCAGCAGACTCCATTCCAGCACCATCTATGAGAGTTATCGATGGAACGAGTCTGATGCATAAGATCAATGGTGAAAATAGAACATATGCAGAACTTTCACAACACATCCTGACCTCAGCTCTTCAGGAAGGTGCAGACAGTGTGAGAATCGACATAGTGTTTGACACATACACAGACAATCTCTCAATCAAAACTCTTGAAAGAGAACAGAGAGGATCTGGCTCAGGAATAATATTCAACAACATTTCCCCGAATCACAGAATCCAACAATGGAGACACCTTCTCACAAACTCTTCTAGCAAGACTGCATTGGTAAAATTCCAGACTAGTGACTGGAAGAAACCAGAGATGCTTGAAAAATTAGGTGACAAGGAGCTATACGTGACTTGTGCAGAAAAGTGCTTCCGACTGACAAAAGATGGACATGATGCGGTCCAACTGCTACAAACATCACAGGAGGAAGCAGACACAAGACTGCTACTCCATGCAAACATGCATCAACAGTCTGTTGTCATTATTGCAGATGATACTGATGTACTGCTTATCAGTTTGGAATTCAGCAGAGACATAACTGCAAAGCTTTACATGTAATGTGGTACTAAGAACCGCATACAATACATCGATATCAAGAACCTAAGTACGATCCTAGGAGAGAGAGAGTGTGTAAAGCCTTAGTGGGTTTGCACTCTTACACAGGCTGTGACTCAGTAAGTGCCTTTGGAGGACATGGTAAATTCGGTGCCCTGAAGCTTTGCATAAAAGAGCCCAAGTATCAGAAGGCATTAGGGGATCTTGGACAGCGATGGATGCTCTCAGCAGACCTGTATGACACATTACAGGAGTTCACCTGTCATATGTATGCCACTAGATTACCAATTACTGAGGTCAATGACATGCGCTATCAGCTTTTCAAAGCAAAAAGAGATGACATCGAATCAGGACAGCTTCCTCCTTGTAATGATTGTCTTTACTTTCATGCATTAAGGGCACACTACCAATCCTGCATATGGCGTCGTAGCCGACATAATTATCCACCATCCCAAGTCCTGAAGGTCATGGTTGGGTCCTGAATGAAGAAGGGCAACTTATCATTCAATGCATGAAAGGCCCACCTGCCCCAGATGTTGTGCTTGAGTTTATGTCAGCAAATGCTCACGAGTACATGCAGTCATCCTGATTGCCAGTGCATGGCAAATGGGCTTAAATGTACAGAGATGTGCAAGCTACAAACATGTGACAATATGAAAAGTGACTCAGAGTTTACCATGGAACAGGACAGTTCAGATGAGGATGATGCCAGTGATGAAGAATAGTGTACTGGTACTTGTAGTAAGGAAATTAAAGGTTTACAATTATCACAACTAACTTATAAGTATTCTACAGAACTGGAATGGTTACTAATGGTGTTATTGGAAATTACATAGAAGTAGATATTGTGACATGGTGGTGGTGGTTGCCTTTTGTCGTGCATTTCAAGGAAATCAGGAACTTTATCTTTATTGTGTCAAACTGTGTGGTATATAATGGTACATTTTTCACCAAGACCTATATAACAATACAATGCTGTTTAAAGTTGTATTATATTTATATATATATATATATATATATATATATATATATATATATATATATTATTGTGGTTACCAAATTCGCAAACCACCATTCAGGTCCCTTAGGTGAGATATCTCGGTAAGTACATGTGTAGTTAGGCCCAAACCCGTTGTCTAGTGGGAATACATGTCATTTATGCGTGCTGCGACTCTTCAGGATAGCCGTTTTTCTTTTACTATCTTTAATTTGGACCAACCGCCATTGTTACCACCACCAGTCACAACATCAACCACCAACCACAACGCCGCTTCACCACAACCACCACGACCTTCACGTCACACCTCGCAACCATCGCATCGCCACCGTTCTTGCGCCGCTTGTGGGTACCGGTGTTGGACTCGTGCAGGGCGCGCGCCGAACAGCGTGTACAAAATCACGGATTTTGTGCTTCAAAAACGGATCAAAAACGACACACGCCCACTTTTTGCCGTCCAATCGGTGAGCGAGGTGCGAATTGGCCCCGCCCCCAGGGCGTTGGAGGGCGATCGATATATGCAAATTTATGGATCAAAAAGCATTCACGCCCACTTTTTCTCGGGCCAATGGGGAGCGAGGTGAAAGGTCGAAGGGAGGGGGTCAAAGATGAGAGGGCGAAGCCACGGGGCTGATATAAGCGACCGTGTTTGTCAGTCCAGTGAGTAGTAGAGTCGAGAGAGAACAGAGAGTTAAGACTTCGCGGGCGGTGGAGTTGGCAAGAAGGAGCTGGTCGTCGTCGTGTGCGTTGGAGTCTGAGCGGAGGGGACGGAGCTGTGGAGAGGCGGCGAGGGCAGACGAGGGGGTGCTCGCGTCGTGCAGGGAGCTGCACCCCAGGGAGGCCGACAGCGCGACCTGGCCGAGGTGGAGACGCTCGTTACGGGACTCGAGCCAGAGTAGGAATCCTCTATACCCCGAGCATCAGCAACCCCCTCCTGTTTCCCCCCGCGCTGAGATAGTGCGACCAAGGGGGCCCCTTTCCCACCCCCTACCAGACACTGTCCGCTAGGCCCGCGGAGTTGAGGCACCATCGCCGCTCCGCGTCTCATCACCAGACGGGTAGGCCGACCCGGTCTCGGCCTCAGGGCCGCCTCATCCTTGAGGGTATTCTTTTCCTTGGTTTTGGGTATGTGTTGTCGGCGCCGTCTGTGAAGTAAAATTGTATAAGTGTTGCCGTGTGCTCGTGTAATCGGTATTAGATCTGCATTGTCGCATTTGCTTTTTGTGTAAATTGCATTGTGTTTTTCTTTTCTGTGTGCTTTTGGTGGAATTGTATATGTGTGCTTTCCGTTCGTCGCGAATAAATGTGCTTTGTGTTGAACTGTTTCCCGCTTCGCTTCGTCATTTCCTTCATTGAATCCTCATCTTGCTTCACGTAAAGGGTTGGTAGTGGGCTGAATACGCCCGATAATTAATCGAACCGTCGAGGTCGACGATAACACCGCTCGGTTATCCCGATAGTACGGAACGGGTCGCTTAAGTGGCCCGTGTCCGAAGTCGACCTGCGATCGCCCGGTCTACCCGCCGCGTGGGTACTTAGGTAGGTCGAATTTGGCGAGCAACCCTATCCCACGCGGGGGCTGATTGGCTCGATCGCGGTGAGACCGAAAGGTCCACCCGTGACTGGTTCCCGGCGTTAGTCCGAGAGGGTCACGACTGGATTGTCCGTCCGGTGGGCGACGTGCCGCGATTCGAGTTACGTGGCCGTTCGCATGCCGGCGGGCGCGAATCCGTAACACTGGTGTCAGGTCGTGCGATACAAATTCATCGCCCTCCTCGCGCCACTGGTATCGGAGAACAGGAAAACGGGCTCTCCTGTCTCCAGCTAAATTCACGGGAATCGGTCCAGGGGTGAGAGAAGCGACCCCCGATTCCCTCCAAATTACGAGCGAGCTAAATTAACCCTTGAAGAGAAGCAAGATGGCGTCTCAAGGCGAGCGGGAGCCGGGGGTATTAGAAATGTATATGTGTAGTAATGTAGAGTCCATGGCCCAGGATGGAATGCCCGTGCAGGAACACGGACTCGCCCAACTGAACCCAGAGCCCGAAATGGGTGCGGCAGCGGCCGCGGTGTATGACACCTCCCCCCCCCCTCTCCACCAAAACCCTTCCCCAACCCTTGCCGAAACGGCTCAGCTGAGCGCACCCGACATGGCCCAGCTATTCGCCATGCTGGCGGAAATGACAGCGAAGATAAATGCGAACATGAACGAAAAGATGGATACAAATACAAATGAAGTGAAAACGACGATGGATGCGAATACACAGCAAATGAAAAAAGAAATGAAAGAACTACGGGGTGAGACGCAGAACATGGGCCGATGCCTGCAGGCGGGCATGAAGGCCGTGACCAGGGAGCTGGGAATGGCGACTCCACGTGTGGGAGCAAACGAGCTGGAAGGGGGTGCAACGGCTGACAGGCCCGCGGTGGAGGCGGGTAAAAAATAATTCGGGGGGCGTGTTGGGCGAGGGTCGTGACAGAGGAATCGACGGTGACCAAAAGGGAAAAATTAAATGGGGAGACCAAAACGTGTGAGACGAGACACGAAATGACGACAACGGAAATAATAGTTGAGACAAGAGAGGTAAAGGGTGAAGAGTTGGCAGAGACACGGGAGATGGGAACGATAGAGGGAAGACTACACGATGAAGACGGGGTAAGTGACGCACACACACACACACACACACACACACACACACGGAGGTAGTGGAGGACAATGAGGGTGAGCTGGCGGACTGGGTAGAGACCCAGTGCGAGCACCTGGATGGCCTCCTCCAGGAACGAGGGGAGGGAGTATGCCCCCTTGAGGCGAGTCACGACCAGGTGAGTTCGGTCGTGCTTTGCGAGGTTGAGGGGAGTGCTGCGAACGGGTGCTTGGAGAGCTTGGGGGGTATAGAGGCCCCGGAGACCCTTGTGGGGACACGAATCCCCAGTGTGGTTGTCCCTGTGTGTGTGGTGCAAGGCGTGAGTGCGTCCCCGTGTGTGGAAGCGACCCCGTGTGTGAGTGGTGTGGTGGCGATGGTGCCGGAGTACGTGCTTCCCAGCACGCCGTGTGTGGATGAGGCACGGAGTGCGAGTGAGGCACCGCGGGTGAGTGCCCCCGCACGCGTGAGTGAACGGCCGTGTGCAAGGTCGCTGTGTGCAAGGGAGACCGTGTGTGTGAGAGAGCGGTATGAGAGGGAGATGTCGGTTGGCATGCGGGAGCACGCAGCCGCGTCTCCCGGTGTGAGTTTAATGGTGTGGACTGTGTGCGTCGTAACACGCAGGTATGCGTGTGTGGAATGGAGACGGAGACGGCGACAGAGGAGAGAAAGCCGAGTAGCGGCTGTAGCTATTTCGGGGACCGTGCCGGGTTCACCCAGCAGTGAGCACGCGGTTCGTGCTGTGCAACGCACGAGACCGCCACGTGCTCGCTTGCGAGAGTGAAGTCCCGGTCCGGAAACGCACGCGGTGGATTTGCCGATCCCGCGGACGGACAAAGTTTAGGCAGGTAAATGGATTTGGACCGGACGGGTTCTCCACGCGATCGTGTGTGTTAAGCTCCAACGGGCAAAGCACATGTGTTCGCGTGGGGAACCCCTCGAGACGTGGGGCTTGTTTTTTTTTATGCGCACGGTGACGCCATGGCTGCACGTGGGGTTGGAATCCGGCAGGAGGGGTATCTCTGCCGGATGGTCCCGTCCAAGGAGGGACGAGGAACACGTGCAGCTGCATGACGTCACGGGCAGGTGCAAAGTGCGCGAGCTCCGAGTTGCCGCGCAGGTGCTGCGCATGAAAAAAAAAAAAAACAGTAAGCCTCACTTTCGGGTGCACAGGATTCCTGGGCAAGGGGTGAAAGACCCCCTTACCTGGGCACAGGATGGAAACTAGTTAGGGGGAAGGGTTAGCTTAGCTAGACCGACTCCATGGGGCAGGGGTAAGTCCTCATGGAGTCCGTGGAATGGATTAGGTAGAGGGATTGTAGCCAGATTTAGGTGGGGAAATAAAATGATTTATTTCGGAGACAGTGACAGACTGTGAATGTGTAGAGGGGACGTAGTTTAGCTACGTAGGTTAAATGGAACGTGCTATAGTTTAAGGGACGACGTGGGAGCACGAGTTATTAGGGGAGGTAGTTAGAAGGATGACAGAGTTCAGCGGTGTGTGTGTTGAAGAGTTGTGGGTTGTGAGGTGAGTACGTGTACATGTTGAGTGAGTGAGGCCAGCGGGTCTGTGTGAGTGGAGCGAATGGGGAATGCATGGTGCGATGAGTGATTGGGGGGAGGAGTGACTCCCGCCCAAGGGACCCCGGGGTCAGAGTAAAGTGAGTTAGCTGGGTTAGTCAAATTAACAAAAATGGAGGTCGTTTTGCTGTTGGTGGGAATGTAGGCTCGAAACCCATTTGGAGGGGTGCAGGAGCCCTGTTGACGGGCTTGGGAGCGTGGCTGCGAAAGGTGAGTATCGCTGAGTGGGTACCCCGGGCACCAGGCTAGTCGGCCGCGGTAGGCCATGGGCCCATGGGGGGCCGGGATAGAGTAGTGGGCACGGGTGCGCCTGCTTGGTGCGGGGGCCCGGGGCGCCATTAGCCGCGTGGGCAGTGTTGTGGGCACGGGTGACCCTCGGAAAGGGGCCCGGGAGGCCGGCCTGCCACGTGTGCGTTTCAGGAGAGGTGCCATGGGGGGCACTCCCCGGTGTTAGGGAGCTGGTAGGCTCGGAGGCAGTGTAGTGCCTGGGGGTGCCATAGCGGGAGATTCGGCAGAGGGTCGTGCCTGCCAAAGGGAGCCACGTGTCCCAGCCATGAGACCGTGTGAGGGCACGGGAAGAAAATTGGGGGGGCGAGGCCCGAAATTGTGAGGACACCAACACAGGCGACGGGAATCTGGGTTGTTAGAACCAATAGTTTAAGCGAGAGGCGCTTGTTGAAAGCCCCGGGGTAGTTTAACAGTTAAATGGTTAGGGTAGATTAGGAGATGTACCCCTCCGCACCATCCATCCCCTCGCTGTCGTTGTGGGCCGCTGGACCCACTTTGGTTATAGATCGCCGAACTCTGGGGAGGCCATTCTGAGGCTTCGTTGGGCCTCGGCACAGGACGTTAGCTCTCCCTTATTCCCCTCCGGGAAGGGAACGTAGGGGTTGGGAGTAGGCTAGGTGACAGGATAGGTTAGCCGAACAAGGACGATAAAGGGGGTTAGGGGACGATTTATAGTGGGGGAGTAAAAATAAAAACAACAAAAAAATAAGTTGGGGCTAAATTGGGGTTTGACAAATTAAGGGAGTGGGTATGTACAGTGACAGGCAAAGGCGATAGGTGGGAGGGAGACAGGTAGGTAGGTCCGAGCCCGCCTTCCGAGTGGCCAGCACCACCGCACCCCCTCCACCAACCTCCACTGAACGGCAAAGGCTGGCCAGCTTCATCGGCTGGCTGTTTTTCTTCAAGGCCTGTGCCGGCCAACTTCATCGGCAGCTGTTGTTTTGCTGCGAGGCCTGTGCCGGCTGGATCGTCTGCAGCTGCTGTGCTGCAAGGCCTGTGCCGGCCCACTTCATCTGCTGGCTGTTTTTCTGCAAGGCCTGTGCCGGCCAGTTCATCTGCCGGCTGTGTTTGCCTGCAGCGGCCTTCTTCTGCGGGCTGTGTTTGCCTTTGCCATGCCCACTGCCCACGTTCACCAGCCCCGTTCAATTTTGCTTTGCCCCCCCCCCCCCTGTTCATTTCCATGTGCGCCAGGATCCGCAAGGCAACAGTTTGCAAGCTGCGAGAACTGCCCTGTTGGCAGCTACAACACGGGCCTGCAGTGGCGGCCCGTGCACCGTGTTTGCGTCCATCCAGTCATCCATCCATTCGTTGTGTTCATTGCGTGTGCCACTTGAGCTGGCACGGAGACTGCGTTTGTGCAGCCCATGCACCGTTGTGGTTCACTGCGTTCAGTTCAAAAAGGAAGGCCTTGGACTGCGTGTGAGCAGCCAGCCACGTTCCCTGTCACCTGCATTGTTTTGAGCCAGAGACTGCATGCGAGCAGCCTGGCTCCCTGCTAACTGTTTTCTTTTGCAGAGTTCAGTGATCCTGGGCCATGGTTTAGTGTAAAATTTGTAAGTTAAGGTTAAGATGTACTGTAAATATGAGTGCGCCCCCGGCATGTCTGTCTAGCGCCGGCAATTTTATTTAAGTCGTCCGTGTGAGTGAGTTTGTTTAGGTAGTTACGCAGCCCTCAGGTTATTTATTTTGGGGACACGAATACCATGAATGTCGCACTCAGGGATCCGTAGGTAAAATGTACTAGGGGAAAACTACACATGATGGCACACGAAAATTTGACGACTCGGGACGAGTCTGTAAAAAGGGGAGGGGGTAGTGTTGTGGTTACCAAATTCGCAAACCACCATTCAGGTCCCTTAGGTGAGATATCTCGGTAAGTACATGTGTAGTTAGGCCCAAACCCGTTGTCTAGTGGGAATACATGTCATTTATGCGTGCTGCGACTCTTCAGGATAGCCGTTTTTCTTTTACTATCTTTAATTTGGACCAACCGCCATTGTTACCACCACCAGTCACAACATCAACCACCAACCACAACGCCGCTTCACCACGACCGCCACGACCTTCACGTCACACCTCGCAACCGTCGCATCGCCACCGTTCTTGCGCCGCTTGTGGGTACCAGTGTTGGACTCGTGCAGGGCGCACGCCGAACAGCGTGTACAAAATCACGGATTTTGTGCTTCAAAAACGGATCAAAAACGACACACGCCCACTTTTTGCCGTCCAATCGGTGAGCGAGGGGCGAATTGGCCCCGCCCCCAGGGCTTTGGAGGGCGATCGATATATGCAAATTTATGGATCAAAAAGCATTCACGCCCACTTTTTCTCGGGCCAATGGGGAGCGAGGTGAAAGGTCGAAGGGAGGGGGTCAAAGATGAGAGGGCGAAGCCACGGGGCTGATATAAGCGACCGTGTTCGTCAGTCCAGTGAGTAGTAGAGTCGAGAGAGAACAGAGAGTTAAGACTTCGCGGGCGGTGGAGTTGGCAAGAAGGAGCTGGTCGTCGTCGTGTGCGTTGGAGTCTGAGCAGAGGGGACGGAGCTGTGGAGAGGCGGCGAGGGCAGACGAGGGGGTGCTCGCGTCGTGCAGGGAGCTGCACCCCAGGGAGGCCGACAGCGCGACCTGGCCGAGGTGGAGACGCTCGTTACGGGACTCGAGCCAGAGTAGGAATCCTCTATACCCCGAGCATCAGCAACCCCCTCCTGTTTCCCCCCGCGCTGAGATAGTGCGACCAAGGGGGCCCCTTTCCCACCCCCTACCAGACACTGTCCGCGAGGCCCGCGGAGTTGAGGCACCATCGCCGCTCCGCGTCTCATCACCAGACGGGTAGGCCGACCCGGTCTCGGCCTCAGGGCCGCCTCATCCTTGAGGGTATTCTTTTCCTTGGTTTTGGGTATGTGTTGTCGGCGCCGTCTGTGAAGTAAAATTGTATGTGTTGCCGTGTGCTCGTGTAATCGGTATTAGATCTGCATTGTCGCATTTGCTTTTTGTGTAAATTGCATTGTGTTTTTCTTTTCTGTGTGCTTTTGGTGGAATTGTATATGTGTGCTTTCCGTTCGTCGCGAATAAATGTGCTTTGTGTTGAACTGTTTCCCGCTTCGCTTCGTCATTTCCTTCATTGAATCCTCATCTTGCTTCACGTAAAGGGTTGGTAGTGGGCTGAATACGCCCGATAATTAATCGAACCGTCGAGGTCGACGATAACACCGCTCGGTTATCCCGATAGTACGGAACGGGTCGCTTAAGTGGCCCGTGTCCGAAGTCGACCTGCGGCGAGGCGCGATCGCCCGGTCTACCCTCCGCGTGGGTACTTAGGTAGGTCAAATTTGGCGAGCAACCCTATCCCACGCGGGGGCTGATTGGCTCGATCGCCGTGAGACCGAAAGGTCCACCCGTGACTGGTTCCCGGCGTTAGTCCGAGAGGGTCACGACTGGATTGTCCGTCCGGTGGGCGACGTGCCGCGATTCGAGTTACGTGGCCGTTCGCACGCCGGCGTGCGCGAATCCGTAACAATATGTTACAGTATTAACTCATTTAAAATGTTTGAAGCACTTTTGAAATTATGAATGGATTACAAAGATAATCCCCAAAGTATGCATGATACTAGTGTTTATACATTTAGTATAGTAATATATGAATCTAATAATCACGAAAGAGTATCTTATAAAACATAGTTTAGCTATATTGTAAAGATTTTAAGAAAAGAATTCCAGGACTAGGAAAAAAATCAGTTATTTTCCTTCATTTTTGTCATTCTCAGAGTAGTGATAAAGATTGGTGTGCTCTGGCACTAAGCTACCACATAGAAAAGTCTGCATGGACTTTTTGGAATACTCAGATGTATAGCTATCTAAAATGCATTATAAAATCTGGTGCCTCCTGATGGCAGTCGTGAGCCAAATTTGAGGTTGGGGCTCAAGGACTATACCTTGTTTGGTTGTTTTTGGGCGATTCCATTCCAACAGGTGTTTTTTGTCTGACTTTTAAGTATAAGCAATTTTTACAACATTTGAGATAATAAAAATAGATGAGTGATAATTCTACTTCATTCAAAAGAGCAAAGTTGATAATTAAAAACATGCACATCAAATTGCATCAGTGGCCATGTTCTCAAATCCTGCTCTGCCGTTCTTGCTTCGCCTTTGCCTGCCCGATTCAGTGTGTCCTCCTTTCGTAACCTCCCCTCGATCGAGATTCCAGACATCATCACTCCTATCCACAAGAAGGAAACAGATCCTATAAATTACAGATTAACGAGCTGACTTCCGAATGCAAGCAAATTCATGGAATCCATCATTGCTGCTGATGTGAAATCCTTCCTGTTTTCAAACGGCCTCATCTCTGACTATCAGTTTGGATTCTGTCCCGATCACTCAACTCAAGACATGCTGCTGCTCCTCTCTTAACAATGGCTGGAGGCCCTAAATCTCAACCAAGGTTCGGACCATCTCCATGGGCATGGCTTTGCCATTTGACACAGTCTGGAATCCGGCTTTGCTTGCTAAGCTCTCTGCCTGTAGCATGGAAAGCCACCTTCATTCCTGGATTTTTGAAGTCTTTCACTCACACAGTCAATGTGTCTTGTTCTTAATTCTGCATATATAAATGATCCATCTGACACTCTAGAAAACGCTCTTCATATTTGCAGATGACTCCATATTGTGTCGTACAATACCTCCATTCCAATGCTAGGCAGACTGCAGCTATATCACTTAGAGACTTGTGTTTCATCTAATCGTTTCCAGCTGATGTGGAAGTGATTACATGCTGGTCTGATACATGAAAAATGTCCTTCAATCCTGGAAAATCTCTCACCTTGTCGCTCCAGAAGGATCAAACAAACAAATCTATATATTCCCCTTCCAGGTCTGCAAGACAGCTGTTCACCACCATCTCAGATCATCCCCCACCCAAAACAATGATCATTTATAACCCCATTAAACCACTCCCCTCCCCCCCCCCACCAAAATTTTTTTGCAGTTTTTCCTTCCTGATCATTACCTCTGTCACCGAAGATGAAAGAGGTTATGTTTTCACCCCTTTCTGTATGTTTGTCTGTCTACATGATATCTCAAAAAGTTGTGGACGGATTCGGATGAAACTTGGTCGACATGTTGTGTGTGTGTGTGTGGCAAGGACGAAATGATTTGATTTTGGTGAAGATGCGGATCCAAATCCGGATACGAGAGTTATTTAATTTTTAAAGTGATTCTTCACCATTGAGAGATAGGGCCAAAAATGATATAGTACTGTATAGCATGATATTTCAAAAATGTATTGATTTGGCCCGATATGTTCTCATGGATCAGGCATTATGTGATGGAGGTATGCGCTCCACCGAATGCCCTTCTAGTTAACCTCTGCCATCGAAGATGGATGGAGGTTACTGTTTTCACCCCTTTCTGTTTGTTACTTACGAAATCGAAAGATTTCATAAGTATATTGATCACTTCCGTTTCTGTTTGTTTGTTTGTAGGCACGATAACTCGAGAACGGAAGAAGCTTCCAATGTCAAATTACACCACGTGATTCAGGAGGGTGATGGCTAGCGCTGATTAGATTTTGGTCAAAATCGGTCAAAGATCAAGGTCACAGTGAGGTCAAACATAATTCCGCAAATCCATGTGGAAAAATGGAGTATTTTTGCTTCGCTCGACGTTACGAGTTCGTTTTAACTTCGATTTTAATCTTGTCTTCGGTTTTTGCGATCGCTTAGGATGCTTAAAACTCGGTTGTCGAAATTCTGGAAAAAAAAAAATCAGATGTTTTGGAGACGTTTTAAGATTGTATAAAAAAAAAAATTTCACTCGACGAGTCACGGGTCGTCCCATGATGCAGTGCGCTCGAGCAGACGCGCCGTTGAGTCACGTAAAGGTTTTCCGTGTGTGCGCTGACGGTGTTTTCGATAAAGATGGTGTTTAAAAGTCATTTTTTATCCCAATAAAGGTTATCGTCGCATGCCTGACTCGCTAAGCCGTCGGATTATGTAAAGATTGTTGGTGGATGGCCGAATAATACAGTTTTGTGACTGATAAAATAATACAAAATAATTGCGTGGAGAAATGGAGATTTTTGCTTCGGTCGACGTTACGATTTTTGATGGTTTGGTACAGAATCTTCGTAGAAACTTCTGGTTTGCGTCGTACCTTCTCAAGAGACAGCTTTTATTAGACAAGGTCAGAGGTCAAGTTGATGATTTCGTAAGTACCAGTCTATGACTGCTTGTTTGTTTGTTTGTTTGTTTGTGAACAGTATTACGGAAAAACTCCTCGACGGATTTCGACGAAACTTGGTGGGGGAGGGGGGTTAGGTCTGGTCAAAGGATCATGCCATTAGATTTTGGACTTGGTCCAAAATCCAATATGGCCGCTATGGTGGGCAATTTGAAAAAAATTAGAATTTTTTTTTTTTTTTGCATTTCTACATGTTTTAAGTGATTTCCAACCCCCCCCCCCCCAAAAAAAAAATTGTTAGAGAAAAAAAAATTTTGCAACTTTTATTTCAACAAAATTTCGATTTCTTTTTTTTGCATTTCTACATGTTATAAGTGATTTCCAACAAAAAAAAACATGCCAAAACTAGATGGGGAGCACTCGGGAGAGTGCAAAACCTCCGCCGCCAATACTGCTGGGTCACTCAAGTGAACCTTATATCTTATTCATTAAATATGATGTCAACAGTGCTGAGAGTTATAGTTCTTTTCTCCAACATTTTTTTGGGGGGGGGGGGTTGGAAATCACTTAAAACATGTAGAAATGCAAAGAAAAAAATTTTCTCTAAATTTATTTTGGGGGGGGAGGGTTGGAAATCACTTAAAACATGTAGAAATGCAAAAAAAAAAAATTTCTCTAAATTCCAAGTCCAAATTCTAATGGCATGATCCTTGGACCATACCTAACCCCCCCCCCCCACCAAGTTTCGTCGAAATCCGTCGAGGAGTTTTTCCGTAATACTGTTCACAAACAAGCAAACAAATAAACAGAGAAACATGTTTTCTCTAAAATACACAAAACAAAACAAAAAATAAACCAATGTCACCCGCGCCAAAAGGTGACCACGTGTGATTTCTTTAAGGTCACACTGAGGTGAACAGAGCTGCTATCCACCAGGAGCGACTCCTTGAGGAATATCTGCCCACGAGAGATTCCGATGAGAATCGTTCGACAGAGTAACCATGAAAAATATGCGTTTTCCTCATAACGTCACCAAATGACGTCATAATGTCTCAAGCTTGACATATCTAGAAAGCACTCATCGAGGTGTTCAATTTGAGGTATTACACGATATGGTACCTAAGATTTCAAAATTTGACCTTGGGGTCAAAATATTTCGACCTAAGGCGCTAACCATGAAGGTTAAGGCCAATCGCCACCAAAAACTAATCAGCTAAGCGCCAGACCATGAACTATATTCCCATGAAGTTTGGAGATGATTCGATTAAAATTACTCAAAAAATAAGGGTTTCGTCGACCTCCATGATTTACCGCAAAGTGACCTTGACCTTTATGTGGGCTGAAGGGTATTGTAATAATACTACGATGTGTGTACCCACAAGAGTTTCCGATGAGAATTGTGCTCTACAGAGTGATATAAAGGTGAAAAATCCAATGATTCCAGACAAACAAACAAATAAAATTTTCATGAAAAATCCGTTTTTTCGTCATGACGTCATCAAATGACGTCATAGCGTCAAACTTTTGACAGATCTGGAAAGCACTTATCAAGCGCTTTCATATGAGGTGTTACTCGATATGGTATCTAAGATTTCAAAATTTGACCTTGGGGTCAAATATGTTTGACCTCAGGCGCTAACCATGAAGGTCAAGGCCAATCGCCACCAAAAATTAATCAACTGAGCGCCAGACCATGAACTATATTCCCATGAAGTTTGAAGACGATCCGATCAAAATTACTCAAAAAATAAGGGTTTCGTCGACTCCCCTGATTTGCGACAGTGACCTTGACCTTTGACCTTGACCTTCAAAATTTTGTGCACTGAAAGGGACCTCTATAGGCCTCTGATATGCGAAGTTACAAAAATTTCCAATGATAACTGTGCTCTGCAGAATTTTTTTATACGTGATTACAGACAAACAGACAAACAAACAAACAAAAAAAAAACATACAAGCTGACTAACATATCTTGCAAAAACTTCGTTTTGGCAAGATAAAAACATATAAGCTGACTAACATATCTTGCAAAAACTTCGTTTTGGCAAGATAACAAACAAACAAACAAACAAACAAACAAACAGAAAGGGGTGAAAACAGTAACCTCCGATCTTCGATGGCGGAGGTTAATTATAATTGCAGCTGATTTTGGAACTTCAGGTGGATATACCCACGTAAAATCAATTTCTGTCTCAAGGAATCTAGTTATGACCAATGAATTGAGTATGTAAAAGTTAAAAGTAAAAGGGAAAGTTGCAAACTATAACTCTGTGAGCAGTGTTGACGTCAAATTGAATGAATAGGATATCAGGTTCACTTGAGTGACCTAGCAGTATTGGCGGCGGAGGTTTTGCACTCTACCGAGTGCTCCCCCTCTAGTTTGTTTCTGTATCCATCTTATCCACCCTCTCTGCATTCTCCCTGACTCCTCATCCTTAACTGCATCCATTTTGTCCCTCACCCTTGCTGTTGACATTTCCCCTTCTCTCTCTGCTGTTCCTTTTGTTAACCTCTGCCATCAAAGATGGATGGAGGTTACTGTTTTCACCCGTCTGTTTGTTTGTGAACAGTATTACGGAAAAACTCCTGGACGGATTTCGACGAAACTTGGTGGGGGGATGAGGTATGGTATAATGGATCATGCCATTAGATTTTGGACTTGGTCCAAAAAAATTTTTTTTTAAAAAAAAATTTCGATTTTATTTGAAAAAGATTTAAAAAAAATTTTTTTTTTTTGCATTTTTACATGTTTTAAGTGATTTCCAACCCCCCCAAAAAAATTTGTTGGAGAAAAAAAAAATTTTGCAAGTCTTTTTCAAAAAAATTTCGATTTTTTTTTTTTTGGCATTTCTACATGCACGTCGATCTAGTTTAGTTTATTCAATCATGGTTCAGTAGAGTCTGATCCGTTTTGACCTCCAATGAATAGGATATCAGGTTCACTTAAGTGACCCAGCAGTATCGTCGGCGGAGGTTTTGCACTCTACTGAGTGCTCCCCCTCTAGTTTAATTATGTCCTCGTTTGTTCTATGTTCCAGCTATACCACAAGCTTTGACTCTGTATACAAAAAAAATTTTTTTGCATGGTTAGCCACTGGAAGAGGTTGGCTCTTGACCTCAACATCAACTTCTAGGCCTCAATATCAGCCATGATCTCTTCCTATCCAACCTACAGCAAAGCTAGCCTTAAAAACCAGCCGCAGTCTAGGCATCATCCATCGATCCAAGTCTTTCCTTGGAAAATCAGCTCCTCACAGTCTACAAGGCATTTGTCTGTATTTCAATGGAGTACTGCTCGCCACCATGGCCCGGTGCCCCAAAATCACATCAATCTCACTTGGATTCTGTGGAATATAAAGCTCTCAACATTATTGGCGGTCTATTTTTTTTAAACCATCTATTCTCCAATATTGCTCCTTCTGCTCTCAATGTTATGACCCTCCCCAGCAACTCAAGGATGCACGCATTATTCCGGTAACCCCTTCGAGTTAAACTTCCACATCCAGGCTGATTGCACTTCTAAACTATTTTATCCCTCATTTCTCCCATCTATGAAACCACTTAAAGGAGGCTGTTATGTCTCTGTCTGTCTGTCTGTCTGTCTGTCTGTCTGTCTGTCTCTCTCTCAGGCCTTTGTGATAATTTTAGCCATTTTATTCTCACATTTTTATTCCCTTGCTAAATGTGATCAATTGTTGCCCCATGACCCAACTAACCCACTATCAATTTCACTTTGCTTGTCCATGAGCCTTGATTGTCCAAAGAAAACAAAGTGTACATGTACAAATGTCAAACGGCCCTGTTTACACGAAGCAAACACTGCTATAGACATCTGACATGGGCATCCCATCGGATGTTAATGGCATAAGTGACCAGCTGCCACAACAGCAAATTCTGAAATTGTCTTTTGTTTCAGATTATTCAACATACTTATGGAAAAAAAAAATGTTTACATAACTTAACAAGAACGACACTCTGACATTGCAACGTCAACCGAAATGCCTCCGCCCACATCATTACATCATTATAATGCTTGTACCAAGTTTGATTTAAATCCCATCACTGGTTCACAAGTATAATATTTTTAAATGACACGGAAGCTTGGGGTTGGCTTTGTGGTAAGGGTGGCTGGCTTGGGATCTTAGGGTGGTCAGTTCAAGCCCCGTTGACTGCAGAATTAACACCAGGTAGGGTCGACTCAGCCTGTCATCCGAGATTGGTGAAATTATTACCAGTGTACTGGTGGAGAGGCACAGCATCAGCGGCACAGCCCCGCTCCAAGAAATGATAGCTACCCGGCAGCCAAGCTGCAATACGCAAGAACAAAGAACCTGACATGACCTCTGACCTCTCAATGCCAAAATCTAATCAGTTCATCTTTACATCATTATATATACTTGTGTCAAGTTTGGTCAAAATCCAAACATGACCTCTGACCTTTTGACTCCAAAATTGAATCAGTTTATGTGGACATCATTATACATAATTGTACCAAGTTTGACTTGGATCCCTTCAGCTGTTCTTAAGTTATCACGGTAACAAAAACCTATCACGGACAGACAGACAGACAGAGCGACGCATGCATGCATAGATGGATGAACAGACGAAGGGACAACCCGAAAAATAATGCCTCCCGAAGATGCCTCGGACAACCCGAAAAACACAACTTCGTCAGCGGAGGCAGAAAACATAGAAACACAAGTCTCCGCTTTCATTGCATTGCTTTTATGAACAGAAGAGGAAAAATAATGAAAATTATATCGTACACATTCACAATGTACCCAACTTATATATCGTACTTGTATATAAAATTATGTCGTACCCAAAGAAAATTTGCCAAGGTCAAAAATAAATTTGTACCAGCAGTATGAACTGATGAAGGGAACCATGACTCAAAGTGTAAAAGGCATGTGGGTACAACAAATAACACAGAACTATTACAACCAGTTTCCAAGCATGCCTAATCTTTTGGTTCTAATAAAATGACTGCCCCATGGGGAATCTAGGTACAAGGAGCTCTATATCCAGCAAGAAACGGTGGGAAAAGGACAGTGGGAAAGAAAGAGACAGAGATTACAAGCACGTAGGACAGACGGGTGGGGAGGGGAGGGGAAGCACAACAGACTGTGGAAATATATCCCCAAAATGATTTTCCATTTTGATCATGATGACGAATGTGCCAAACAACCTCGAGGAGGGGAGGAACCACACGGGTATATTTACAATCTTCCAGATTACAGGATCCACTGGTAGGATATGATAATGTGTGCATTTCTGATTTATGCAGCAAGTACAATGAACCATTTTACGTGTGCAGAGGGCCAAATGAGCTGGAATATTACACGGGGCTCTGCAATCGTGCACGAGTGCAAGCTGGCCATGCCTGCGGCTGAAGAACTGGACAAAGAGGCTGGTTAAGCTTAACCTATAAAATTCAAAGCCACTATTTCAAGGTTTCACTCACCAGGACATTAATGTATTGTAACAACAGCAATGTAGAAAAGAAAAAAGAAAAAATACAACTTTCATCTCATATTTGTTTGGTAAGAGTTACAAAAAGAGAGACTCGTAAAGTATACTTTAAAACAATCCCATATGGAGCATGTCAGCGAAAGCAGAAAAATATGTAGGATTTATGGTTCTTCGAGAAAAAGCATCACGTTTATTTCAACAGTAAAAAAAAAAGAAAAAGAAAAGCAATAACAAAATAAAACTAAAAAGCATCTCAAAATGCAAAACCTGTCTGTGTCCGCTTTGTACTTCAACTAAACTTGACGAAAACAGCAGCTAAACTAGAGGGGGGGCACTCGGTAGAGTGCAAAACCTCCGCGCCAATACTGCTAGATCACTGAAGTGAACCTGATATCCTATTCATTCAATTTGACGTCAACAGTGCTCACAGAGTTATAGTTTGCAACTTTCCCTTTTACTTTTAACTTTTACCTACTCAATTCATTGGTCATAACTAGATTCCTTGAGACAGAAATTGATTTTACGTGGGTATATCCACCTGAAGTTCCAAAATCAGCCGCAATTATAATTTTGGCATGTTTTTTTGTTGGAAATCACTTATAACATGTAGAAATGCAAAAAAAAAAAAAATCGAAATTTTGTTGAAAAAAAAAATTTGCAAAAATTTTTTTTTCTCCAACAATTTTTTTTGGGGGGGGGGTTGGAAATCACTTAAAACATGTAGAAATGCAAAAAAAAAAAATTAAAATATTTTTTCAAATTGGCCATAGCGGCCATATTGGATTTTGGACCAAATCCAAAATCTAATGGCATGATCCTTGGACCATACCTAACCCCCCCACCAAGTTTCGTCGAAATCCGTCAAGGTGTTTTTCCGTAATACTGTTCACAAACAAACAAACAAACAGAAAGGGGTGAAAACAGTAACCTCCATCCATCTTCGATGGCGGAGGTTAAAAAAAATAAAAAAATAAAAATTTTGTTGTAAAATTTATGAACTCGACTTCTCCAAATTCTCATAATAATGCTTCGTTGAAAATTTCACAACAAAAGCTCAACGGGAAATAAATAAAGAAACATGGAAGCGATTAAAAAAAACACACGTGACGTCTCACACTTGACGCCCTGCAGCGGTGGATCGACTGATAAAGCTTATTTCCACTCACTGCGACTTTACCCTTTGAGTCTGAAATTAATTAGTCTGATCCATATTCTCATCAAGGTTTGTTGAAAATTTGATGACAAAAGCTCGTGGTGAAAATGTAATTCCCAGGACAACACACACACACACACACACACACACACACACACACACACACACACACACACACACACACACACACACACACACACACACACACACACACACACACACACACACACACACACACACACACACACACACACACACACACACACACACACACACACACACACACACACACGTTTCCTGCTGTGCGCTGACGGGATTATGAAGATAAAATAAAGAGGCATCAAAAGTGTTCAATCAAATCCCTGTACAGGTAAGGTACACTGTGATGTTTTTCACTGCAAATCAATTGATGTGACACCAAAAAAGCTTCTGTGAAAATTTAGTGAAGGAGAATAACGAAAAAGGAATTGAGCTAATGACCATACCCATGTGAAAAAACCCCCAAAAAAACTTTATCAAACTAGTCTCAAAATAATTAGTGCATTTTTGTTTGAAAGAGCCAATGAACTTCAAAATCAGACACTCAAATAGCAAGGTTTCACTGAAATCAAGTTGTGCAACATCACTAACTTATTGCCTTTACCCACCCACTCCTCTATTACTAAAATGAGAAGGGTGTGTGTATGTGTGTGCGTATGACGCTTCATTCGAAAGGGTTGCTGCTGTTGCACAATCCTTCCTATAATTCATGGACCAGTGTTTGTCACACTACTCCTCCTACAGTTCTGGGCTGATTACATCCAGACTTGCTACATAGGCTCAGCATGACCCCAATTAATGTATAGGAGTATTTTTATCTTTCCAGGTGGTCTTGTGGGGGAGGATGCAAATTCTCCATGTAAATGCGTATTGTGTAGTGCCACCTCCAGGTGTGGGAGGGTATTACAAATCTCCACCATTTACAGGACAGTATTCCTGTCCCCACGTTTACCAGTGCTGTATGGTGTTCTGAATTACAAACAGTCGGTATGTATTTGCTTGATGCATGTAACCCGGGTAAACATTTTTTACCTGTACAGAGATGACAGTTGCTGATGCACCACCCAAATAAAGGTATACATCAGAAGAACGTGTTGCATGCTTAGAATGAGATTGCCCGTAGGGCGGGTACTCTGCCAGTAATAATAATCATGATGGGACCATTGGAAAGCAAATAATCGATTTACTTGGAACAAAAATTTGTGTGTTTAATTATAAAGGCACCCATTTTAAAAGCCCTCTTTCAAGGGTTGAAGAAGAGAAGCAGTCAAGGGAGCTTAATGCACAATTCCAACAGTAACATTAATTATTCTGCAACAGCAGGAAACCTTTAGAAGGACACAGAAGGAGCAAACAACATTATATATAGTCATACTTCCAGAAGCAATACAAAAATATATATAAGTACACGGAAAGAGCACAAAAACAACAACCACCACAACCATCGTAACAGCAGCAACTAGAAGGGCACTCGGTAGAGCCCATACCTCCGCCCTGTAATGCCTGATCCACGAGAACATATCTGGCCGAATACATTTTTGAAATATCGTGCTACATGTCGTTTTTGAGTCATATCTTTCAATGGTGAAGAATCACGAAAAAAAATTCTCGCAGTTGGATCCGGATCCGGATCTTCACCAAAATCGAATCAATTTGTCAAGGTCACACACCCAATCCGTCCACAACTTTTTGACCTATCATGCTACATATTAGTTTCACCCTATCTCTCAATGGTGAAGAATCACTTAAAAAAATTATCAGATCCGGATCCGGATTCGGATCTTCACCAAAATGGAATCATTTCTTCCTTGTTGCACACCCAATGTGTCCACCAAGTTTCATTCGAATCCGTCGACAACTTTTTGACATGTCGTGCTATATATCCTTTTTGGCCCTATCTCTCAAAAAATTCTCGTAGTCGGATCCAGATCCGGATCTTCACCAAAATCTAACCAGTTTAGCCTTGTCACACACTAAACGTGTCCACAAAATTTCATCCGGATCCGTTCCCAACTTTTTGAGATATCCTGTACACAAACACACAAACAGACAAACATACAGAAAGTGGTGAAAACATAACCTCCTTCACCTTCGGTGGCGGAGGTAATAACAACTGTGTTTTTATAAAATATCCATTTTTCACTACATTTTATATCCTCATTGAGATTCACAGATAGAAATGCAAAATGTTTGTAAAATATAACATGCTGTATTTTGAGTAAACCTATCAGCGAAGTGACGGGTCGGCATGCCTCGTCATGTAAAAATTAGCACAAAATAGGTCATATAGCAGCAATGCTGTAGGAGTGCGGGCCAAACTCACCATTTGCCAAGAACCACGGCCAACTCCTCTGCACACAAGTCTGGCACATGAGCTTCACCTGGGTCGGCCAGCTTCACATGGCTCAGCAAATCTCTGTCGGAAAGCAGAATATCCTGGCAGTGGCAGAGAGGAAGGGGTGAACAGAGAGCTAGCAAGCTTGGCAAAACCAATCTCGTTTGGCAATGAAGGGAAATGTCCGGTATTGTGACATAAGTAGAAGTAAAATGCCAAACACGGGCGTCATACAGGAAACAAAAAGCTGTTCAAAATGCCATGACGAGCACAAGTCCCGGTTTTACCTTTGGAAGATCGTCAGGTGCAGTAGGTGCAGGACTGAGGCCAGACAAGGGCAAAGAGCCATCATTCCTTTGAACATTCAGAACGAGCTGAGCAACATTACTTTGTTGGAAATGTGTGCGCTTGCCAAGAGCACCTGACAGGATGGGAGATCAAAATAAAATTACAAACAAGCCCCTTTTTTTGCATTTCAGAAAAAACAAAATTGGCATTATGCAAAATTTAAAGCGATTCAGAAGAAATTTCGATCTGCATTTTTTTGTTCTCCCAACTGAGTGGTGATGGAAAAAAAAGTGTTTAAAATATCTGGCACAGATATTTTTAAACAACTTACAATGTATTGCACCCTCTCCTGGTCAAAGTGTGAAAAAAAATTTTTAATCAGGATTAAGACCAATTCGTATTGGATTTAAAATCATGATAGCAAAAGCACAAGAGTGGCACAACCATAAGGGGACATCTATTTATTAAGTATGCAGAGTGGAAGGGAAGAGGCCAAATTGAGAAGGAGGGATTGAAGGGAAAATAATGTAAGAGAGAACTAAAGGGAGGGCAATGTGAGAGGAGTGAGGAAACTTTTAAAAGATTGGGAGGAGAAAGCAGTAAGGGGAAAGAAGGCAAGGGGCATAGATGGAGAACAGCAAGTTTAAAGTGGTAGAACAAAAATGGCATCATATTTACAGATAACATAAATAGATGGCAGCTAATTAGGTCAAAGCCATTTCGAACGGGGAGAAAAATGAAATGCAAGTATCTTGTTGGACACTCAATACTCATAATATTTTTTAGCATATGCACTCAAAACATTTTTTTTTTTTAAAAATCAAAACTCTCAAAGCATACTGTAATTGTTGATTAACAGTCAAATCAAATTTTTCTAACAGAAAAATATCTTTATTCAAATGCTGCAAAGACTTCCACAAATCCTAAATAAGCCCAAGAAAAAAAACATCATCTGTTATTCAGATTCAAAAAGGTACACCTATTGTCGTTTGCCTATTCACAATGAAAATTTCCAAACAAATAAACAGCAACCACATCTGCAAACAGGTCAATGCCGCTTAATTAAAGTCAAATGTACTACCTGCCAGCTTGATGTCAAGGGCAGAGAGTTTCTGAGCCAAGTCAATGTACTCTTTGGCCTTTTTGTAGTTGTAGTAGAAAAGCCAAGTAGAGGCAGCTTCCAAAGAGAATTGCACGTACAGGTGTCTGAGCTCATCACAGGTTTGCAAAAATTCATCACTAGTCACTGGAGGGATAAAAAAAAAAAAAACAACAAAAGTACATAAAAAGGATAAGTAGACAGACAAAAACATAGAGAGAAAAAATAAAATAAAACAAATTAAGTGGGAGGGTTGAGGAACAAATAATGGTGAATCTAAAGGGAAAGAAAAAAAAGGGATATAAAAATTACAAAGGACCAATGACGTACCGGTAACCTCAAAGGCAAAAAATGAGTGGGTGTTAAAAAGGATATATGATCAGAAGGCATGGAAGGTTAAAAATAGAGGACGGAGTTATATAAAGCAAGAATGTATTGTTTATAAAGACAAAAACAATCTGTTTTGGGCAGAGGAGTTGCCAAAGATTTACTAAAAATGGATGGAGAGAGCCAAAAGAAAAAGATAAGTTTGAAGGAAAATGTGTAGAAAATTAGAATGTCAGAAAATGAATCACAGAAAAGAAGATGGTGGGGGAGACGCGAGAGGACGGCGGGGGGAGACGCGAGAGGACGGCGGGGGGGACGCGAGAGGACGGCGGGGGGAGATGCGAGAGGACGGCGGGGGAGACGCGAGAGGACGGCGGGGGGAGACGCGAGAGGACGGCGGGGGAGACGCGAGAGGACGGCGGGGGGGAGACGCGAGAGGACGGCGGGGGGGAGACGCGAGAGGACGGCGGGGGGGAGACGCGAGAGGACGGCGGGGGAGACGCGAGAGGACGGCGGGGGGAGACGCGAGAGGACGGCGGGGGGAGACGCAGAGGACGGCGGGGGAGACGCGAGAGGACGGCGGGGGGAGACGCGAGAGGACGGCGGGGGGGAGACGCGAGAGGACGGCGGGGGGAGACGCGAGAGGACGGCGGGGGGAGACGCGAGAGGACGGCGGGGGGGGAGACGCGAGAGGACGGCGGGGGGGAGACGCGAGAGGACGGCGGGGGGAGACGCGAGAGGACGGCGGGGGAGACGCGAGAGGACGGCGGGGGGGAGACGCGAGAGGACGGCGGGGGGAGACGCGAGAGGACGGCGGGGGGGAGACGCGAGAGGACGGCGGGGGGAGACGCGAGAGGACGGCGGGGGGGAGACGCGAGAGGACGGCGGGGGGAGACGCGAGAGGACGGCGGGGGGAGACGCGAGAGGACGGCGGGGGAGACGCGAGAGGACGGCGGGGGGAGACGCGAGAGGACGGCGGGGGGAGACGCGAGAGGACGGCGGGGGGAGACGCGAGAGGACGGCGGGGGGGAGACGCGAGAGGACGGGCGGGGGAGACGCGAGAGGACGGCGGGGGGGAGACGCGAGAGGACGGCGGGGGGAGACGCGAGAGGACGGCGGGGGAGACGCGAGAGGACGGCGGGGGAGACGCGAGAGGACGGCGGGGGGAGACGCGAGAGGACGGCGGGGGGAGACGCGAGAGGACGGCGGGGGGAGACGCGAGAGGACGGCGGGGGGAGACGCGAGAGGACGGCGGGGGGAGACGCGAGAGGACGGCGGGGGAGACGCGAGAGGACGGCGGGGGAGACGCGAGAGGACGGCGGGGGGAGACGCGAGAGGACGGCGGGGGGAGACGCGAGAGGACGGCGGGGGGAGACGCGAGAGGACGGCGGGGGAGACGCGAGAGGACGGCGGGGGAGACGCGAGAGGACGGCGGGGGGAGACGCGAGAGGACGGCGGGGGGAGACGCGAGAGGACGGCGGGGGAGACGCGAGAGGACGGCGGGGGGAGACGCGAGAGGACGGCGGGGGGAGACGCGAGAGGACGGCGGGGGGAGAGGCGAGAGGACGGGGGGGGGAGGCGCGAGGGGGCGGCGGGGGGAGACGGGAGAGGACGGCGGGGGAGACGCGAGAGGACGGCGGGGGGAGACGCGAGAGGACGGCGGGGGGAGACGCGAGAGGACGGCGGGGGGGAGACGCGAGAGGACGGCGGGGGAGACGCGAGAGGACGGCGGGGGAGACGCGAGAGGACGGCGGGGGGAGACGCGAGAGGACGGCGGGGGGGGAGACGCGAGAGGACGGCGGGGGGAGACGCGAGAGGACGGCGGGGGGAGACGCGAGAGGACGGCGGGGGGAGACGCGAGAGGACGGCGGGGGGAGACGCGAGAGGACGGCGGGGGAGACGCGAGAGGACGGCGGGGGGAGACGCGAGAGGACGGCGGGGGGAGACGCGAGAGGACGGCGGGGGGAGACGCGAGAGGACGGCGGGGGGAGACGCGAGAGGACGGCGGGGGAGACGCAGAGGACGGCGGGGGGAGACGCGAGAGGACGGCGGGGGGAGACGCGAGAGGACGGCGGGGGAGACGCGAGAGGACGGCGGGGGGAGACGCGAGGACGGCGGGGGGAGACGCGAGAGGACGGCGGGGGGAGACGCGAGAGGACGGCGGGGGGAGACGCGAGAGGACGGCGGGGGGAGACGCGAGAGGACGGCGGGGGAGACGCGAGAGGACGGCGGGGGGAGACGCGAGAGGACGGCGGGGGAGACGCGAGAGGACGGCGGGGGGAGACGCGAGAGGACGGCGGGGGGAGACGCGAGAGACGGCGGGGGAGACGCGAGAGGACGGCGGGGGGAGACGCGAGAGGACGGCGGGGGGAGACGCGAGAGGACGGCGGGGGAGACGCGAGAGGACGGCGGGGGGAGACGCGAGAGGACGGCGGGGGGAGACGCGAGAGGACGGCGGGGGGAGACGCGAGAGGACGGCGGGGGGAGACGCGAGAGGACGGCGGGGGGAGACGCGAGAGGACGGCGGGGGGAGACGCGAGAGGACGGCGGGGGAGACGCGAGAGGACGGCGGGGGAGACGCGAGAGGACGGCGGGGGGAGACGCGAGAGGACGGCGGGGGAGACGCAGAGGACGGCGGGGGGAGACGCGAGAGGACGGCGGGGGAGACGCGAGAGGACGGCGGGGGGAGACGCGAGAGGACGGCGGGGGAGACGCGAGAGGACGGCGGGGGGAGACGCGAGAGGACGGCGGGGGAGACGCGAGAGGACGGCGGGGGGAGACGCGAGAGGACGGCGGGGGAGACGCGAGAGGACGGCGGGGGGAGACGCGAGAGGACGGCGGGGGGAGACGCGAGAGGACGGCGGGGGAGACGCGAGAGGACGGCGGGGGGGAGACGCGAGAGGACGGCGGGGGAGACGCGAGAGGACGGCGGGGGAGACGCGAGAGGACGGCGGGGGGAGACGCGAGAGGACGGCGGGGGAGACGCGAGAGGACGGCGGGGGAGACGCGAGAGGACGGCGGGGGGAGACGCGAGAGGACGGCGGGGGGAGACGCGAGAGGACGGCGGGGGGAGACGCGAGAGGACGGCGGGGGGAGACGCGAGAGGACGGCGGGGGGAGACGCGAGAGGACGGCGGGGGAGACGCGAGAGGACGGCGGGGGAGACGCGAGAGGACGGCGGGGGGAGACGCGAGAGGACGGCGGGGGGAGACGCGAGAGGACGGCGGGGGGAGACGCGAGAGGACGGCGGGGGAGACGCGAGAGGACGGCGGGGGGAGACGCGAGAGGACGGCGGGGGAGACGCGAGAGGACGGCGGGGGAGACGCGAGAGGACGGCGGGGGGAGACGCGAGAGGACGGCGGGGGAGACGCGAGAGGACGGCGGGGGAGACGCGAGAGGACGGCGGGGGGAGACGCGAGAGGACGGCGGGGGGAGACGCGAGAGGACGGCGGGGGGAGACGCGAGAGGACGGCGGGGGGGAGACGCGAGAGGACGGCGGGGGAGACGCGAGAGGACGGCGGGGGGAGACGCGAGAGGACGGGCGGGGGAGACGCGAGAGGACGGCGGGGGGAGACGCGAGAGGACGGCGGGGGAGACGCGAGAGGACGGCGGGGGAGACGCGAGAGGACGGCGGGGGAGACGCGAGAGGACGGCGGGGGGAGACGCGAGAGGACGGCGGGGGGAGACGCGAGAGGACGGCGGGGGAGACGCGAGAGGACGGCGGGGGAGACGCGAGAGGACGGCGGGGGGGAGACGCGAGAGGACGGCGGGGGGAGACGCGAGAGGACGGCGGGGGGAGACGCGAGAGGACGGCGGGGGGAGACGCGAGAGGACGGCGGGGGGAGACGCGAGAGGACGGCGGGGGGAGACGCGAGAGGACGGCGGGGGAGACGCGAGAGGACGGCGGGGGGAGACGCGAGAGGACGGCGGGGGGAGACGCGAGAGGACGGCGGGGGGAGACGCGAGAGGACGGCGGGGGGAGACGCGAGAGGACGGCGGGGGGAGACGCGAGAAGACGGCGGGGGGAGACGCGAGAGACGGCGGGGGGAGACGCGCGAGAGGACGGCGGGGGAGACGCGAGAGGACGGCGGGGGAGACGCGAGAGGACGGCGGGGGGAGACGCGAGAGGACGGCGGGGGAGACGCGAGAGGACGGCGGGGGGAGACGCGAGAGGACGGCGGGGGAGACGCGAGAGGACGGCGGGGGAGACGCGAGAGGACGGCGGGGGGAGACGCGAGAGGACGGCGGGGGAGACGCGAGAGGACGGCGGGGGAGACGCGAGAGGACGGCGGGGGAGACGCGAGAGGACGGCGGGGGAGACGCGAGAGGACGGCGGGGGAGACGCGAGAGGACGGCGGGGGAGACGCGAGAGGACGGCGGGGGAGACGCGAGAGGACGGGGGGGGAGACGAGAGAGGACGGCGGTGGGAGACGCGAGAGGACGGCGGGGGAGACGCGAGAGGACGGCGGGGGAGACGCGAGAGGACGGCGGGGGAGACGCGAGAGGACGGCGGGGGAGACGCGAGAGGACGGCGGGGGAGACGCGAGAGGACGGCGGGGGAGACGCGAGAGGACGGCGGGGGAGACGCGAGAGGACGGCGGGGGAGACATGAGGACAGCTTGGGGGGATGGCACCAAAATGGTAGCAGTGACATAGATAACGTACTTTGAGTTCATAAGTGTTCAATTTAACAAGCAGGGATGTTCTTTTCTAAGCCCTGGCCATCTTTGGAAATTGAATCATGAAATACTTTGAAGATTGTTAGCTTGTCCGAAAAGTGTGATAAAATTGTACTCAGCTGCTTTGCCAAAAAAGTTACAAATGATGTTTTACAGTGCTGAATGGGAGAACATTGCTCAGCAGGTAATAAACGGACCTTTTACCTCTCCACCCTCCCCCCACCCCACCGATTTGTCACTTATCTTCAAGGGAAAATACAAATCCCGTTTTTGGGCCCAATGACCCTCTCATAATACTCGTCATGCACCTTGCATAAATCCAAGATCATTGTTTCTTTGCGAATGTTGACAGCTCTCTTCTGTTCAACGTATTTGTCCAAATTTTTTTTCATTGTTTTGGCACAGGACCGTTTTCGCATGCAATTGGTAGTTTCTGAGCATGTCAGATCAACGAATCAGGATGGCTTTAGACATCAAAATGCAATGGTGATACATTGCCAGCAGAAGGGCTCCAAATCACCAAACATGTCGAGACACACTACCCTTTGGAAAGGGAGACAATGCTGACTGTCCTGTCTGCATTGACGTTTTTTTTTGAAGGAAACAAAAATCCCGCAAAACATTTTCAAAAACAGTAAGCAATTTGGTGCAGGTAGCAGAGTCAAACTCCATATTGGGGGCTTGCAAGATAAAGAGCTGCAAAAGATGGGAGTGCTGGTGTGTGGATTTGGCACAGGCATGAAGGACCAACAGGCAATCCGCATTGCCAAAATTACCTTGTGACTCCAATAACTCGTGATTTGTGATACCTTATGAAAAAGAATGGGAAATAAATAATAAAATTTAAAAAGGATGGGAAATGGAGGGTGGGGAGGAAAAATGAAAAAAGTGAAGGCCTTGAAAGAAGAAGGAAAGCCAAAGGTGCTTAATCATAAGACTTAAACAGCACAACCATTTGGAAAACTGATACTGATAGCCAGCCAAGTCACAACTCACCAAATATCACCGGTCGCTTAATATAATTTTTCATGAATCATCAGTTTTAACAACTCTATGATGAAAATTACAGCAGCATGAAGCTCATCTAAATCACTGGGCAGACACAGAACCTCAGGTGAATGCCACAGAAGTGGCCAACACTCCAGGACTAATTTCCCAGTGCAGCGCAGTCTCACTCTCAATCCCACCAACTTAACTTCTCTAACTGCACACAAAAGCAGGTGCATCGATGTCCTACAGTGAAGGGAGGAGGCTGTGGCTCACCCAGATCAATGCAACTCTTGGCAACTGAATAAAAATGAGAAGACCTTTCTTCAAGCAGCTGCTGATGGACATTGACACACCTCAGGGCCCACCATGCCACAGTCTGTAGAATAAGAGCACGCAGCTTGTGCAGTATGATTAAAGGTTTTTAAGTTGGCAAGCCAAACACCCCTCACCCCCACAACGCAAAAAAAAAATGCTCGAATGGATAAAACAAAGCACATACCCGACACAGTGGCAGCTGGTACTGACAGTGTACAAGCATCTCTCTTGCCAAAAGAAGAAGCAATGGATTGTCTGCCAGGCCATACACAGATTCTCCATCAACGGCAAGTGCTGAAAGTACCACAGCAGACAGAGTCTGCCATGAGGCAACAGTAACATGCGGCAATCAGCGGTGTACCTACGGTGCAACTAGCAATGATAAATGCATTTTCTGGCGTCAACGGGAATTTAATTGATCGAATACTGATGATGCTGATGATGAAGACGCATTCTGATGTACCCAGGAAAGTTCACTATTACGGTCACAAGAAGGGGCGGATCAATTGAAATGTTTGCTTTTCTTGCCATTACAGCTCGAGCAAAATTAACCGCCTGGTGAAAATGCGAGCAGTTCATAAAGTTCATTTTTGCCTGTACGATTATAGCTGAGAAATCATGAAGATTAAGGTGAGGTGTTCATACGGAAGAGCGATGATCTCAAGAGGACAACATGACAACCAAAAATCCATGCTCATTTTTTTTTTTTTTTGCAAAACTTTGCCAATTTTGAGATGAACATGGCATGCTCTCGGCTCTTCACGAGTAAATAACCCATCATGAGTTTCATAGATGTACCTCTCTGCTGTTGGCGAGTAATGTCGCAGGCAAAATCTCCCCTGGGTCCAAGTGCACAGCAGGACCAGTCCAATTGCACTGAACAAAGAGCTGCAGACAAGCAATACCAGCGAGAAACACCACTTTCTGCCTAAAAAAAAGATACAAAAATAAATTGAAAAGTGGGAGAGGAAGAGGCATATGAATAGATGCATCTCTTGTTTTCTTTTTGCATATCATCCACCAAGTCAATAAACATGTTTGTCTTGAAAGGAGGAAAAAAACTGTTTAAACATTCCCCTGCAATTCGATACAACTTTCCACGAAACACCTACTTGAATAGCGCATTGTGCTCAGGGTTGCTGAGATAGCTTTCGATGCAGCTTCGCAAGCGGCGGTCAATTTCAAAATGGGTACAGATGGACGCACTTGAAAAAATCTCCGCAACTTCTGCCGTCCGCAGAGCAGATAAGAACTCGCCATCCACGACATGCCGCAGCAAAATGGTGGTATCTGCACAAAGAGCAAGATGGGATGATGAGCATCATTTTCATTGCACGGTCAAAGAGGCTCCAGGTGAAAAGCTCAATTGCTCGATTGTACAACACCGCATCGAAAATAGCTCCCGTCCTTTCTTTATACAAAAGGGTTTACAGCAGATGCCGAAAAGGTTTTGCTGTAAATGAATCCTTTACTTACCACAGACTAAATTGCATAGTCCCTCAGCCCTGGCACTCGAACGATTCCATCTCACACTTGTGTGAAAAAAAAAAAAACCACAATATAAAAATTCAACTGGGAAATTCAATCACCATTCAGGGTTTTACATCAACCTGAAGACAGCTTTCAGATGATCTACCTACCCACTTCAGGTGACAACACCATTTTGAATTCCGACGGCATCGGTTAGTTGCCGGCCCCGTTTACAGCGATGATGCTTTCCCACTATGATGGCCTCGTGTTCTCTTTATAATTGGCACACCAACTACTGCATACTCCGCAAGCCGCTTGTTTTAACAAACGAGTGACCCACTCATTGCAAATAAATCATGGGTTAAATCTTTATTACTTAAGAAGTTAAAGTTTATTACAAATGTACCAACGAAGGCGACGCTGAAGTGCAATTTCACTTTGCAGATGATAGTCAATCCATTGCATCAATAAATGCGTCATCCTCAAAGCGTCTTTCTGACACAACTGTGCTTTGAAGGCAACACCGCTGCTGAAGTCAAGTGGGAAAAAAAATTCTGAAAATTAGCATTTGGCACAAGCCCATTATTTCCGTGGAAGTAATGCATCACCGTTCCACAAAAAAAAAAGCCGAATGCAATTTTCTCCCCCGCATTTAAACTGATCATTATCATGCATCCCAATTAAAAAACGAAGATTTCTAGATCTCTTAAACGGTGATAAATTTCAGATTACGAACCGCGTAGCACCGCTGAGTGTGCACCGTCACAAATGGTGAGAGTACAGAGAAAGGGTGAGTCGGATCGGTTCAAAAATGGGTCTTCGACTGACCAACATCGATACTCACGCTGACACAGCATGAAAAAAAACGAAAATACAACGGCCATCGGGCATGCGTAACGTCGTCAACGGCGTCGTGATGAAACGACAGATGAAGGCCGAGCCGAACCACTTCATTTTGGCAGATGAACCGTAACGGATACATCATTTCAGAGGATCGAGAGACATGTCCACATATAAACTACAAAGCTGACAACCTTAAAAAAAAAAAAAGGAAAGAAAAAAAAAAAAGAAAGAAGAAAAATATGAAAAGGTGACATTTGCAACATATGACACATTGCAGTGATCTCCGCAAAGCGAAGGGGAAAAAACCCCCCAAAAAACCTCAAACACCGGCTTCAAGGAGGGGACATGTCGGACAAAGAACAAAGGGAAGCTACAAGAAGAACTCCTTGAAAGGCTGCCGACAGAGGGAGACTGTAGAAGCATATTTTGTACCAAAGATGCCACACTTGGGAGATCATTACCTTGGGAGGCGGAAGATTATACAATTTCCACACCCCCTCCATCCCCGCCCTCCCTCCACCGACCGCACGGCTGCAATAAAGTAACACTCCACGTGCTGCACGTGGAAAACCAGCCAATCCACTTCACACAGTCACCAGACGGACGGACCGAGAATTTTTATTTTTTTAAAGGAGAGAAGATAAAAACAGACCAAATACCTCTCCCTGCAAGCACAGCACGCCACTTGAAGATAATCACTGTAACGTAGAACATTGAAGGCGTGAGGCCATTTGCAGGAGTGAGGAAGTCATTATGGGATGTGTACCGACAATGGTGCACTTGGGCACTGCGGTAAATGCAGGCGCACGCGGTATTCCTTCTCTTGTGAAATGGGGCCACGCGCAGCAGCGTGCGCAAGTACGAAAATATGGAAATGGCGTAAAGAACGATCCATGGCATGAAAATACTTTTGAGAAGATTTTCTTTTTCTTAAGAACAAAAATAAATAAATAAATAAAGAAGATTTTTTCAACCTTGTACAAGTGAAAACTTTAAAATGTAGCCAAAGTAAATCTTCCTTTTGGGCCTGGTGAAATGCCTGATAAATCTGACAGCGCAGCAGATGACAACAGATGCCGCACTTGCATTTTAATTATTTGTGTACTTGACTCCGCTGCCGGCGACAGACCAGCCAGCCATTCATTTTGTGAGATAGAGAGAAACCGAGTCATCACTTAACATGTCCAAGCTGAAGGTGAAATGTCAGGCAAAAAATAAAAAAATAATAAAAAATTAAATAAATAATTCTTGCGGGCACTAACTTTCAAGGTAATAAAATGACCTCCGGAGGATAAAACTGTCTATATATTATTGTAACTTTCCTTTTTCGAGGTTTCTTCACAATCGTGAAGATTTCAAACCAAATCAAAAGAAGTAGGAACATCACGGTTGCCCTTCGTAGCCGAAGATGGACATGGTGCACAAACAACCTCAACTGAGAACGTAAATGTGTTTACATATTCCGAGCTGCTGCCCCAGACAAGTACACTGTAAGCAGCGTAACCTTGTGTCAGGGGACAGCTAGGAGAAGACCAGATCCCTCGCTACACTCAGGTTTAGGCAGGAGTTTGTAATTTGTTCATGATACCGGTGATAGCTCGCATACTTTTTGTGAAGGACGCCGGCGGATCTTTAAGGTACACCAGAAACCGACGCTGGCGGGCAGGTCCTCCGGCTTAAGGCCCAACCGAAGGATGGCACGCAAGTTGCCGCATCGCTCTGAATGCCGAACACAGGATGACAGTTTAAATCCGGGCCAAGAATCAAACCCAGGCTTGAAGGCTCAGAGATGAGTGTGCATACCTCTAGGCTATCCTAGCAACCTTGAATAAATACGAGGAATGATCCACAAACCATGCGGCCCAGCAAAAAGGACAAAAAAAAAAAGATCAAGCAAGGGCAATCGTTCAGTTCAAAAGGTAGTAATGCGAGTCAATATCTGTGTGCAATGGTTGATGTGAAATTGTTACAATTTCAGAAAAGTTTCACTCTCGTTCAGCCACCAATGATTCAATCCATTCCCAGATGACGGCATTCTTCTTGCGTTCGGTACCTTGGCTGTTGGGTAGCCATCATTTTGTTGGGGCGCGACAATGCCACTGATGCTGTGCCCCCTGTAGCAGTACACTGGTACTCATTTCGCCGACCTTGGAAGGATGACAGGCTGAGTCAACCCCACCTGGTGTTAATTCAGCAGCCAACAGGGCTTGAACTCAGGACCCTAACATCCCAAGCCAGCCACCCTAACCACTAAGCCGACCCCAGACTTAAATGACGGCATAAACTCAATCCACTGACAATCCAAACACAATAAAAGGACAAAAGATTTTATGATCATAGATAATAGGGCCTGACAAAAGGATACTTGTTTTAAAGCCATATTTCTCACAAATACTTCAACAAAGACGTTGGTCAACCTTACAGAGAAGAGCGAGCTGAAATCATCCACATACCTCCTGATGCATCGACGGAAAGACCAAAGAAGCTCTAAAGCACTTTCTGGAAGATCATGGAGACGGGCCAAAGGGTGCATGGCCGCACTCGAGATGGGAACACGGCTCACCTTTCAAGCTGGGCCTCATTTCCTTCAACAGTGCTGCTCACCGTCACCTCATGCTTCCACCCTCCCTCCCCTCCATATCCATCTCTGGTCAACCCTCTTCTAACCGTCGCTGACATCTCCCACCTCTGCCTTCAACACCTTATCCACTGAAGAACAGTCTATATCTCCCCGATCCCCGTTGAACTTCTACCAGTCTGTGGAACCTGCTGCCCTCTGTTGTCGTTTCCTCCTCCATGGACACTAGATCTCTATCAAATAAAAAATACCCGGCTGAACAGAAAAAACGAAGAAGGGGCGGGGGCGGGGGGCTCTGTAATATCGCAGTGACAAGAGACAAATTGAGAGTACTTGTGAGACATATGGCTTGAAATAAGATAATAAATAACAAATAAAATTGATTCATTGACGAGCCAAACCAGGATCACCACAATGCTGCTCGACGTGGGCTGCATTGTAATCACGTGACTCGGGGCACGAGGGGAGCACCTTATTGAATGGTCTCTAATGTCAAAGCTGGAGCTTACTTTGACAATGCCACAGTGAGTACTAAATAATGATAACAAAAATAATAATAATAATAATAATTTCCCTTACAAAGAACTTCAACACACAAGGAAGGTCATTTTGGCCCAACAATCCTGTTCAATGGTTATCACCCTATGGTTGTTCTTGAATGCATTTCCCATTTTAAATGCTGAGCGTCAAGCAAGGAAGCACATCACGACCATTTTCAAGGTCTGTGCTTCGACTGGGACGGGTTCGAACCACCGACCTCGCAGACCCACCATTACATACACCAGTTCGAGGTGTGGAGCTCCCTGATGTCCGCTCCGCCTTGTCTCGGATTTTGAAGTTGTAAAAGGGGAAACTAAGGGATATCTTGTACATGAGTGTGGTGAGACCACAGCATGACCATTTTCAAGGTCTGTGCTTCGACTCGGACGGGTTCGAACCACCGACCTCGCAGACCCATCATTACATACACCAGTTCTAGGTGTGGAGCTCCCTGATGTCCGCTCCGCCTTGTCTCGGATCTTGAAGTTGTAAAAGGGGAAACTGAGGGACATCTTGCACATCAGTGCGGTGAGACCACAGCACGCCCTCTACAGGTGTATAAGCGACGAGCTTGACCGCTGTGCTCCTGTCTGACAGCAGGTACTGTACTCATGTAAGTACTTGAGTACTACTCGAGTACTACTTGAACCGTACGACCTGCGTTATGCGGACAGAGTAGGGAAACTGCCCTTAGACAGTCAACGGCTGGCGGCCCGTTGTTTGCGTCGGACATCATGTCTCACAGAGTTTGTAGGTCTGTCCGCGTCGGGTCCACAGCTTCTCGGGGTTTCTTTCGTGCGAACTGGTGACGTTCAGGGCACGTGTCCGGGTGCCAAAGGTCGTTCGTGTGCGATGTCCACGGAGCCCAGACCACGACCTTCCAGTCCATCCGGATCCATCCATCCCGACAGGGATTAATTGGCGAACTCGTGCGTCGTCTGTGGCTCGGTGTTGCGGAGCGCGGAGCGCGGAGCACGTGGACGTCGCAGGTCTCCTCCGAGCTCGAGTCGGGAACGCGACGGCGAATCGACACCGAGCGCGCGACATCGTTGGAGTACCAGGAGGAGGGGAGAGGGAGGAGGGAGGGGTGGATGGGACAGGGGGTGGGGTGAGGAGGACTGGAAGAGGGTGAGGAGCCTGGAGGAGGGTGAGGAGCCTGGAGGAGGGTGAGGAGCCTGGAGGAGGGTGAGGAGCCTGGAGGAGGGAGAAGGACTGGAGTACGAGGACTGGAGTACGAGGACTGGAGGACGAGGACTGGAGGACGAGGACTGGAGGACGAGGACTGGAGGACGAGGACTGGAGGACGAGGACTGGAGGACGAGGACTGGAGGAGGGTGAGGAGCAGGACTGAGGGAGGAGGATGAGGAGCAGGACTGAGGGAGGAGGATGAGGGAGCAGGACTGAGGGAGGAGGATGAGGAGCAGGACTGAGGGAGGAGGAGGAGGGAGCAGGACTGAGGGAGGAGGATGAGGGAGGAGGACTGGAGGAGGGTGAGGGAGGAGGACTGGAGGAGGGTGAGGAGGCCTGGAGGAGAGAGGAGGACTGGAGGAGGGTGGGGAGGAGGACTGGAGGAGGGTGAGGGAGGAGGACTGGAGGAGGGTGGGGAGGAGGACTGGAGGAGGGTGGGGAGAGGAGGACTGGAGGAGGGTGGGGAGGAGGACTGGAGGAGGGTGGGGAGGAGGACTGGAGGAGGGTGGGGAGGAGGACTGGAGGAGGGTGGGGAGGAGGACTGGAGGAGGGTGGGGAGGAGGACTGGAGGAGGGTGGGGAGGAGGACTGGAGGAGGATGAGGAGGAGGACTGGAGGAGGATGAGGAGGAGGACTGAGGAGGAGGATGAGGAGGAGGACTGGAGGAGGGTGAGTAGCAGGACTGGAGGAGGGTGAGGAGCAGGACTGGAGGAGGGTGAGGAGCAGGACTGGAGGAGGGTGAGGAGCAGGACTGGAGGAGGGTGAGGAGCAGGACTGGAGGAGGGTGAGGAGCAGGACTGGAGGAGGGTGAGGAGCAGGACTGGAGGAGGGTGAGGAGGAGAACTGGAGGAGGGTGAGGAGCAGGGCTGGAGGAGGGTGAGGAGCAGGACCGGAGGAGGGTGAGGAGCAGGACTGGAGGAGGGTGAGGAGGAGGACTGGAGGAGGGTGAGGAGGAGAACTGGAGGAGGACTGGAGGAGGACTGGAGGAGGACTGGAGGAGGACTGGAGGAGGACTGGAGGAGGACTGGAGGAGGACGAGGCCTGGAGGAGGGTGAGGGAGGGAACAGGCCGGCCCGACCCGCAGAGCACGTGCGACAAACCCGCGTGCACAGAGTTCAACACGAGACAAGGACACGGCACAACACACATCGACGCTCACACACAAACTTGTGCTCCCCGTACCTGACGTGCACACGGAGTCAGGGAGTACACCACGGAGCAGAGCCCACTCGTCCACAGGACCCACCGGACCCATGGTCACCGACGCTCCTCTCGGGCCGTGTCCGGACTCGCTCCTCGAACGACGCGAAGATTCGGTGCCCGGCAGATTTTTTTTCAGGCCGCGTGTGGAAGGCAACAACGTGCGGCCCGAGAGGCTTCCCGACCTCACTGCGGCAACGCTTCCGCTACGCACCCCGAAACCGCTCCCCACCCTCACCCTCACCCCTTCCCCATCTCCATCCCCGCCCCGATTCTGGCCCACGTGATTTCCACGTGTGCGCTGCTTCGTGGTGTATATCAATGTTTGTGTGCTCGTTTCTCTGTAAATTGTCCGGCGGGAGACGTGCGAACTGAGCCGGACAAGCGGAAGAGCCGCTCGGGAGGGTGTGACGCGTAGTCGGTCACGTGACGTGGGCTCGCGGTACGGCGCGCGCGCGCGCGCGCTTTGAACGTACAGGTGAACGTACAGGTTCACGTACAGCGACAGGTGAACGTACAGCGACAGGTGCGGTATTATTACGCTTGATCATTGGTGCACTTGAGCACACGTTAAAATGCTTCATCAGTTTTAGAAATTGTAATCCTTAAAAAAAAAAAATTTTTACAAACAATGTATGGATCGATCGAATTAAATTAATTTCCGTAATTTGATGAACTTTCACCTCTCATTGTAATAGAACGTTAATAACGATCGGGTGAAAAGGAACATTTTTACAGAGGTCGAGGGAGGGGGTCAGCGAGCCAATGTTCTTCATGGTGGAGAGGTTTTGGACATCGACCCATCATCGGGCATTGCAGTCATTCAAAATGACCAAAGGGAGGAGGTGAGGAGGTGAGGAGGGGAGGAGGGGAGGAGGGGGAGGAGGGGAGGAGGGGGAGGAGGGGAGGAGGGGGAGGAGGGGTAGGAGGGGGAGGAGGGTGATGAGGGTCGTGTTCTTATACAGTTATATAAACCTATTTCTACCGTGTACTTCGTATTGGAGCAAGAACTCTTATTTGGTCTTTTCTCGTTCGGTCTGAGGGTCCAACTCCCCAGATCCATGAAACCCTCATTTCCTCATAGCGGTCACCGGTCCGTGATGTTAACCACTGGGCGGGAATCTCATCCTTGGTGCTCCAAGTGGTTTGTACAAAATGACGATTTATACGAACTACCCCTACCCCCTAATGTTCACCACCTCTTCCACCCCTCCTCCTTTTACTACTTCTCCCCCACCCCCTTTCACCACCACTTTCCCTCCCCCCCCCCCCCATCATTTACCACCACACTGGAATGCCATTCACACGAACTCACCTTATTTTTGAAGCGTGAAGATGATTATAAAAGGGGAATTGTCACCTCCTGCCGCTTGTTTTTCACACTCGTGGACTCGTGGACACCGAATAAAATCCTCTTAAAAGTTCTTCCAGAACAACTTCCTTGTTCGTTAACGGGAAACTTCCCTTTAGTTTAAGTTTCCTTGGTGGAGATGACGTCAAAACTCAGCACCAAAAGTGAAAATTCTGTTAAAACAACCGTTTTCAATGGACGGGTGAAGGAAACCTTGATACGGATGAACATCCGGCGGTCCGTCGCACTCCAGATCAGAAATAAATACCGTCCTCCCATCAACGGTCTTGTTGACCTCATGACGTCACTAACCACCGCCGTACGTAGTACAATGGCTATTTCCATCTAAATTGAACCAATTTTCTATAATTCGGAAATGTCAAATATATAATTTCATAATAATCACGACAAAAATTGCTGGAACTTCTCGTTTGCATATTTCCTTGAGTGCATTTATTTTGATTCAAAATGGAATTAACTTGGGAGTAAATGTCCAATGTATCCTTCAAGTAGATACACGCATTTCAAGGCTTGTACGAGAGGAGCCAGGAGCCGAGAGGAGCCGGGAGACGTAGGTTTTGGTTGAACGTTGCGTCTGCGGTATTTTTCGAGTTCACATTTTCACTCTCTGTCACAGTCTCAGGTCTTCCCATCACAATAGTCGTCCACATTGTGACGTCATGCTCCCGGTCGTGGCAGAGGCGATGGTTGCTTGCATCATCAAAATTGCAATTGCGTTGTCTGAAACGAATCCCATGGTAGTGGCATAAATGTCTGCACTTGAAGCGGACGGCAAAGTATATCGACGCGAGGAGAGAATAAACGGTTCAGGTGAGCGAGGGTGTCTCGAAAAGGGAGGCACGGAAGGTGAACATCCCGCAGGAGCTAATTACAGCACGAGCTCTCCACGAGGCACGAGATCGTGGACACGTTTCCCGGTAGGGGGCATTGTTTTTCCGAGCTGCATGTACCACCGCTTTCCCAATTAGACGATGGGAACGCTACCCGCCCGCATCACAATGCACACCATTGTGTGGACTCGATGGTGGTGAGTGGATACGTTGCTCTCATTATCAAACTGCATGCAGAAGCCCCCTTCCTTGCTGCCATTATTTTGCACCATTTAGATATACATTGTCAACCACCTCTTCTCTTTCCTTCCAACCCAACATTCCACGTCTCCACCCCACTCACCAAGTATATAATTGCAGTGCATCACCCAAACACAATGTGCAAAATTTATGGCTCAACGTGGCAGGGCATTGTTCTTTTACACCTCCATATTTATGTTCACATCCCATAAATGTTCCAATACTTTAGATTTCTCTCAACAATTGGATCTCGTCTCGTCACACACACACACACACACACACACACACACACACACACACACACACACACACACACACACACACACACACACACACACACACACACACACACACACACACACACACACACACACACACACACACACACACACACACTTCTACAGTGTTGTGCAATATTTCTCAAGTGGCTGCTGGTTGCATCATTAGTTGGGACACGGCTGTGCCACTGATGCATTGTCCCTATTACCAGTACACTGGTACTCATTTTGCTGACTTCAGAAGGATGACAGGCTGAGTCAACCCCACCTGGTATTAATTCAGCAGCCAACAGGGCTCAAACTCAGGACCCGAGGATCCCAAGTCAGCCACCCTAACCGCTAAAACCACACCAGGCTTATTGTACAATCAACAGTATCAGCTATTCCTGAAATATAATATAATTTAAAGGATTGCTGAAATGATGTTAACCTCAAAAACATAGTTCCCTTACCTCAGGTAAGAACCTTAACCTGTAAGCAAATGAATGGTTTCCCAACCACATGGATCATCAGCTGGGCACAATTTTGTTAGCATCATGCTTTGGACACATAGTTCTGTGTGATTATGTATGAATAGGAATATGTATGGGGATTATGTGGCACATGACAGAGCCCAAACCCAAACAGACAATCTCATGGATGTTCTCTCCGAAAGGACCATCTGGCAACCCCTCCTATCTACTTTCTCAACAATCCTTTTCAGGAAGTTCAGTCATTCAAACTCTTGGGTCACGCTATCAGCCATGATCTTTCTTGGGCAAACCACATTTCAAAGTTGGCTTCCAAAGCCAGTCACCGACTGGGTATCCTCCATCATAGCAAGTCCTTCCTTGACACACCAGAACATCTATCCATCCACTGTACAAGGCCTTCATCCACCGCTTGGTGAAGTACTACTCTCCCCTCTGGGCTGGCTCCCCTGTCTCACCCATTGCTCAACTTGACACTGTGGAATTTATGGGCCTATCATTTTCCCATCACACAGGTCGGTGGTCTCTCTGCCTTCTACCGCCTCCTTTCTGGTCTTGCACTCTGTTCTTTCCATGCTTTGTCTTCCCAGGTTTCTGCAGGGTGCACTTAGTCTACAATCAACCCCTTTCTGGTGAAACTCGCAAAATCCAGGATCACTGCCCACCTCCACTCATTCGTTCATCTTTTTTTCCCCACCTGTGGAACCAACTTTCATATTCTCTTCAATCTCATTCTTCCCTCCAGGTCTTCAAGTCAGCTGTTCAACACCATCACAGATTATCCCCAATCCAAAACCATGATCTTTTCCACTCTCGTTAACCCTCCCCCATCCCACACCGAAGCCCACCTCCTTTCAAATTTCCAGTTTTTCTTTCCTGAGTTTTCTTCTGTATTCATTCTGTCCACCAAATGCATCGTTTCCTACACCTGCCCCCCCCACCCCGACACCCATTTCTCTCCATACCCATTGTTTGTCCAACTTTTCCTCTATTTTGTCCCTCTCTTGACTGTTCCTTTTGTTCTATTGTGTCCTGATCTGTTCAGTGTTTCAGCTCTTCCATGAGCCTTGAATATTTATACGAAAAGGGGCGATATATAGCACGATATCATCATGCAGGGGATTTAATGTGCCACTGTTGCGGGTTTTTTATCGAGGATACCACTGCTGGAGGTGATTCAACAGTAAAAGGTAAAAAAGAGGTGCAGCTCTTGAAAATAAAATGGCATTGCTGCAACTGTCGTTCAATCAAAAAATGTTTCACAAGATGCACATTTTGTCAGTGAAAAATATTGAACACTCCTCAGTCCAGTAAATACCTCTATCACTGGATTTGATTAACAATCTTGGCTGCTGGTGCCTGGTTGCCTCTTTTGTTCTGGAGGCATAGACGTGCATAAAGTATGTGGCCTGAGTACTGGTTCAAGTTTCCAGCTCCAAAGAAATCCGCACACCTAGTTGCCATGTATGGTGACGTCATGCCATTACATTCTCCAGTCGCCAAATGTGCAGCTTATTTCAAGGTTGGACATTAATCCCCAAAAGGTGATGCCACGTCAGGATGACCAGGGGATGTGAATGATGCACAAACAGTCACCCAGGTCAAGGTATTGATCATGGAGGATCACCATACTGAAGTTGCCGATACATCCACAGAACTTGGAATTTCTCGAAGCAGTGTTTTCACCGTCATCGGCGAACACCTGGGCATATCCAAGGTTTCAGCAAGATTGATTCCCAAAACCTCAGCAATCATGATTGACAGCAACAGATGACTGTGTTCATCACAAAGTTCACAATGCACATCCAGCTGACTTTATTTCATCTGGGAGGTCGTTCCGTGGCTTCATCACTGAAATCCTGAAACCAGATTAGACTCCACATAATGGAAAAACAAACGATCACCAACACCCAATAAATTTTTCACCTTTCACCAACGGTGTGCTCCTCCTGCAAGACAACATGCCATTTGTGACTGGCTTTAAGCAACCAGATCATTGCCCCCCACCCTCCCCCACAAGCCACACAAGCACAGACATGGTCTTCGATGACTTTTATTTTTGATATTTGAAGTCACACCTACAAAGCCGCTGATCTGTCGATGAGGAACTGACTGAAGTAACTGAAACATGTCTGAAGGAGCAATCTGAAAACTATTTTACCTTTATCGACCATCTGAAGGACAAATGGAGTGATTGCATAGAAGTCAAGGCACATTATATTGAAAAACAAATAAAAACGTTGGTGTGTCTTGAATTACTGTGAGTAGCTTGTTTGTAGAAATGATTGAATACCCCTCATCACATGCTCACTCCTTCTGCAGTTTGTGTGACTCTTTGCTACTTTCTTGCTACTTGCTACTTTGTGTGACTCAAGCAAGCAAAGCTGAATTTATATATGCTTCTGCATCTGTACTGGCTTGTCACTCGCGATGAAATGAAAAGCAATATTATGACGAAACTATTGGAACAGCACTCACAAACGTAATGAACCTTCCAACACACATGTGCATTTGTTTTCCCACGCCACATATCAGCATGTGTTTTATAACAACTGTATATCTTATTGTACAATTCTAGAGATCATCGCCCGATTAAGGACATTTATTGCAATGACGCAAGGCTCATGGGGTCTCACAGGATAGCCTCGAGGTGTGTGCACTCACCTTGGAGCATGCTATCTTGCCTGGGTTTGAACCTTGACCCAGCTATATACTTTACTGTCACCCTTGTGTTTCACATGCAGGGTGATGCATCAATGTGCTGATCCTGGAATGGATGTTAAGATGTAAGACTAGTTTGCCAGCATTGGTCGTTGATTTATGGTAAAGATCCTAGTGTCTTTTAGGAAGAGTCCATTGCCAAGAGAACGCTACGGCAGCACCGATGCTATGTGAAGAGTAAGGTGCATTGATGATGATTATGATTGTGATGAAGGCTCATGGGGGATCTTGTACATACGTGAGGTCGACAAACAAGATACTCACAATAGCCCAAGAAATGCTAGAGTTTTTTATTTTTCATTAAAGACGTACATCTATTTGGTAAGAAAAATATTTTCTCATTGAGTATATGTATGTGTGTGTTCGGGAGTAAATTGCAGTCATTTAAAATTGACTGCAATTTGTATGTATATATATATATATATATATATATATATATATATATATATATATATATATATATATATATATATATATATATATATATATATATATATATATATATATATATATATATATATATATATATATATATATATATATATATATATATATATATATATATATATATATATATATATATATATATATATATTCATATAATATATATATATATATATATATTCATATAATATATATATATATATATATATTCATATAATATATATATATATATATATATTCATATAATATATATATATATATATATATATATATATATATATATATATATATATATTCATATAATATATATATATATATATATATATATTCATATAATATATATATATATATATATATTCATATAATATATATATATATATTCATATATATATATATATATATATATATTCATATATATATATATATATATATATATATATATATATTCATATATATATATATATATATATATATATTCATATAATATATTGTTACGGATTCGCGCCCGCCGGCGTGCTGACGGCCACGTAACTCGAATCGCGGCACGTCGCCCACCGGACGGACAATCCAGTCGTGACCCTCTCGGACTAACGCCGGGAACCAGTCACGGGTGGACCTTTCGGTCTCACCGCGATCGAGCCAATCAGCCTCCGCGTGGGATAGGGTTGCTCGCCAAATTCGACCTACCTAAGTACCCACACGGAGGGTAGACCGGGCGATCGCACCTCGCCGCAGGTCGACTTCGGACACGGGCCACTTAAGCGACCCGTTCCGTACTATCGGGATAACCGAGCGGTGTTATCGTCGGCCTCGACGGTTCGATTAATTATCGGGCGTATTCAGCCCACTACCAACCCTTTACGTGAAGCAAGATGAGGATTCAATGAAAGAAATGACGAAGCGAAGCGGGGAACAGTTCAACACAAAGCACATTTATTCGCGCTGAACGGAAAGCACACATATTCAATTCCACCAAAAGCACATAGAAAAGAGAAAAGAAACACAATGCAATTTTACACAAAAAGTAAATGCGACAATGCAGATCTAATACCGATTACGCGAGCACACGGCAACACTTATACAATTTTACTTCACAGACGGCGCCGACAACACATATCCAAAACCAAGAAAAAGAATAGAGAACCCTCAAGGATGAGGCGGGCCTGAGGCCGAGACCGGGTCGGGCCTACCCGTCTGGTGATGAGACGCGGAGCGGCGATGGTGCCTCAACTCCGCGGGCCTCGCGGGCAGTGTCTGGTAGGGGGTGGGAAAGGGGCCCCCTTGGTCGCACTATCTCAGCGCGGGGGGAAACAGGAGGGGGTTGCTGATGCTCGGGGTATAGAGGATTTCTACTCTGCCTCGAGTCCCGCGACGAGCGTCTCCACCTCGACCAGGTCGCGCCGTCGGCCTCCCTGGTGTGCAGCTCGCGGCACGACGCGAGCACCCCCTCGTCTGCCCTCGCCGCCTCTCCACAGCTTCGTCCCCTTCGCTCCGACTCCAACGCACACGACGACGACCAACTCCTTCTTGCTTCTTCTTCCCAACTCCACCGACTGCGAAGTCTTAACTCTTTATCCCGACGAACGTGGTCGCTTATATAAGCCCCGTGGCTTCGCTCTCTCATCTTTGACCCCCTCCCTTCGACCTTTCACCTCGCTCCCCATTTGCCCGAGAAAAAGTGGGCGTGAATGCTTTTTGATCCATAAATTTGCATATAGCGACCGCCCTCCAACGCCCTGGAGGCGGGGCCAAATCGCCCCTCGCTCACCGATTGGACGGAACAAAAGTGGGCGTGTGTCGTTTTTGATCCGTTTTGAAGTGGAAAATCCGTGGTTTTGTACACGCTGTTCGGCGCGCGCCCTGCACGAGTCCAACACCGGTACCCACAAGCGGCGCAAGAACGGTGGCGATGCGACGGTTGCGAGGTGTGACGTGAAGCGGCGCCGCGGTGGGTGGTTGATGTTGTGGTTGGTGGTGGTAACAATGGCGGTTGGTCCAAAATAAAGATAGTAAAAGAAAAACGGCTATCCTGAAGAGTCGCAGCACGCATGAATGACATGTATTCCCACTAGACAACGGGTTTGGGCCTAACTACACATATACTTACGGAGATATCTCACCTAAGGGACCTGAATGGTGGTTTGCGAATTTGGTAACCACAACACTACCCCCTCCCCTTTTTACAGACTCGTCCCGAGTCGTCAAATTCTCGTGTGCCATCATGTGTAGTTTTCCCCTAGTACATTTTACCTACGGATCCCTGAGTGCGACATTCATGGTATTCGTGTCCCCAAAATAAATAACCTGAGGGCTGCGTAACTACCAAAACAAACTCACTCACACGGACGACTTAAATAAAATTGCCGGCGCTAGACAGACATGCCGGGGGCGCACTCATATTTACAGTACATCTTAACCTTAACTTACAAATTTTACACTAAACCATGGCCCAGGATCACTGAACTCTGCAAAAGAAAACAGTTAGCAGGGAGCCAGGCTGCTCGCATGCAGTCTCTGGCTCAAAACAATGCAGGTGACAGGGAACGTGACTGGCTGCTCACACGCAGTCCAAGGCCTTCCCTTTTGAACTGAACGCGGTGAACCACAACGGTGCATGGGCTGCACAACGCAGTCTCCGTGCCAGCTCAAGTGGCACACGCAATGAGCACAACGAATGGATGGATGAATGGTTTGAACTGAATGCAGTGAACCACAACGGTGCATGGGCTGCACAAATGCAGTCTCCGTGCCAGCTCAAGTGGCACACGCAATGAACACAATGAATGGATGGATGACTGGATGGACGCAAACACGGTGCACGGGCCGCCACTGCAGGCCCGTGTTGTAGCTGCCAACGGGGCAGTTCTCGCAGCTTGCAAACTGTTGCTTTCTGATCCTGGCGCACATGGCAATGAACAGGGGGGTGGGGCAAAGCAAAAATTGAACGGGGCTGGTGAACATGGGCAGTGGGCATGGCATGGCAAAGGTGAGCAGGCAAACACAGCCCGCAGAAGAAGGCCGTTGCAGGCAAACACAGCCGGCAGATGAACTGGCCGGCACAGGCCTTGAAGTACCACAGCTGCAGATGATCCGGCCGGCACAGGCCTTGCAGCACAGCCGCTGCAGACGAAGTTAGCCGGCCTCTGCCTTGCAGCAAAACACGGCCAGCCGATGAAGTTGGCCAGCTTTTGCCGTTCAGTGGAGGTTGGTGGAGGGAGTGCGGTGGTGCTGGCCACTTGGAAGGCGGGCTCGGACCTACCTACCTGTCTCCCCCCCACCTATCGCCTTTGCCTGTCACTGTACATACCCACTCCCTTAATTTGTCAAACCCCAATTTAGCCCCAACTTTTTTATTTTTTATATTTACTTCCCCACTATAAATCGTCCCCTAACCCCCTTTATCTTCTTTGTTCGGCTAACCTATCCTGTCACCTAGCCTACTCCCAACCCCTACGTTCCCTTCCCGGAGGGGAATAAGGGAGAGCTAACGTCCTGTGTCGAGGCCCAACGAAGCCTCAGAATGGCCTCCCCAGAGTTCGGCGATCTAACCCAAAGTGGGTCCAGCGGCCCACAACGAGAGCGAGGGGATGGATGGTGCGGAGGGGTACATCTCCTAATCTACCCTAACCATTTAACTGTTAAACTACCCCGGGGCTTTCAACAAGCGCCTCTCGCTTAAACTATTGGTTCTAACAACCCAGATTCCCGTCGCCTGTGTTGGTGTCCTCACAATTTCGGGCCTCGCCCCCCAATTTTCTCTCCGTGCCCTCACACGGTCTCATGGCTGGGACACGTGGCTCCCTTTGGCAGGCACGACCCTCTGCCGATTCTCCCGCTATGGCACCCCCGGGCACTACACTGCCTCCGAGCCTACCAGCTCCCTAACACCGGGGAGTGCCCCCCATGGCACCTCCCCTGAAACGCACACGTGGCAGGCTGGCTTCCCAGGCCCCTTTCTGAGGGTCACCCATGCCCACAACACTGCCCACGCGGCTGATGGCGCCCCGGGCCCCCGCACCAAGCAGGCGCACCCGTGCCCACTACTCTATCCCGGCCCCCCATGGGCCCTTGGCCTACCACGGCCGACTAGCCTGGTGCCCGGGGTACCCACTCAGCGATACTCACCTTTCGCAGCCACGCTCCCAAGCCCGTCAACAGGGCTCCTGCACCCCTCCAAACGGGTTTCGAGCCTACACTCCCACCAACAACAAAACGACCTCCATTTTGTAAATTTGACTAACCCAGCTAACTCACTCTACACTGACCCCGGGGTCCCTTGGGCGGGAGTCACTCCTCCCCCCAATCACTCATCGCACCATGCATTCCCCATTCGCTCCATACACACAGACCCGCTGGCCTCACTCACTCACCAAGCACATGCCTCCACCTCATTCACCAACTCTTCAACACACTCACCGCTGAACTCTGCCATCCTCCTAACTACCTCCCCTAACTAACTCGTGCGCCCACGTCGTCCCTTATACTACAGCACGTTCCTTTTAACACTACGTAGCTAAACTACGTCCCCTCTACACATTCATAAGTCTGTCCATGTCTCCAAATAATTCATTTTATTTCCCAACCGAAATCTGGCTACAATCCCTCTAACTAATCCATTCCACGGACTCCATGAGGACTTACCCCTGCCCCATGAAGTCGGTCTAGCTAAGCTAACCCTTCCCCCTAACTAGTTTCCATCCTGTGCCCCGGTAAGGGGGTCTTCCACCCCTTGCCCAGGAATCCTGTGCACCCGAAAGTGAGGCTTGGTTTTTTTTTTTTTTTTTTTTTCCATGCGCAGCACCTGCGCGGCAACTCAGAGCTCGCGCACTTTGCACCTGCCCGTGACGTCATGCAGCTGCACGTGTACCTCGTCCCTCCTTGGACGGTACCATCCGGCCGGGATACCCCTCCTGCCGGATTCCAACCACACGTGCAGCCATGACGTCACCGTGCGCATAAAAAAAAACAAGCCCCACGTCTCGAGGGGTTCCCCACGCGAACACATGTGCTTTGTCCGTTGGAGCTTAACACACACGATCGCGTGGAGAACCCGTCCGGTCCAAATCCGAATTCCTGCTTAAACTTTGTCCGTCCGCGGGATCGGCAAATCCACCGCGTGCGTTTCCGGACCGGGACTTCACTCTCGCAAGCGAGCACGTGGTGGTCTCGTGCGTTGCACAGCACGAACCTCGTGCTCGCGGCTGGGTGAACCCGGCACGGTCCCCGAAACAACTACAGCCGCTACTCGGCTTTTTTTCTTCACATGTCGCCGTCGTCGCCATTCGACCCACGCACACCTGCGTGTTACGACGCTCACACACCTCACCATTACATTCACACCGGGAGACGCGGCTGCGTGCTCCCGCATGCCAACCGACATCTCCCTCACATACCGCTCTCTCACACACACGGTCTCCCTTGCACAACCCATACCACTCACACGTGGTGCTCCATTCACTCGCGCGGGGGCACTCCACCGCGGTGCCTCATCCACACACGGTGCCTCATCCACGCACGGCGTGCTGGGAAGCACGTACTCCGGCACCATCGCCTCCACACCACTCACACACGGGGTCGCTTCCACACACGGGGACGCACTCACGCCTTGCACCACACACACAGGGACAACCACACTGGGGATTCGTGTCCCCACAAGGGTCTCCGGGGCCTCTATACCCCCCAAGCTCTCCGTGCACCTGTCCACAGCACTCCTCCCCTCGACCTCGCAAAGCACGACCGAACTCACCTGGTCGTGACTCGCCTCAAGGGGGAATACTCCCTCCCCTCGTTCCTGGAGGAGGCCACCCAGGTGCTCGCACTGGGTCTCTACCCGCTCCGCGAGCTCAACCTCACTATCCTCCACTACCTCCGTGTGTGTGTGTGCGTCACTTACCCCGTCTTCATCGTGTTGTCTCTATTTTTTCTGTCTCCCGTGTCTCTATACATTTATAAGTTTCTGTCGTCGTCACCTCGTGTTTCGTCTCACACGTTTTGGTCTCCCCATTTAATTTTTCCCCCTTGGTCACCGTCGATTCCTCTGTCACGACCCTCGCCCAACACGCCCCCCGAATTATTTTTTTACCCGCCTCCACCGCGGGCCTGTCAGCCGTTGCACCCCCTTCCAGCTCGTTTGCTTCCACACGTGGAGTCGCCATTCCTATCTCCCTGGTCACGGCCTTCATGCCCGCCTGCAGGCATCGGCCCATGTTCTGCGTCTCACCCCGTAGCTCTTTCATTTCTTCCCTCATTTGCTGTGTATTCGCATCCATCGTCGTTTTCACTTCATTTGTATTTGTATCCATCTTTTCGTTCATTTGTTGTGTATTCGCATCCATCTTTTGTGTATTCGCATCCATCCTTTCGTTCATTTGTTGTGTATTCGCATCCATTCTCGCTGTCATTGCCGCCAGCATGGCGCATAGCTGGGCCATGTCGGATGCACTCAGCTGAGCCGTTTCGGCAAGGGTTGGGGAAGGGTTTTGGTGGAGAGGGGGGGGAGGTGTCATACACCGCGGCCGCTGCCGCACCCATTTCGGGCTCTGGGTTCAGTTGGGCGAGTCCGTGTTCCTGCACAATCAACATTTCCTGCACGGGGATTCCATCCTGGACCATGGACTCCACATTACTACACATATACATTTCTAATACCCCCGGCTCCCGCTCGCCTTGAGACGCCATCTTGCTTCTCTTAAAGGGTTAATTTCGCTCGCTCGTAATTTGGAGGGAATCGGGGGTCGCTTCTCTCACCCCTGGACCGATTCCCGTGAATTTAGCTGGAGACAGGAGAGCCCGTTTTCCTGTTCTCCGATACCAGTGCCGCGAGGAGGGCGATGGATTTGTATCGCACGACCTGACACCAGTGTTACGGATTCGCGCCCGCCGGCGTGCTGACGGCCACGTAACTCGAATCGCGGCACGTTGCCCACCGGACGGACAATCCAGTCGTGACCCTCTCGGACTAACGCCGGGAACCAGTCACGGGTGGACCTTTCGGTCTCACCGCGATCGAGCCAATCAGCCTCCGCGTGGGATAGGGTTGCTCGCCAAATTCGACCTACCTAAGTACCCACACGGAGGGTAGACCGGGCGATCGCACCTCGCCGCAGGTCGACTTCGGACACGGGCCACTTAAGCGACCCGTTCCGTACTATCGGGATAACCGAGCGGTGTTATCGTCGGCCTCGACGGTTCGATTAATTATCGGGCGTATTCAGCCCACTACCAACCCTTTACGTGAAGCAAGATGAGGATTCAATGAAAGAAATGACGAAGCGAAGCGGGGAACAGTTCAACACAAAGCACATTTATTCGCGCTGAATGGAAAGCACACATATTCAATTCCACCAAAAGCACATAGAAAAGAGAAAAGAAACACAATGCAATTTTACACAAAAAGTAAATGCGACAATGCAGATCTAATACCGATTACGCGAGCACACGGCAACACTTGTACAATTTTACTTCACAGACGGCGCCGACAACACATATCCAAAACCAAGAAAAAGAATAGAGAACCCTCAAGGATGAGGCGGGCCTGAGGCCGAGACCGGGTCGGGCCGACCCGTCTGGTGATGAGACGCGGAGCGGCGATGGTGCCTCAACTCCGCGGGCCTCGCGGGCAGTGTCTGGTAGGGGGTGGGAAAGGGGCCCCCTTGGTCGCACTATCTCAGCGCGGGGGGGAAACAGGAGGGGGTTGCTGATGCTCGGGGTATAGAGGATTTCTACTCTGCCTCGAGTCCCGCGACGAGCGTCTCCACCTCGACCAGGTCGCGCCGTCGGCCTCCCTGGTGTGCAGCTCGCGGCACGATGCGAGCACCCCCTCGTCTGCCCTCGCCGCCTCTCCACAGCTTCGTCCCCTTCGCTCCGACTCCAACGCACACGACGACGACCAACTCCTTCTTGCTTCTTCTTCCCAACTCCACCGACTGCGAAGTCTTAACTCTTTATCCCGATGAACGCGGTCGCTTATATAAGCCCCGTGGCTTCGCTCTCTCTCATCTTTGACCCCCTCCCTTCGACCTTTCACCTCGCTCCCCATTGGCCCGAGAAAAAGTGGGCGTGAATGCTTTTTGATCCATAAATTTGCATATAGCGACCGCCCTCCAACGCCCTGGAGGCGGGGCCAAATCGCCCCTCGCTCACCGATTGGACGGAACAAAAGTGGGCGTGTGTCGTTTTTGATCCGTTTTTGAAGTGGAAAATCCGTGGTTTTGTACACGCTGTTCGGCGCGCGCCCTGCACGAGTCCAACACCGGTACCCACAAGCGGCGCAAGAACGGTGGCGATGCGACGGTTGCGAGGTGTGACGTGAAGCGGCGCCGCGGTGGGTGGTTGATGTTGTGGTTGGTGGTGGTAACAATGGTCCAAAATAAACATAGTAAAAGAAAAACGGCTATCCTGAAGAGTCGCAGCACGCATGAATGACATGTATTCCCACTAGACAACGGGTTTGGGCCTAACTACACATATACTTACGGAGATATCTCACCTAAGGGACCTGAATGGTGGTTTGCGAATTTGGTAACCACAACAATATATATATATATATATATATATATATATATATATATATATATATATATATATATATATATATATATATATATATTCATATAATATATATATATATATATATATATATATATATATATATATTCATAAAATATATATATATATACATACATATATTGTTGGGGGTCGGGTGAGAAGACCACTGGGGGTAGGGAAGCTATCTCGGCTCCCACCAGAGTCCCCGGAATTGTAGGCCATCGCACACGGATAATTCTGTGACGCGGCGGGTTACTTAACCGACCCTGGACGCCAATAACTCAACCGTGTGACCTGGGGTCCTCCCGTCTATGGGTTGACTGGGTTACCTCATTAATCACGTGATTTAATTACCGGGGAATATGCCCTCGGTACGCCTTGTCCAAACCGGATCACTCTACCGGACCGGATCACTTTTCCGGAGCGGATGCATCCGAGCGACACTGCCAAGGACGTACCGGCTAAAAGGAACAGATTTTGGGGAATAAAGTCTCCGTGCTAAACTAGGATTCAGACCATGCTGGATCAATGCAAGAAAAGACAAAAGAGCAGGGAACATTCCTAATCGTAATTTATTAACAATGGATGAGGAAATGTATGTGGTACAATCAATAGATTTATTGGGGTGTGTTGTGCAGAGATAGGGGAGAAAGGTGTGGTGCGACAAGAAACAAGAAACTTGTGAAAGTGGACGCAGAGCAGATCTAACCTGAAAATAATAAATCTTCTGCAGGCTTACTTATATAGACAGGCGCCAGGACACGCACACACACAGACACAGAAAACCCGATGAAGTGGAGGTATTGCAGCAAGACAGGAGAGGAGTGGAGGCTACGGTTTCTCTGTACCTTTGTATAATTGATTGCCCGAATGCGCCACCAATACATTCGGGGGGAATGTTCCGTGTTGCGGTACCCCCCCTCGCTCCCTGATAGCTGGCACATGGTCTCTTGCTTCGGGCAGCTCACGTCGAGACCGTGGGCATGAAGGAGCGGCTTGAGTTGGGAGGCTGGAGTCAGCATCGTGTGGGCGGGGAAGAGGAGGCGGAGTCAAAGTGATGACGACAGAAGACGGAGTCGAAGTCCAGCTTGAGCGGGAGGCGAGAGAGAGAGAGAGAGAGAGAGAGAGAGAGAGAGAGAGAGAGAGAGAGAGAGAGAGAGAGAGAGAGAGAGAGAGAGAGAGAGAGAGAGAGAGAGAGAGAGAGAGAGAGAGAGAGAGAGAGAGAGAGAGAGAGAGAGAGAGAGAGAGAGAGAGAGAGAGAGAGAGAGAGAGAGAGAATGGCTCCGCTCGGACCTTCATAGGCCCTGCGGCACGGGGTGGGGGGGGCACCCCAAAGCGCTGTGTCCTCACCCAAATCGGGCGCTCTGATTGGCACCGACCCCCTGCGCGGTCCGGCCGCATATATATCTCAGATGCACCTCCTGACTGTTTTCCTGAACAAACCTTGGTAAATCATGGGTGATGAATGTTGTGGTCCAGTTTCATGGAAATTTTGTGTGTGGTTTCAGAGAAGAAAGCAACAACATATCTTAGAGGGCAACCCCACTCCCGCCTCCGGCCCCTCAACTCCCCCCCCACCCCCCTCCTTCACCTCCGCCGGAGACCACAATTTTTTTCATGTCGTGATCAAGCTGTGGTACATCATGGGCGATGAAGGTTGTGGTCATGTTTAATGGAAATTCTGTGTGTGGTTTCGGAGAAGAAAGCACATACCGATTTTGGGGGGCAACCCCCATAGACCCACTTAGACCCAGATTGTTTTAATGGTGTGACAAAACTTTGGTACCTTACTGGTGATGAAGGTTGTTGTCCAATTTCATCGAAATTGTGTGGGTAGTTTCAGAGAAGAACGGAAATACATATTTTGGGGGGCAACCCCCCATAATCCCCCTTCAATCCCAATTTTTTATGTCATGAACAAACTTTAGTACATCATGGGTGATGAAGGTTGTGGTCAAGTTTCATTGGAATTGTTTGTGTCATTTCATTGAAGTTGCAAGTATTTATGGACGGACGGACTGATGACCACCATCCCACAAGCTCCCTGTAACTACGTTTGAGGTGAACTAAAATATATCCTTTGACGTTTTTTGGACGATTGTCTGAGTGTCTCATTAATATCTTTTTGACTACCTCTCATGTATCACATGTCAGAGAAGGAGAGGAAGAGAGATCAGTTTGCTGTAACGTGAACTACATTTGGCGACCATGGACAAATCCGTTTCGGATACCTTGGATGCCGAGCAACATTAAATATATATTCCGATGCAATCACCAAAACAGGCTTTGACGAGGGCCTATACACCAGCTATCAGCACGACATAATCCTGCTGTCTTTTTGGAATTGGTTTGAGAATTTTTTTTAAATGCTCAAAATCTTCAGCACGGTTCCCAGACTAAAACCCAATTGAATTCGTGCATGATACCTTGGCCGAATACGTCAGTAAGCCAACCATGTGATCCAAGAACCTCCCGTGACAAATTTGGATGGTGCTGCCATTGTACTTTGACAATTACGAAAATTAATGTGCATTTATTTTCAGAATGTAAAATGTCAAACATGTTTCCTATTAACTTAATAATACAGTGCAATATCTTTGTAATAATAACGTCACTCAGTTTAACGAGCCAAACCCATCAAAAAAGCCATATTATCATCATAAACATTAATAATGAAATGCATTTTCCAACTTTCCTCCGTAGTTACTACATCCTGCGAGATTAGGATTGAATTGCGCACCACATTATGCTTTGCTGCATACAGTCTCATTACCAGGATTATCTAAGCATGTGTTTGATTTGCATACATGAATGTAATAATGCCAAATATAAAATTCTTCCTGAGACAATGATCTTTAAAACTATGTCTGTGCCTTTCAACACTCATCAGAATTTTCCTTTCTGCAAACTATGTCCCACCTTTAAGTTTCATGTCAAAAAAGCCATAAACTTTCTCAGCTGTTTTATGCTTATTTAAGTATTTGCTTCCTGACCATATGTGTGTGTTTACACAATTATTTTTTTGTGCTTTGTCAGAGGCTATTGTTTCAGAAAGTCGCTCAAGCTGAAACCAAGGCCATTATGTTAAAATGTAATGCAGCGTTTGTGTTTCCCTACAAGCAGCAAGAGTTATAACGGCAGGTGTAATTTAATGGTCACATTTCTTTACTCTTCAAAACGAGTATAATTGGATTTTTAATATTTGCAATGGGTAGGACAACTTTGTTCCAGGTTTCTTCAGAAGGCTTATAGTTGCCAAAAGGCCAATCTTGTCATGGAGTAAGGGAACCAAGGTCAGAACGTAATTGAAACTCTTGATGAAATCTATCATGCCGATTAACCTCCATTATTCCCCCACCCTTTTACATAATCTCTGACTCATTGTGATGTCATTAGTAGGGAAGAGGAATAACGAAGTTATTTGTACTTGAGGCCCAAACTATGACCTTTCAGGAAGTTCTTGGGGCATTGCAAATGTGCTGTGCAGGATAACGATTTTTTGTTTGAAACTTTGTGTTAAACTTCTTCGAGTAATATTGTTGTGAATCTGGAAGCCATGAGCACACAACATTCAGGTCCTATAGCTCAGTTATATCGATAAGTGAATGTGGATAGATAGCTTCCCGTCCCTTGTCTCACGGGTAATTAAATGTTCATGCGCTGTGGAGTTATTTTGACAGTTAGGGTTATTCTTTTACATTTTTTACATTGGCTTAGCGTGCTGCGTGTTAGAAAATTAGCAAGGCCGTTGTGTTGCCGTAAGGGGACATTTGGGACCGACGGATCTCGGTGACCATCCGCTCGGGTCGCACACGGTTCGAGTACGCTAGCGGATCATTGTGTACAGGTGCCATCGAAGGAGTGGAGACTCGGTAAATCGCCACGTGGTTATCCACGTATTTTGAAAATTGGCAAATAACCCTGTACCACATGGTAGAAATATTGACGCTTCTCGGTCCGATAAGGGACCTGTACTCTTCGGAGTTTTCCGAAGAAGTACGATCTAAATTCCAGGTGATCGGCGGAGCCGACTCTATTGCTCCACCTGTTGGTTGTGCTCGTCGCCGACGCCCAGTCTGCAACAATATGAGGAATTTACTTATACAGTACTAGCAGAGTACTCACCCCATGGGCAATCTTGTTCCAAGCATGCAACACATTTTTCTGACACACCTTTATTTGGGTGGTGTATAGGCAACTGACAGCTGCCTCGATCGTGCCCAAAAATAAATAATACCCTGGGTTAGGTGCACGAAGCAAAAACATACGTTCTGCTTATAATTCAAAATTCCTCACAGTATTCTTAAACGTGGTGAAAGGAATACTGTACTGCAATGGGTGGGACTTGTAATACCCTCTCCGACCTGAAGGAGGTGCTACACGATACACATTTACATTGAGAATCTGTGTCCTCTCCCCCTTTCCCACCAAGACCACCAGCAAAGATTAAAAGAAAAAACCCTATGCATTAATTGGGATCATGCTGATCCCATGTAGCAAGTCTGGATGTAATCAGCCCAGAAATGAAGGAGTAGTGCAACAAACAAACACATAACATACAAAGAGACACTGGTCCGTGAATTGGGAAGGATTTGGTTGAGTTTGGGTATCTATATATTATTTCTGTTAACGTCTGCGTGTAATTTGACGTATCTCCTCCAAAACTGCCGTACGGATTGTCGCCACCTTCGGCATGCGGGTGCTCTGTGGTCTAATGAACAGCATGTGCTATGTGAGATCGCGCCAGACGGACAGGTTTGGGAATTTTGGGCGATTTTCTAATTTTTACATTAGTTTGCATGGCGACGTGTGACGTCACCGCTGAGAGGCGTCATTCCGTCATGACATCATAGGTCATTCGCTGACCTCATTACGTCTGTTGTCGACAGACCGTCACCACCGAGAGGCGTAATGCCACTCCTCGAAAACAGCGTCTGCAATGTAAAACCCTCTTCTGCACATGCTGACTACCTCAGAAGGTGAATTTGACACAAAAATGTAACAAGAAACATTGTATTTAAAGTAAAGATTTATTTTAAAAAAATATTTCTGGTAACATCTGCGTGTATTTTGACGTTTCTCCTCCGAAACTGCTGGCAGGAATGTGCTCATTTCCCATATACTGGGGTCTCTTAATGTGACGAAGATGATGCACTAAATTTTCTAAGCTGGAATTGTATGACAACGTGGCTTCAACAATATTTTCAACCCATCAACGGCCACATTTATTCCCGTTCAGTCGCCATCGCTGAACTGCTGTCCAGTAAGTGCTACCGTCTATCCCAAAAATATGAACTCGAGTAAGGGAATACTCATTGCATCAAACACTGAACATAAACACAACTGATAATAATAAATAGTATAGCTCAGAACATCAGCAATGGTTGTCATGTTTTAAAAATCAGCGTGGAAGGAGGGGAACGATGAGCACCAGAGCTCTGCCAACATGATGTACCCCGATTGGCTCTTTCCTGGACTGAACACGCCCTCTAAGACTCAATTTGTGTCTGAAATCCAACGTACATATTAAAAACACATGAAAATAAGTTGCAATAGGCCTACGTCCAGATAGCATCAAAGGCTATAATCTGAAGGTAGGGGGAACCAGGGAACGGGTATGAGGTCATCCCTTCATTGCCCGGATTCTCTTCTTTTCTTTGTTCTTCGAAAGCGCGGTGTCCGACAATAGATTCTGTACCTTGAATGTGTGCGAGTTAACTGTTCAAATTAAAGAGGTGTTCGATTGTCGGATGCACCCAAACTACTGCCGTTCATTACATTAATTGTCAATATCAACCGCCATCGTTACCTGTGTTGTGTCTTGCGTGTGTGCTCTTCAAAGGAAAAGCGTCCAAGCGGTGTTCGATCGTCAGATGTGCGCCAAAAAGTGCCGTTCATTGAAATTTGCCTTCTGATTCTCGGTCACCCTCCACTGCTCCTGTTCATTCTAGGGCTAGGCCTATATCATGTTAAACTTGCCCCATCAGACGCCAACCTTCCAGTCACACTGCAGAGGATGCAATTTCCAGTCAGACTCGCATACTCGATGACCATAAACAAATCCCAGGGCCAAACATTTGACAAACTCGGAATATACCTCCCAGCGCCCGTGTTCTCCCATGGCCAACTATGTGTTGCATTTTCATGTGCAAGAGGTTACTCCTATATATCTATCAAAGTGGACAATAATTCCTCACAAGAACTATTTAGCAACAAGACACTCACCCAAAATGTCATCTACAGGGAGGTCCTTTAGAAAACTAAGGACAGGTAACCATAGTGCATCACATCCCTCATGACACCCTCCCCAGCTTCCCATAACATCAACTATTATGCCTCATCCACCTTTGGCCACCCACTCAACTCCGTGCTGAGCACAGGTATATATGCTCGTAGCATATTATTTATCCACAGGAAGAGGAAATTTTGGCCCATCAAGCTTGTGTTGTACTTTCATCCCATTGCTCTTATTACCCTCATCAGAGTAGAGGGTATTGCATTTGGGTCCGTTTGTTTGTCTGTTTGTCCGCACAGAACTTTAGTGATTTTCTCCGCAAACGCTTGTCGGATTGAGACCAAATTTTCACCATTGGTGCGACTACTCGTGTAGAATGTTTTAATCATAGTTATTCCGTCATGAGTCACGTGGTGTGGCAGCCATGTTGGAAAAATGGAAAAACTTTGGACCTCTGTATCTCAGAAACCGCACCAAGGAAAAAATTGAAACTTGACACACGGCAAGTATTCCCTATCAGGAATGAGTGAGATTTATTTTATGACATATGTGTCTTCGATATGACGTCATAATTGCATATGTAGAATGCTACATCTGATCAGTCTGAAAATTTGAGGTTCACAGAAAAAAAAATTGATGACGTCATCGGTCACGTGATTTGGCAGCCATATTGTTTTTTTTTTTTTTTTTAAAGCCTTCAAAAATCTCTGAAACGGCTAAACAGATCGAGGCGAAACTTTACACATATAACCGCATATCCATGAGGAACAAAATGTTCACAAATATTATGTCAAAGGTCACATGGTTTGGCAGCCATATTGGATTTACCTTAAAACCTATAAAAAATAATCTTCTTCACCAGAACGGCTGGACAGATCGAAGGGAACCTTCACACAAATGTTCCACAGTCCTTGGGGATACCAGGGTATTCACGAATAATTGATGTCACATGGTCTGGTAGCCATATTGGAGTGAGCGGAAATCTTAAAAAAAATTATTTCTCTTGAACTGCTTCATCAATTGAAGTCAACCTTCACAATTATGATCTAGTCATGATAGGGAATATATATGTTTTAAATTTCAACCTCATCGGACACATGATCTAGCAGCCAGAATTATTTAATTTTTTGAATCTAGGTAACACCAGTACACAAACACCACACAAAATACACAACACAAAACTACACAAACATCACACAAAACAAGTCCTGGTGAGGGTCTGTAATATCTGATTGCTCTTTTTCTTGTTTATCAATTTGCTTAACTTATTTTGACAAATAACTATCTACATGGACTTAAAATGCACATCCCATCTTACATTAACATGGTTATGCAGCATCGGTATCAGCATAGTTTTGCCTTAAAGGCCTCCACTCTTAAATAATGCATAGGGCTCTTTTATGGCCAAATTAATACAGTTGGGTGTCATACCTTTTCTTTCTACATTTGTCAAAGTTGATGGAAGAGCAGAACTATGAAAAGAAAAGGGTAAACAGACAATTTGGTGAATTGAGAAACAGGTGGACAAGTACACATGAATGCACCAAAGCACAAAGAGAATCATTACAGATGAAAGGATGACATGGTCTCACTGTGTGTAATAAAGCTCGGAGGTTGAGAAGGGAGAGACCGAACGATGGCAGGAGGCAGCAGGCATGTGAGAACAGACTCAAGAAGATGGTTTCACGGGTGAGAGAAGAAGGGATGAATGAATGGTCATGAGTGTTAAGCTTAGACTTGGATAGGGCAACAAGGGAAAGGTTTCTGGAAGAATATGTGAGACCTGGGAGAGAAGTGATTTGGCAAAGAGGTGAGAAGGCTTGAGGAGCAAGAGGACAAGATGCTCCATTATATGGCACCCCTTCTTGCATCACAACATAATGGCAGTGTTGGGTTTAGATTTTCTTTCTTAATTCTGCCGGAGATCAAATGCAGAACCGCACAACACATAGACACTCACATTGTCACCAAAACGTCCAGCTGTATCTCATTGTATGCATTTAAAAAAAAATTGATTACAGTATACTCTACACCCAATACCACTGAATGAGTATATCAGTGAGAATCTTAAATGTAGGCAATCTTAAATCAACCTATGGCAGAAATGTCATTTGGCCAGGCAGAGTGCAATTCTACAAGATGTCATGTTTTTTGTAATGCAACTGAGCAGATGAAAACATCATTTAATCCTCCATAATTTTTTCCAGTCTTTCCCCTCCTGTGCTCTTGGGCCTTTGCCCCTCCTGAAATCTACCAGGTCATGTGTGTTCATCAGGTATCTCATTGATCATTACCCCCTGCAAATCTATCGTCACGTTTGCACTCCAAAAACTGTTCTTATTCTGAAACTGTTTAAACACCCCCTTCTCCATGTAAATCCCATATTTTTCAATAAAGCCCCACCTTCACTCAAGACCTTGAAGTGTCCCTAGCAGGACGCTTTACAGTGTGATCCCCTCAAGTGGCACATTTCATTGGAACAGTAGCATCATTACGTTCCCAGTCCTCTGGCATCGTGCTCCCAGCCCTCTAAAGCTGAGGAAGACAATTGCGGATGTAGTGAATGCCCCGTCTTTGTGCTCTTTTGAGAGTGAAGAGTTGCTGGTGTTTTAGGCAGAAGAGAAGGCACAGGCTGAACTGGCTTCGAGTTTCAAGAATGAAAAGGTGTTCACATTTAAGAAAAGCTAATATCCACAAGGGCTTGCATGTTCTCATAAGCAATGTCAGGATAGAATGTGAAGGATGGAATGTGTATACAAAGAAATGAAGGACCACAATAGTTAAAGCCAGCTATCACCAAAAACAAGCCGGTACGATGAGGAACTCGATTCATTCCTCGGGAACAGGCTTGCAATGACTTGTTATGCATACATATTGTTCTGCAATCATATCACCCACAGCTCCATGATAAAGTAAAAATGATTAGCTGTGCTCATGGCTCTCAAGACGCCACATTGGTTACCACAGTGCAATGGAATCAGCACAACATCATACTTCGTGATGTTCGTCCTCGTGATACAAGCCAAAAGCTGCATGCATACTATCCTCCCTAAACTACCCCTTTCTCTCTGTAGAATTACCTTTTCAGTCTGTTCTTTAGTTCCCTTCCCTCCAGGCCTTATAAACGCCAGCCATTGCCATTTCTTGTTGGTCCCATTATCCTTTCTATTTTTACGTACCATTCTCTTTTCTGTCTGTCTGTGGCTTTATATTATTATTTTTGGTGATATTTGGCTGTTTTTCCTTTTTCTGTCTCTTTTCTTGCACGTTGTCGTCTTTGTTCCTCATATCTTCCAACGAGCCTCATGTTCTGCATATAATAACAACAAAGTGCATACAAGAATAACAAATGTATTTTACATGAGCCAACCACAGGAGCTGGCAGCATACTGCACAGGTACGTACACTTGCCTCCAAGCTGTCTAGCCTGGGTTTGAATCTCGGCCCAGCTATAAACTGTCATCCCGGTGTTTCACAGGCAGGGCGATTCATCAAGGTGTGTGCCATCCCTCAAATGAACTTTAAACATGCATTCTGTCTACTGGCATTAGTTGATGGATGTTAGAGATCTCACAATGACTTTCGCAAAGAGTAGGTGAGCTATCACCGACACCATGACCAAATTCCAAATTCCTGTCTGAACCTTAGTCGATCGTCAGGCCGAGCCAGCTGGTTCGTGAAAGACTTGGGCTAAGCTTCCCCTGGCCAATCCCACAAGAACATGGGAATAATTGTGGCCATTAAAGAAGAAGAGGCGCTAACCGCAAACTAACTTTTTAATAACTAGAAGGGCACTCTGTAGAGCGCATACCTCCACCACGTAATGCCTGATCCATGAGAACATATCGGGCCCAATACATTTTTGAAATATCATGCTATACAGTCACTATATCGGTTTAGCCCTATATCTCAATGTTGAAGAATCTCTTAAAAAATTTAATAATCATTGGATCCAGATCCGGATTCGGTCCTTCACAAAAATCAAATCAATTCTTTCTTGCGACACACCCAACCTGTCCACCAAGTTTCACCTGATGAGATATTGTGCTATATATCATTTTAGCCCTATCTCTAAATGGTGAAGAATCATTTTTAAAATTCTAGTTGTCGAATCCGGATGCAGATCTTCACCAAAATCGAAACACTTCTTCCTTGTAACACACCCAACCTGTTCATCAAGTTTCGACCAAATCCGTCCACAACTTTTTGAAATATCATGCTATACATCATATTTAGCCCGATCTCTCAATGGTGACGAATCACTTTAAAAATTCTAGTAGTCAGATCGGGATCCGGATCTTCACCAAAATCTAATCAGTTCATCCTTGTCACACAACAAACCTGTCCACAAAATTTCAGCCCGATACATCCACAACTTTTTGAGATATCCTGCATACAAACAAACACACAGAAAGAGGTGAAAACATAACCTCCTTCACCTTCCCTGGTGGAGGTAATAATAACAAAGTGCTCTCTGGTACTGCAACATAATGTAGCACTTTGGGGGGAAGTGTATTGGTTTGAAATCACAAGAATTCCAATCCACTGAACTGCCTTCTCTTTATCCATTTCAGATGTGTTCAAATAGCACATCTGGCAGTCCATTTGGACCCTGATCAAATGTATATCTACATACTGGAGGCCCACCAGACAGCGAGCTGACCATGCAGAGCTGAATTTCACCTTCTCTCATGCTGGAGACTATTTTGTGTTTGTTGACCAACAAATCTCTGCTGAGCTTCTCTGTTTTGTGCTCTGCATTTATTTTAATCCATCAGAAACAAACTTGCTCTTCTTATTGCACCAGTATCTCGATTTCTTCTTCATCGTGCTTCTTTTTGCTCCTCTCTCTTAAGAAGTCGCCCTTTACGCTTTAAAAATGCAGTTTCTGATTTATTTTGTCTTTTCCGTGGGTACGTAGTCTGAAGAAAGAAAAGATCGATATTTACGTGAAAAAACCATCTTAAAATATTGCTGAGAGGGCATGGAGCATTAGAGTTCTCAGGTATATCCTACGGGTTTGAAACAGAAAAGGGCTTACCTTGTGTCGATTTTCCTGGTTGCTGCATGCAGCCTTCCTTGGCTAGAAGTGCATGGCAGTTGATATACACATCTTTTCAGAAAGCCCTCTCTATTTGTGGGGGTTACATTCCTGGAAGAGCCGTGAATAGCAAAACAGTGAATACTAAAAGTAGGGGCCGATGGGGGAAAAAAATCCTTCCAACACCGTACCATGCCTTTATGGCTCAACAAAATGGCACAAGGTATCTTCACGGCCTATATGGCCCACAGGAATGATGCAAAATGCAGGTGGCAAAGCTGTTGGCAGGTGGCATGGCTGGCTGATAGGTAGCATGGCTGGCAGGTGTGTGGCATGGCATCATGGCAAAAATGGCACAACAGATGGCATGGCTGGCAAGCAAAGACTGGCAGGTAGGTTTCATGGCTGGACAGGCAAAACAGGTAAGGCAGGAAGATGGAATGAGCCGGCAGCAGATGATGTTGGTGGCAGGAGCGTGCAGCATTAGGTGAGACAGCCGGTTTCAGCCCTAACTTAACTCTACCTTGGCAGCCCTGCTAATTTCTCTATCTTATAACTATGGCTCCTGCCCCTCTAAATCCCTCTCGGCTAAGCTATGCCACTCAGGCCTACTAATCTCATTAAAGTCAGTTATCTCCTGGGAGGAGACCAAGGCATGTGCCGAGACTTTAAAGTGGAGGTGGCATGGCCTCACATGGCTTGCTCGCAGAGTGGCCCAATTGGGGGAGTGCCTACCCCTACTCTCACAAGTTGAGAAACAATGGGCCAGGGACCGCAGACATCAAAAATGGTAAGAAGGGGAAGCATCTCTCATGACCCGAGAATTTCCAAAACACATTTATCTTCTTTACTCTTAACCCTGCTCTACAGTGGTTATGTGTAAGCAATTAACCCAGTTCTAAGTAATTTTCAGAGTCCTGTATGCACACATACTCCCACTTGCAACACCCCCAGCTTATCCCTTAGCCCACCCAGAGCCTGAGCCATACCCACTATACCCTGGGGAAGACACTCTAAGCCTTCTGCTGCAGAGTCCATCTCTGACTGTGACATCTCCATGCACGTTCCTCCTTCCTTCTCCTCATCCATGCTATGGGAGTCGCACACAGGCACCACACTCATACCCTCGCTTTCGAACGGGCACCGACTCGCACGTTTGCCCTCCCCCACACCAGTGCCAGCATGCACAGGCTGTGCAGCTTCAACCTCCCAGTGCGGCAGCTCACCATGCACCAGACAGCATGGTTCACAAACCTGCTGTTCCATCTCCGTCATGTTCACAGTGACCTGTGCCATGACATCATACACAGCTTCGGGCAGCTCACGCACGAGGCTTTCACACAGCACACATCAAGGTTCTCTCACCCCCCCATGGAGAGTCCCTAATCCAGACCTTCATTAAGGCCTAAGTCACATTTGCTGTACGGCGAGGATACGGCAGCCGTACGCCCTCTGAATTGACAGAAACGTGCAGTGGCCGCAGAGAAACTGAGGTGGCCGCAGTGTGGCCCTACGCCGTATGGCTATATTTTACAGGCCGTAGGGTCGCCGTGGAATTATAGCGCGGAGTTATAACTTTTTTCATTTCTACGTTCGCCGTAGCAATTCGACATGCCGAAACAAAATAACTGGTTAAAAAAAGAACCCACTCGTTACCGTCCGTCTGGCCGCACATTCGGCTTAGGGCCCCCCTGCGGTCGCCTTGCGGGCACCTTGCGTCTGCCTTGAAAATTATATGGCCACCGCAGGAACGCCCTAAGGTCACCATGCGACATCAAATCAAAGACCGTACGGCACCCCCACGTTTTCGGTCTCCACAATTTATAAATACGCCGTGCGGCTCCCCGAAAAATAAAAACATATGTGACTGCTACATTGTGTGACCGTGGAAATACTACAGCCGCCGTATAATTGCTAGTGGCCGTAGATTTTGGAGACCCCACGGCCACCGTGGCAAATGTGACAGGCCTAACTGGACCTCTTCCCCTAACACCCCCTCCCCCACCACACCATTTCCCTGTGTGTCCCCTTATCTGGTGTTGGTAGCCACCGGCTCCGCCTCACAATTATGCTTCTCCGCTGGCTTCATTTGCACAGACTTTTCCTGCATCTGTGGGGCCACACGCATCTCCCATGAATGCACACCGGCATGGTCATTAACCTCCTTTCTTTCACTTTTAATTTCTCTTTTAATTTCTTCTCTTTCAATTTTAAATCCTCTCTAATATTCTGGCCTGACCGACTCCTCCCAAATTCTGGGGAGCCATCTTTGGCTACCCCCCCCCAAATGCCACCTCCCTTTATGTAAGGCTCATGGGGGATCTGTCTCACCCCCCAAATTACCTTCCGCCCCCTATTATTCTTTCTTACCATTGGTCGACGGGTCTGGTTGGGGGAGAGGTGACCCTTCCATGACCTCTAACCCCGACTTTCTTTTGCAGTGGGCTTGTCGGGATGGTGGCGGTCAGCTTTTTCCCACCCAACTAGCACCTAAAAGCCGAGCGAAACACTGTAAAGAACTGACAGATTTATGAAGGTGAGGACATTATAAATGGGGTGAAAAGGGTTAGGAATTTTAGATACAGACATTAAGAAGGGGAGAAGCAGTGCCGGATTTAGGCATGAGCTAAACAAGCTACAGCTTAGGGCCTCAAAAAATGTGAGAAGACGTGTAAAAATGTGTGAATGAGGCCTAAAGAACTGCTACCTTGGCGCGGGAAACCATCATGACGAAAAATCGCCATGAAGCCTTCCCAACGCAAGGCGGTGGTACTTCCCAGAGTTTCCAAAAGTAACCTGGGAGTTGCCTATTAATAAAAGTGATCCTGATTACTTGTTTATTTTATCATCATTTTGTAGATATTTTAATGTATGTTAAAATTATTTTTCAAATTACATTTAAGTATTGTTTCCATGGTATACTATATGAAACCTACGATAGAGATCAAGCCAACCAAATTATAAATATGTAATCAGTAAATGCAATCATTTGAAAATAATTACTATTTTTCACTTTAAATGCCTTGCTATTAAATGATTAAAAGGCATCTATGTTTTCAATTTTTGTGAGACCTGGTGTAATTTTTTTTTTTAACAAGGGGCATCCAAGCTTTATACAGCTTCGGGCCTCATCAAGTCTAAATCCGGCACTGGGGGAGGGGGGGGAGTCATATTGTTACGGATTTGGAAGCCATTTACACACAAACAGACAGCAGTTCCCGTAGCTCAGTTATCTCGATAAGTATGTGTTTATAGTTAGAATCCTTCCTTCTGTCTAATGGGAATTTTGTGTGCGCTACGAGTTATTTTATAGCTAGAATTTATACATCAATTACAACAACAACAACAACAACAGCGGCACTGTCGCCTCGCTCCACCGTCGCCATTACGCACGTGGCCTTAGGTGAGGAGGTAGGTAGAGCTCCAATCGTCTCAGCTCCGACTCCGCCCCAGAAAGGTGGGAGTTGCGCCGCCTACCATGGGCCTGTCCAATGAGGGACGGCCAGCGAATCGCACAAGGCAACCGTCCAATCAGGAGGCGAGTAGCGAGAAAATAAATCCCTCAAACCTCAAGAGAGGTTGAATGATCGGCGCGTTCTGTCTGGCGGTCTGGGTCTGCCTCGCCTGGTGTCACCTGATCAGGGGAAGCTTTTTCGGGCTTGATCGCCGGTCGCTTCGTCATCTCTCGGCTCGTCCGCCTTCATGATGGCTGGCATCCGTCGCTCTTTCCCTCGTCCCTGGTGCTTAGTGCTGCGTTGTGGCGGTGGGTTCGAGTCCCACCACCGGACAAGCTCGACCAGACTGCACGAGGCAGACAGGTGCAGGTGTAGGCTCTTGCCCTCAGCTCGCCTTCCCTCTGAGCTGAAAAGCCAAAATATAGACCCGACGGGGTCCATTTCTTTTGGGTGTGTGTGTGTGTGTGTGTGTGTGTGTGTGTGTGTGTGTGTGTGTGTGTGTGTGTGTGTGTGCGTGCGTGCGTGTGTGTGTGTGTGTGTGTGTGTGTGTCCGTGGACTTCATCTGTAAGTAGAAACTGTTTAAGTGCCTTGTACATTGTAAATTGCATTTCTTTATTCGGGTAACTCTGCTCTGTGTCTCTCTCCCTATTGTAAATAAATATCTGTTGAGTGTTCCAGTTTGTTGTCTGTCGTTTCTACAATTGAACCAGCACGGTGCGTATTGAGAATTAGGGAGGCCGTGTGCCATAAGTTGTTGTTTGGATCGACGGACTCTGGTAATTCTGCTCGGTTACACCGGACTGAGGTCGCTAGAGCGACCCGGTTCGACAGAATCCGTCGAGGGTGTGGTTTTCCCCAGTAGTTAGACGACGTGGGTACTTAGGTATATTGAAATTAGGCAATTAACCCTACCCCACGCTGTCGAAATATTGGCGACCACGGTCTGCTAAGGGACCCGTGACCTTTCGGACTTATCCGAGAGTCACGACCTAAATTCCAGGGTCTTCGGTGGAGACGACCCTTCTGCTCCCCCTGGTGGTCGTTTATCGCCGCCAAACCCCGGCCCACAACAATATAACTATTACATAAGCGATGCATTTATAATATCACAATTAATTATGTCACACTTATGCTAATACATTTAATAAGAATATAACTGAACTATAATAAGCGGAGTTAATCCTTAGGAGCCATTTATACGTGTGGGACGCACAGCGGGAGATGGTGGTCTGTCAAGGCAGGTTAGAGGGAGATGTAAATGGGCTAAAGCAGAAAGTAGGTGGGTTTGTGAGGGAAATAGTGGGGTTCCTAATTTTGCAATGGGTGCAAGAGTAAATTGATGGGAACTCAGGGGACTTAGTGAAGAAATAAAAGGAAACACAGGAAAGATAGAAGAGCCAAAGGCAGGACAGGATAAATTCGAGAAAGCCCAAAAGAAAGCAAAAGAGAAATAATTCCTTCAAAGAAAGAGTACAAAAAGAGAAATGATGAGGTCACAGAAAATAAAGGAGATGGGACAGCTCATGGAAGCAAAGGGATGGAAGATAGACAGGTATAAAGAAAGAGGAAAGGGAGAAGTAGAAGGAGATCTAGCGGGAACAAGGAGCGCAGTGGAAAGAGCAAAGGAAGAGGGAAATAAACCAAGGAAGAGATAGAGAGAATGAGGAGGGAGTTTGAAAGAGCAGCAAAGGGTTTCAGTGAGGAATTACTGTATGTGGTGGTGACCTTGCGGGACCAGGAACAGAGGCTGAAGGCCCTCAAAGTGCGTGATGATGGGGCGATGACGGAGTAAGTGAGAAGGTGTGTGGAGAGCTGCATCGAAGATGTGAAGGAGGAGGCTGCATGGCAGCTCTATCGGGTAAGGGCCTCAATTTTCTCCAGCAAAGGGTGTGTGAAAGAGAGAGATTGGAATGTGTGGAGGCGAGAGGACGTTCCCAAGCAGGAGAGAGCAGGTTGATTGCAGCCGCAGACGACATGGTACAACAGTGAGTCGGATTCACAGGTGCGAGCCTCCACCCATGGAGGGGACAGAATGCTTGGAAGGGCTGGGCCCTGTGACAGCCCTGTGAGGACTGGAATTGATCAGAGCTTGGGCTCCAGCATCTCGGGCAGTTCCTCTCACGCCTTATGATGGCAACAGTGACCTGGGGGCGTTCCTGGTGTAGTTTTACCATGCATCACATGGGAACAGCTGTGTCCAGGAAGAAGGCAAGGTACATTTAGTCGCCGCATTTCATAGCGCGACAGTGGAAGTCTTGAGGACCATGCCTGATGATGCGACATCTTTCACAGACTCCGTTTTGGCCCTAAAAAGCTGATTTGACATAGTACAGCAGAGTGAGCTTCTTAAAGCGGTAGTATAATTAGAGCAAGATGTGAGGATCGCACTCTCGGACATGGCAGCATCAGACTTTTCCCGGCTCATGAAGTGTGGTGCTCGATCGGTATATCCAAACCTGGATATGAGCGTTGCCGAACCTGGACCTGAGGTCCCAGCTGTCGGTATGGTGCCTACCCACCATGCGTGATGCATCTGACACTGCAGCTTGGTGGAAGGCGGTGAGGCATCCACAAAGGGGAAGGGGGTCTGAGAGTCTGCCAGTGGCATCTGACAGATGGGGCCGACAGAGTCCAATGGGTCCGGAGAAATGGTTATGAGATACGGGGACACTCGCTGCATGAGGTGGTCAGTGCCAATTGATTAGGGGTTAGCGAAGCTGTGCCATAGTAGTGGCTCCAATGGTGGGACCTGGCAGACCATTAGCAAGGACCCCAATTCAACACCCCCATGGGAGGGGGGTGAATTTAGGAGGAGCACATCTGAGCGTGTAAGGTGCTTTAATTATGGCCACAGGGGTCATAAGGAGTGGGACTGTGGGTCTCCCCACATTTAAAGTCATCTACTACCAGTGTGCCATGGACCAGCCGCCGACCGACAACCCTCCAGAAACAGGGAAGCTAGAAAGTGTCAAACATATAGGTCCAGGTTCGGCAAAGGTAGATGATAAAGAGCACCTCATCATCATGACATATAGGCTTTTGCGGACAAATTGGTCCTGGTAGTTTGACAATTCGGAATAAAATTGAAGGTGTAAGGGTAGACGCCATTGTAGACACAGGAGGGGCACCACAATCATCAGCCCTGTGGTCCTGGATTTGAGTATAAATAGTTGGTATAACATCCAGCAATTAAAAGACCATAGTCTGCAGTTGGCAACCGGAGCAATGGCTCCCAACATAGGGTGTCGTTTTGTAACCCTGAATTGGGTACGGTAAGATGGAGAGTCGAGGTTTAGGTAGTGGAGCTGTGAAATCTATGTCTAATAAGGTTGGATTTGCTGGCTGCCAGTGGTTGTAAAATCTATCTGCGCTGGGGCATCCTGCAGGTGGAGTTGGAAGAGCTTCCACTGTAGAGAGTGAGCTGCCATTGTGGAGAGTGAGCTGCCACTGTGGAGAGTGAGCTGCCATTGTGGAGAGTGAGCTGCCACTGTGGAGAGTGAGCTGCCATTGCGCCAGCTAAAATTAAGGATGGGATCACACATTTCTTCGTGGACTCTCACCAGTTGAACAACGTAACATTCAAACACTCCTATTCCTCACCTAGAATTGATGATACTCTCGATGCCATTTCTAGCTCAAATTGGTTCTCCACCTTGTACCTGACTTGTGGATATTGGCAAATGGAGATGGATCAAGCAGGAAACAATAAAATATCATTTTCCATAGGGAAGGGACTGTTTCAGTTCACGATGATGCCAATTGGCTTGTGTAATGCTCCCACTACCTTCGAGAGACCAATGGAGCATGTACTGGGTGGCATGTCATGGCAACCTGGATGACGTCCTGGTGCACACGAAAACATTTGAACAAGCCATCACCAATTTGGACCAGGTGTCTGGGTGCCTCAGGCAGGCAGGCTTGAAGTTGACCCCAGTAAATGCATTTTGTTTGGGAGAAAGATGGCCGATCTAGGTCACGTGATCAGCCACGAGGGAGCGAAGACTGACCCATCTAAGGTGAGAGCGGTAAAAGAGTGGCCCGTACCTCGTAACATCAAAGAGGTCCGTGGGTGGTTGGGCTCTACTCTTACTCCCAGCGCTCTGTGGCAAAGTTTACAGAAATTGCCAAGCCTCTTCACCAGCTTACGGAAAAGGAAACCCGGTTTAATTTGACAAAAGAGTGCCATGAAACATTCAATAAAGTAAAGGGGTGTTTGCCATCTTCACCCTTATTGGTATAGCCAACTGATGATGGGATCTTTACCCTGGACACAGATGCGAGCCAGGAAGGTTTGGGGGCGGTCATGTCTCAAGCGCAGGGGTGTGTGGAAATAGTGAGTGTGCATTATAGCCAGGCCATGAGTTGGCTTGAGCAAAATTATTGTGCAACTCGGAAGGCGTTATTGGCCATGCTGTATGCAACGACTCATATCCACTCCTATTTATACGTGAAGCGGTGTGCTGTAAGAACAGACCATTCCTCACTGCAATTGCTCTTACAGTTTCAAGAACCCAAGGGCCAAAGTGCATAGTGGTTGAAAAAAAAAATCGCAGCAGTATGACTTTAATGTAGCCCATAGAGTCGATAAGGTTGATGTATTCTCTCGACACCTTTGCCTGGGACAAAACTGTAAATTATCAGTGCACATGAGGAAAGGGACCGCCCATAAGATCCTCGTCTGCACAACAAGAGTGGGAAAGCCAACCTTGCCACTAATCGTGGAAGATGAATTTGGTATGTTGGATTGAAAGCATGGCTCAGAGGGAGAATCTTGTGCTCGGTCCACTGCCCAATTGGGTAAGGAAAAGTAAGACTTAGCAGTGTGAACGCTGCTCCTCTCGGGGAGCAAATAAAGGTGTACTGCGCTCAGTGGAAGGCCTTGGAATTGAAGGATAACATCTTGTATTGCAAATCGGTAACATTCCCTCTGAAATAACTTATTTGCTGGTGATAGTCACACCAAATTGAAGACCACAATTTTACAACTGGTGCACAGGACAGAGTGGCCACAAAGTCCTTATGCACGCAGTTAGAATTTATCTGTATGCTTCCCTCCATTCTCCACACAAATTTGAATTTTTCTCCATGTTCTTCTGGACATCTTCTTCCATGCTGAGGATTGGAGGTCATAAAAGCAGCCCCTAACAGCTGTTATGAGGTCTTCAACTGTTGTTTGGTGGAGATGAGAAATTTCCTCTTTCACAATGCCCCAAAGAGAGTTGTCACATGTTGTTAAGTCCGGACTTCGATGAGGCCATACTATCTCAAATCCACGTCCAGTCCATCAACCACTGAATTTGTCATTGGGATATTCTCTATCTGTGACAGCATAATGTACTGGTGCACCATCTTGTTGCAAGAGAGCTGAAGATAGCAGATTATTTGCATGGTAGCTGAAGATAGCAAGACAGCTGTCAGGAGCTGTTTTTATGACCTCCAACACTCAACATGAAAGAAGATGTCCAGAAGAACATGGAGAAAAATTCAAATTTGTGCAGAGAATGGAGGGAAGCATACAGATAAATTCTAACTAAATTCTAACTGCGTGCATAGGGACTTTGTAGCCACTCCGTGCATGTCTCAGCGAACATTTGCACAGGACAAAGACAACATCTTGGGTCCGTCCGAGGTTCTATTGGGTGAACTTAGGGCGTGATGTTCAGAACTGGTGCCGAGCGTGTGACACTTGCATCGCCAAAAAGGGACCGGCACGGAGTATGAGGTCCCCATTATCACTCTACCGTGTGGGAGCAGGTGGTGATGGACATATTGCGTTTGCGATCTTGGAAGTGCCAGGAAGGAAGCACCAGGAACCTCTGAAGGTGGGGGCTCTGACTGACACGGCAGGATAGGGATGAGAAAGACAGAGGGGACGTAGCGTAGCAATGTTTGAGTAAATGGGACATGCTTGGTGTTAGGGTCGACGGGGAAAGCACAATTTAGATAGAAGGATTAGCGAAGCAGGATGAGCACCACTACAGCTGTCTCTCACGTGGGTGGGGAACCCTGCGGAGAGAATGGTGTATGAAAGGGCAGGGAGAGGATGGGGCCAAGCCCGTGTGAATGATGTGTGAATTATGGTGTGAAGGCATGAATGGTGTGGAAGTTAAGCACTGCTGAGGGAGATTCCGGGTTATCTCGAAAACTAGATAGCGTGGATCTAGCTGTTTCGATATGCGGATGCTGTTTCGGTGATGGTGCTGAAAAAAGTAAATTAACTTTATTGAGGTGCAAATGTTCATTGACAGGCTGGATGTGTGGATCATGGGAAGTATGTTTTTGAGGAAGGGATGTGTACTGGGCCCGAGCAGGCCACAGAGCCCAGAAGGACTCGAGATTCTTTGCAGATTGGGCCCGAGTTCCTAGGTGGAGGACTCAGGCACCACATGCCAGTGAGGACACCAGCCAGAGAGCCCCCCTGTAATTCGCATAAAGCAGGATAACTTGTGGTGAGGGGGGGGGCTGACCCTCAGCAGCACGGGATGACACGACCGAGAGCCAGTAAGGACCTGCAAAGGGACCAACACCACCCAGCCACGATATTGTGTTGAGGCACGGAACGAATCGTGATATGTATGTCAAGTTAAAACCTGGCACAAAGGCTGCAGTTACCTATGAATCGCTTCACTCTTAATCAAGGGTAAAAGGTGTTTGGATGTTTTTACCTGTGTCTGAGCAGCCCTCTTTAGGATTAGCTCTGCTCACCCCACAAGGGGAAGGGGCTAGAAAAAGTGCATTTAAAATAGCCTGCCTGACATTACCCAGAGTGGAAAACCACATCCAGCGGGATCACCCTCTTGCGGTCGAATGTCACAAAAACAAACAATTAGGATAGGATGTTGTAATATCAGGAAACAAATTGACAAACCAGGACGATCTGAGAGATGAGCATTGATAATAGCCCATGAGCATTTGGAGAAAAATGGTGTTGATCATCGCATCTTGGAGCCCACAGAATGGTGCCCCCTTATGTTCCTGGTTGTAAAAAGAAGTGGAGACACACAGATCTGAAATGACTCAACAAAGAGTTCATCCATTAGAAAGACCAGATGCCAACTATAGATGAAATTCTACCAAAGCTTACTGTACTTTTTTTTTTTTTTACAGTATTTTCCAAGTTGGATACATCCAATGGTTTCTGGTCTATTCCACTCCACCCTGACTGTTCCAGTCTTACAATATTAATTGCACCATTTGTCAGGTTTGCTTTCAACAGATTCCTTTTCAAAATTACATCTTCATCAAAAACATTCCATTGCAAGAGGTCTGATTGCTCGAGGATCATCCAGGTGTGGTAACATATGTGGATGATATTCTCCTGTACAGTGAGACAGCAGAACAGCATGATGTCAACTTCTGGTGGACACCACAGAAGACTCTGGACTGAAACTGAACAATGCTGAGTTTGTGTTCAATAGATCCAATATTTAATTCTTGGAAAACATCATCAATGGCAGTGGAGTGCGAGCTTCGAATGCAGTGGAGTATGGAACTAAATTGTCCTCAAAACTGAAGTGAATTGAGATGTGTACTTGTCATGATCAATCACCTCATGAGATATATGAACAATATATCCACAATGTTGAAGCTGCTCCAAGACTTGCTAGGAGACTGCACAGCCTGGACATGGGACAGTTCTCAAGAGATGGCATACATGAACGTTAAATCGATGTTATTATCATCCAAATCTCTCACAGTATTTGAAGTCTGAAACCCTACAACAGTCAGTGGTGATTCAAACAGGATTGGGTGCTGTACTCCTTCAGGAACACAGAAAAGGAGAACTGAAACTTGTGGCATTCACATCAAGGACTCTCACCTCAGCAGAGTGTTGATAGGCTCAGATTTAAAATGATTGGCTTCAGTCTGGGTATGTGAGTTCAAGCAGTACTTGTGGGGAATAAATCAGGTTTGCCTGCTGCCAGATCACAGACAATTAGTTCCCCTCATTAACTGCAAATATCTTGATCAAGTGCAAGGATCTGGATCAAGTACCATTGCCATATCAACATTTCTTGATACGTTTGATGTGCTTCAACGAGACTGCTGAACATGTGCCCGGCCAATCACGGATTGCCGTGGACACTGTCTCTTAGCTCATGGTAGACGTATTCCAATTATAGAGCAAAGCTATCTTTGAGGATGGTCTCAGCAGACTCCAAATCCATGAAGTTTTCAGACCAAAACAGACATTTAAATCTGAATTTGAGGCTCGATTCTGATATCTTTCATCACAATATTTTGATGTTTCATTTTTGGGCTGTCCGCAAGCTATGGATAGCTTCAGATTGGAGATTATTTCTTACGTTGAATGATTTATAAGATTAATTTTAATTATCCTTTTTGGCCAAATGTTTCAATTTATGTGTCACAGTTAAGCTTTTGACATGCAAGTCCTGTTTATGGCAGCCATCTTAGGTGAGATAGAAATAGAATCTCACTAAAAGTCCTCATTCGAAGTACATAAGACAAGTCCTACAGGTTAAGCAGCCAATGCTCATCTGTTTCAAGAACATATATCCTCCGGGGTTTGCCCAGGATAGGAATTGATTCACCATTTCAACCACCTCTTCTTTATTGATGTGTCGAATTGAGTCATTTTCACTCTGCAGTCGTTTAGAAATCTTTTTTTTTTAAAGGATGTTGGGAATGTTTTGAACAGAGTCCGAGAAGATTTCGCTGCCTCACGTTTCCTTATAAAGAGGAAAGCTCTCACAATCTGACATCATTTTACAATGAGCTCTTTGTTCTTTATCAAGGCACAAATGAGATGGGGCATTTGTGGTCTGCAACAGGATGGAAGATGACCCAATGCTGTAGACAGTTCATAAAATTGATAAGCCATCAAAAGGTTTATGAAATGGTCTGACATTCAAGAAAACGCTTGCAATGTTATGTGTTATATCATATGTTTGGCCACTTGGTGGTTTTTCTTCATATTGCTATTCCAGATGAATTTACACAATGATGACCTTTTTTTTCATGCTTCAATCAAAGGCATAGCAATTGGATTTGTACACAAAGAAGTCCAGACCTCTATTTCCATATGAAATAGAAATGGAGCTTCCTACCTTCCATTACATTCATGCCACACTTGCTCTTGCTTGCTGTGGAAGCATCATATTCCTCATGAGGGTACCTCTTAAATTTATTCCACCGCACGGGCACGAGGAAAATAGTCATCTGTGAGCATCAAAATCGCAAGCCATTGCATTTCTCAAAATCAGCACCATAAAACTTTGCACACTAAGGTCCCACAACCATTGAATTCTGTTTTTACAAGCAAACATAATTGAACAACGCCACATTCTTTCCACCAACCAAGATTGGGGGGATGAGGGTGGGGGGGGATCACAAATGGTTTGTCATACCAGGGCTATCTCATCCGTAGACCTTACCTGGGAGCCTGACTGAGCAATGCACTTCAAGTTATCGAAGAGCTCAAAATGGGACTCTGTCATTCTCCGAGGTATTTTGGGAAACATCTTTCAAGCCAATATCATGAAGTACTTAAAATTCTCTTTGATGACTCAGACACACACCTGAACGCCGAGAAACCAAAAGAACAAAGATTTCTTTTTTTTTAAAACACGATTACTCGTTCATCTTTTGACATTTCACAACATTTCAACACGTTTATTGCCATTGAAAATAAATCGTATTATCATAATACTATCTATCCGAATAATAATATAAAATTTTGGTTACATTATGGCAATCGGTTTGTTAAACCAAACAAGGCTGTTATTGGAATTCATCCCTACTTACTGGCCAAAACCCCCCAGAAAAGTTTATATAATTACAGATGTCAACTCTGTGTATATGAAATGAAGGATATCAAGATTAAGGGTATTACTCAAAGGGCATCAAGGATGGGAGAGTACAGAACTTTGGGTTAGACAAAGTGCATTAACCTTTAGATTTTACAAGTAAAAGAGTTCATGTGAGCATTATCATTTTCTCGACAGGGTGTGCTTGGTAGATCTGGATGTGACATATTGTGATGTATTTAAGCTTTGATTATCTTCAATGCTGCAATTATAACAGCCTTTCAAGCCTTGTATGCATACGAGGCGTGTTGTTCCACAATTTCTCTGTCATAAATTATCATTATGACTTTTCCCTGATGAAACGATTAAATTGATACATAAAGGCACACCTTAACTGCAAAGAATCCTCTGGCTCATTTATAATGTTTCAAAATTAGTCTTTAAGCAACACAAAACCCAAAATGTACAAAGAAACACAACAGGCTTTGATGCTTTACTTTTGCTTTCTTATGATTTTAGATGAGTTTTCTCACAAGCAGCAGGACATTTATATTTCCATGTCACTCACAACAGTTTTTCATTGCTTGATGTATTTTTTTTTAATCCAATGTATACGCTCCTTGATTAGCTCGGGCCTTGTGCAAAAAAACATTAAATATATGAAGAAAAGGACAAGCAAGCAGATGAAGCAACACAACAGTAGGAGAAAATGGCATGCACACACAGCTTCCACAACCTTCAGAAACCAGAGTACGGTCAGGAAAGACTCCCCCCCTCCTGCCTGGTTACATCTTCAGTATTCTGAACATCCTTGCCCTCGAATGGTACAATATAATATAAATTGGTCAATGGTGGAAACCTATACTAATAAGTGTCAGTGTGTGTGTGTGTGTGTGTGTCTCCTGCATAACTCCAAAACCATGAAACCCAGCAGCCTGAAACTTTGCATGCACACTAAGGGAACTCCAAGGAAGTGCAGAGTGAAAATTGGGTGTTTGGGTTAATTAAAACACCCCTTTTGAAAATAATTAACGGCCTTATTTAATACATCCTTTATCAGGCACATCCTCAGCCACTTCGCTCTATATGGGGTCTAAAGGCGTATCCAAAGTTTCCTCGCTGGGGTCTGAAGCCACTATGTTTTTTGGCTTGCTGAATGATGCCTTCACTTGGAAGTCTGCAACGATTTCTTAATGATAAAGTTTTTTTCACTCTCCTCACTCATGTTATCGACGAGCAAATACAACCAATCGCTTCACTGATTGGGATATTAAGGGTGGGGGTAGAAAGAGGGAGAGGAGAGAGAGGGAGGGGAGAGAAAAGAGGAAAGGAGGGGGGAGGGGAGAGAGAAGAGGCAAGGAGGGGAGGGGAGAGAGAAGAGGCAAGGAGGGGAGGGGAGAGAGAAGAGGGAGGGAGGAAGGAGGGGAGAGAGAAGAAGGAGGGGAGAAGAGGGAGGGGGTGGAGAGAGGAGGCAGGCAGGGGAGAGAGAGAAGGCAGGGAGGTGATAAAGAGAAGGCATGGAGTGAAAGCAGAAAGGATGGAGGGTGGATGAAGAAGGGGAGCTAGGAAGGAGAGTGATGCCTCACCAAACGTTGTTATACACTGCAGGAGGGAGAGGTGCGAAGAGGGTGTGTGTGTGTGTGTGTGAGAGAGAAAGAGAGAGAGATAGAAATGGAGAGAGATAGAGACGGAGAGAGATAGAGAGAGAGAGAGAGAGAGAGAGATAGAGAGAGATAGAGAGAGATAGAGAGATATAGAGAGATCTAGAGAGATCTAGAGAGAGATAGAGATAGAGAGAGAGATATAGAGAGAGAGAGAGAGAGAGAGAGAGAGAGAGAGAGAGAGAGAGAGAGAGAGAGAGAGAGAGAGAGAGAGAGAGAGAGAGGTGTGGGAGGAGAGTGCTGCATTTTATGAGGAGGGGGGAGCGAGGAGTGGACAGAGAGTGAGAGAGGAGAGCATGTCGCCACCCAGCAAAGTTGGTGACTCGAGTTGCAAAATTTTGCGACTTGCAACTTGACTTTGATTTGAAGAAATTGACTTGAGACTCGGAATTGGGACTCGGTGTTGAATTAAAATGAGGTTTCGAATAAATGGTCCCATCCACCTTTTCTACCATATTACTGATAAATAAACCATTAAAAAGGTTTAAAAAAACGTTTTTGATCTATCTAACTCTTGCGCGTGCTGCCATCAATTTTGGCTCATTTGGGCGACCTTAGGGAATGGTAAAGAGTAGATTAATTTCGCTGGACACAGTAGTAAGAGACCGCTTCGGAAATCCATGGAGGAATTCATAAGACCTTCGGCATTGAAACATTTAGCATTTGTGAGCCTCAGGTGTGGCATCTGTTGTCAGGCTGTGGGATGTACAAATCCATTTAATTTCCCCGAGGAAAATTATACTAAAATCAAATTTGAGCGTGATTGGGCATTGTAAAATTAAAAAATAAAAATAAATTTCAAATGCCCGGGAAAAGGGGACAAAATTGTGGATGTCCTTGTAATGGCCGATGGTGAGGAACATATGGTCGGAGGTGAACCTGGAGAGTAGTAAAGTGAGGACCATAGGGTAAGAACCTTCCCCACTCATGAGCCATGATGCTGGCACAACTTTCACCCAGGCCATGTTGGAAAAATTAATAGAAAAAATGGACCAAATAGATTATTTGGGGAAGCAAATGGAGGGAAAATTTAGCAAAAAAGATGCAGAAATTAACAAGAGTGACAATTGCTTTGCAATAAATACATATCCCCAACCGATGTGATATTTTCTCAGTCCACAAGGTTATAACTCTGTGAAAAATTGACGAAACGACCTGAAACTTGAACTTTTTCTGTAATTTATCATAATAAAGCCATGTACCAAGATTCAGTTAAATATGTTAAACGGGAGGGGGAAAAAAATGCGAAAACTACAGGTGGGATGGACTCGGCTGTTGAATTAATACCAGGTAGGGTTGACTCTGCCCGTCTTCCTTCCGAGGTCGGCAAAATGAGTGCCAGCTTGCTGGTGTCCTGTGTCGGAGTGGCGACCCATCCAGGATTGTGCCCAATAGCCAAGGAGACTGCTTCAGCACCAACGCTCTGCATAGCGTATGGTCCCAATGGATGGATGGATGGAACGGACAGACGGACAGAGAGCAAACCTTTCGTCCCCTTCGGTGAACCTTAGGGGGGCTAATTAAATGGGATGACAACTGTGGAGGGGTTGAATAAAATCAAAGACGATTTGGGTGAACAGCTGAGGGATATAAAATTAATAAAAATAAAGTTGATTTAGTGGAGCAATTGAGAAAAACAATGACGTTTTTCGGGCACAGATTAAAAGTGGAATGGTAGGTTGGTTTAGGGGGTTAAAATAAAATTCCACGGAGACACGTTTGTTGGGTAATGGCCTGGAAGAACATCGCGCCAGTGTGAATTTCGCTCTGCTCTGGTGGGAAGATTGTTTGCATGACGAGCAAGATAGAGGGTTTAAAGGGGGATAAGTTGAGCCCTGTGGTGTGAAAATACACAGAGAAAACGCCACACGCTCCAGAAAGGACCGTCATGATCTCTCTCGCCAGTATGTGTAAACCATGGTGGCAGAGTGTGCTGTAACTCCAAAAAGAGCCGATCAACTTTTATTTTCATTGGGGCCACCCCCGTGGGTGGGACGACCTGGTGAATAACTTCCCCCAGAAAGAGTAAGAGTGGCCGAGAGAAAGGGCACAAGAGAACTCCCGTGTGCAGAGAGGACCGAGTGCAAAGAAACGTCGAGAGAGGATGAATGTGAAGGAGAAGCTCGAGAAGAGGAGTGGTGAAAAGGACAGAGAGGGTCACAAGGGCTGATTCTGGGCACATCTCCCGAGTGATGGAACCATAGGGAGGAGGAGATCGCTCTCTGTTCTTTGACACCACTTCATCGTTGGCTTTCGTCATTTTGGGTGCTCCTTGTCACTGGTGCTCCTCATGACTGACTTGTCTTTGGGCTCACTCTGGCTGGCTCACTTCATTGCTGGCTTCTATAACAGACTGCATCCATCATTCCTAAAATCCTGACTCCAGCCTCCATGTCATCCATGTTTGATTTCCTCATGGAATACTCAATGTACAGATTGAAAACGTAAGGGAGAGAATGCATCCACCCCTGTCTTACCCCTTTTCCAATTCCAAATCATCCTGCCTCTCTATACTCTGTTCTCTACTTTCGCTTCTTGTTTAGTGTACAGGCCTCTTATCAGACACATCAGGTGCTCAGACATCCCATTTCTCTCAATATAATCCACATCAACAGGTGATCAACACAATTGACAGATTTGCGATAATCTATAAAATAGAGAAACACCTTCCTTTGATATGCCCTTGTTTATTTTCCATGATGCACCTCAGATTTGCGATTTGATCTCTGTTATGTTTGTAAGTCGTGGCAAGCACAAATAAGCTACAAGTCATTTATTTCCACTCACAAAGTGCGCTACACGTGGAAGCAGGCCAAGAAGAAGAAGACAAAGAAGCCAAGCTCGACCTATTAAATCACAGAGTAACCCATGCTCTAATGATAGGTGGGTTTATACTCCGTTCCTCATCACAATCTCCAATACCTCTTCCTCTTCTGAAACCTGCTTGCTCAACAGGAATTTATCATGTCATGAAATCTTGCATCATGTATTGAATGATCTTCAGTAATATATTGTGAGCACATGGAATAAAGGCAATGGTTCGGTTATTTCATCATTCTCTTGCATCCCTTTCTTTAGCAATGGTATGTAGACGAACTGCTTCCACCTTTTAGGCCGTACAATCCTGCTCCAGATCTGTGCACAGATAGCTGTTAAAATTTTGATTGCCTCCTCCCCAACTTACTTTATAGAGTTTGATTGGAATTTCATCAGCACCTGGTGTGTTTTTTTTCATTTGCCTGCTCTTTCAAGGCTCTATACACCTCACATTCTATCACTATTGGTTCTTGCTCATATTCTCTCTCTTAAAACGTTGCCATCATATTGCTATATATATATATATATATATATATATATATATATATATATATATATATATATATATATATATATATATATATATATATATATTTTCCAGCAGTCCTTTCATCATTCTTTCACCTGTATTTCTTCTGTTAGATCTTTTCCTCTTCTACCCTTAAGCATCCCAATCCTAGACCAAAACAAAAAGAACTTCTGCATCTTGGAAAAGCTGTGGAGGTGCAAAACACAGAGGGAACTAGACTGGAGGAGAGGTGGTATAAAATAGATTGGCTATCGACGTGTTTGCGATGCAAGAACAGTCATTGTGCCTTATCATGGGAGAAGCCAATAATATTGAAAGTTTTAGATTCCACAGAATCCATAAGAGGCTGATGTGATAATAGGGGCCCACATCATAGAGCAGCACTGCATTAAGCCACAGACAAAACCCTTAAGGACTTATTTCTCAAAGAATAATTTGGAATGATAGAGGATACCCAGTCTGCCACTGTCTTTTGAAACCAACTTTGTAATATAATCAGTCCAAGAGAGGTCTGATGGTCAGGTCGAGAAGTTTTATGGCCTGAACTGCTTCCTGTGGCCGACCATGGAAATAAATACCTGGGTGCACTTGACCATCCTTCTGTAGCTACAGGGTTCGGCTGAAATTTGCCATGATGTATTCCTTTGGTGGACGTTAAAGCTGATCCCACGCTGTCTTTCACGAAGAGTCGGTGAGATGTTGCCGACACCCAAAATAAATTACAAATTCCTGCCCTGACCTGCAAGCTGCACTGCATCAGTGGCACTGCCAGGCTCCCAGGCATTGGTACTACCAGCAGCCAAGTGCTGCATACGAGTGGAGAAAAATGAGACTCAAAATGCACAGACCAGCTGTTTGAACATTTTCTTGCTCAAAATATAAAGTCATGGCCAAAAATATTGGCACCCTTGCACTTTTTAAAAATAACTCACAATTTGATCTAAAAATAAGTTGAGATTGACAAACGTATTTGGTCTCCACAATTCTTTATTTCACTGTTAATATTACAGAACCTTTGTTTTTGATTCAGAAGTTAATAGATTTTAAATCGGAAAATAAAAATAAATAGCATTGGCAACATTATTGACACCCTCGACTTAATATTTGGCAGCACAGCCTTTGGACAAAATAACTAGTCAAGCTCTTCCACTTGCCATGGACGAGCTTTCTCCACCTCTCCACTGGTAGTTTGGCCCACTCTTCTTGTGCAGGCTGCTCCAGTTCTCCCAGATTTGAAGGGTGCCTTCTCCCAACTGCTGGTTTTCAGTTCTCCCCACAGGTGTTCAATGGGATTTAGATCTGGACTCATTGTTGGCCACTTCAGAACGGTCCAGCGTTTTGTCTTCAACCATTTCTGGGTGCTTTTTGAAGTATGTTTGGGGCCATTGTCCTGCTGCAAAACCCATGGCCTTCGATGGAAACCCAGCTTTCTGACACTGGGTTGCACATTGCATTCCAAAATTCCTTGGGAATCTCCCGATTTCATAATGCCATGCACATATTCAAGGCATCCAGCACCAGAGGCAGCCCAGCAACCCCAAAACATCACTGAACCTCCTCCATGTTTGACTGGAGTGAAGGTGTTCTTTTATTTGAAGGTTTCATCTTGTTTTCTGCAAACAGAGATGACGTGCTTCACCAACAATCACTAATTTGGTCTCATCTGTCCACAGGACATTCTCCCAGAAGGATTTTGGCTTGTTCATGTGTGTTTTGGCAAACTCCAGTCGCAATTTCTTATGTGTCTCTCTCTGTCTCTCTCTCAGCAGTGGTGTCCTCCTGGGTTTCCAACCTTAGAACCCCCTTTCATTGAGTTGGTGATGGATGGTGTCAGTTGAAACTGTCCTACCTTGTGTCTGAAACTCAGCTTGGATCTGTTTGGCAGTTGATTGAGGTGCTTTCTCCACCATTCAAACACTCCTTCGCTGCAGTTTTCGATGAAGTTTTCTCTTGCGGCCACATCCAGGGAGGTTGGCTACAGTGCCATGGGCCTTAAAGTTCCTGATAACATTGCACATAGTGGACACAGGACCATCAAAGTCTCTGGAGATGGACTTGTAGCCTTGAGATTGTCCATGCTTGGCGACAATCTTGTGTCTGACCTCCTCAGACAATTCTCTGGTTTTCTTTCTTTTCTCCATGCTCATTGTGGTAAACACAGTGATACAAAACAGCAGAATGATTCCTTTTCTCCATTCAAATTGGTTGAATGAGTGATTTATATATTGCAAGCACCTGCATCTCACCACAGTTGAGTTCAATTCCAAAGTAAAGGAGAATCACCTGCTTGAAACCTCATTATTTCTAACAACTTCTAATAGGTGCCAATAATATTATCCAGGCTATTTTAGGATTTCTGTGTGGAATAAGCTAAGATTTCGTAATTTTTTCAGCTTTTTTATCTTGCCAAAATGAAGTTTTTGCAAGATATGTTAGTCAGCTTGTATGTTTTTTTTTGTTTTTTTTTTGTTTGTTTGTCTGTAATCACGTATCGTTCACTCTGCAGAGTACAGTTATCATTGGAAATTTTTGTAACTTCGCATATCAGAGGCCTATAGAGGTCCCTTTTAGCGCATAAAATTTTCAAGGTCAAGGTCAAAGGTCAAGGTCACTTTGTCGCAAATCAGGGGAGTCGACGAAACCCTTATTTTTTGAGTAATTTTGATCGGATCGTCTTCAAACTTCATGGGAATATAGTTCATGGTCTGGCGCTCAGCTGATTAATTTTTGGTGGCGATCGGCCTTGACCTTCATGGTTAGCGCTGGAGGTTGAAAGTTTTTGACCCCAAGGTCAAATTTTGAAATCTTAGATACCATATCGAGTAATACCTCATATGAAAGCGCTTGATAAGTGCTTTCCAGATCTGTCAAAAGTTTGACGCTATGACGTCATTTGATGATGTCATGACGAAAAAACGGATTTTTCATGAAAATTTTATTTCCTCAGTTCTCATCAAAATCTCTTGATATTTCATGTACAACGGTCCTGGAGAGATACCATTAACCATACGAAAATATAAAGGTCAACGTCAAAAAGGTCAAGCATCAAGGTCAACGAAACCCTTATTTTTTGAGTAACTTTAATCGAATAAATAAGTCACTCATGTTCACATTTTGGCAAGATACTGGTCACCCTGGGGGTGACATTGGTTTTTTTTTTGTTTTGTTCCCCTGCAAACCAAAGAAATAAATACTGTATGTGGATACCAAAATATTTTTTAATTTCAACAATTTTCTGGAAGAAATGATGCACTATTTGTAAAAAGTGCAAGGGTGCCAATATTTTTGGCCACGACAGTATGTCTGTACGTGTGTCAAAATGAGTGATTACCAGGGTAAATAAATGTGAAAATTGTTTATTTCTTTTTACACTGAAATTTGCGATCGAGTTACGAAGCATTCCGATTTTATCATGGAGCTTGTCGAGTTTTTTTAATTTCTTTTGTCCACAAAATGTATTACATGATTATCACAAACAGCAAACCTGAGTGGGTTTGGCAAAAAGAGACAGGGGAATAGGCTGAGGCAACTGCTTCAATCCTTTATACATTTTTTATGACTTCACTCATCACTCAAGATTTGATCCCTCGGTACCTTGCCGTGGCATTTTCCTTTACAAACGCTTCAGAGGAGGGCAGTCTTCCACAGAGGTCAAAGCCAGCTTAGTTTTTCGGCTAATCCAAGCATTAACGAATGCAAAGCATCTACGCATGATTATACCACATTAAAATACAACTTACATGCACAGCCAACTTGCCTAATTTTATATGTGAAACATGTTCCCTTCACAGGTTTTTTTTAATTGCTTGGAAGAAAACCAGCAACTTTTCAGATATTTTGAGAGCCCCAAGCATGTTGTGCTTGCATGGAAGATATAGTCAGATTTTCAATTAGACTTTCCACCTGATCTTGAAATTACAGCTTTCATAAACATGTTTTACCCTTTGTGAATCGAATTGAAAAGGGCTTCGAAACGCCTTTCGGTAAAATCAATTTGTGAAATGCACTGAAAAATATGTTGGCCACTTGCTGGTTGTGCTTTGGACAGGAAGAAGAAAGATGATGTTGCTATGTGCTCTACGGTTAACGACGCTGTAGCATTTTGCAAAAAAAAAATTCTCGGACACAGATCTGCATCTAGAACTTCACCAAAATCTAATTAACTCATCCTTGTCATACACACACTCTGTCCACCAATCTTTCCACAACTTTTTGAGATATCCTGCACACAGGGAAACAGATGGGGCAAAAACAAACTCTGTCCACCTTCAATGGCAGATGTAATGAAGAAATGATGCTACTATTGCTACTGTTGCTCATAGATGTAAGACTATCACTGGTCCTTGCAGCTTGATCCAAAACATGAAAACAACATCTAGACTAAGTGACACCAACCAATTAATTCCATCCGTCCGTCATGCCTGGTGTTGACTTAATGGTTAGGGTGGTGGGCTTGGGATCCTAGAATCCTGAGTTCAAATCCCACTCGGCTGTTGAATTAATACCAGGTGGGGTTGACTCTACCTGTCATCCTTCCGAGGTCGACAAAAATGAGTGCCAGCATGCTGGTATACTGTGTTGGAGTGGCGACCCGTCCAAGATTGTGTCCAATCGCCCAGGAGAACACCTTGTGCAGAGTGTGGTCCCAATGGATGGGATGGATGGATCCATCCATTGGGACCATACTCTGTGCAGAGCATTGGTGCTGCCTAAGCAGTCTCCTGGGCTATTGGGCACAATCCTGGATGGGTCGCCACTTCGACTCACGATACCAGCAAGCTGGTACTCATTTTGCCAACCTCACATGGATTACAGGCAGAGTCAACCCCACCTGGTATTAATTCAACGGAAAGGAGGACTTGAACTCAGGATCCTTGAATCCCAAGCCCACCACACTAACCATTAAGCCAGCACCAGGCATACCAACCAATTATAAGAGCAGAACTGGCAAAGTTACTTCCTTTGACCTCAGTCAGCACATCCAGTTCATTACATTGGTGCCCATTACATCGGGACACAGTAAAACACACTGTGGCCAACTCCAGCTTGGCGATTGTATCAATTGGTAATCCAATATCATGGCAATTGTATCGGTTGGTAATCTGTCACCATGTCTGCTCTATTGGTGCAGAAGAAACAGATGTCTTCTTACTCGACTTTGTGGTTCTGTAATTATAATTGAGTGGCATCAAAGCATTAAATCATCTTTCTCGACTGCAGCGACCTTTGATTAAACACGTGCATGTTGCTGTATAAATGCTTTAAGAACAACATGTACACAATCTGAAAAATAATTAATTTGCATATTTGCTACAAGTTGATCTTCAATTAATTACAAGTTGACATTGAAGGGACAATGTTGGAGAAATTGTGAGGGACAGTTAGATGTTAAGATCGAGAGAGGACGATTTTTATCATTGGACATGAAGAAGTAATTGAAGCAACCTAACATATTGACTTGAACTTGCTCTGTAATACAAGATAGCACAATCTACTTTGAAATTAGTTGCCTAAAGCTGTTTCAATTTTAGTCACAATTCGTACCTGTCACAATACCTGGGATCCATGGTTACTGCAACAGAAGGGGGAGAAAAAAAAAGTGAGGGGAACATTCATGAGATTCATGGAAATTTGGAAATCCAGGAAGTACAACAAGCACAGCACTATTTGGATGTGAATCCTGCAAAACCATCAAAGGAATGGCACATAAGCTGCAGTCTTTTATCTCCAGCAGCCAGAAGAAAATCCTGAGAATGTTCTGACAGACATGGCTATTAAAAAGGAGGTGGAAAGACTAACAGGGAGGAAAAAGCATCATAAAAAAAGAGATCAAAATTTGGAGGTGGAGATGAATCAGGCATGTGCTACACATGGAGGATGAAAACGTACTGAAAAGGGCAATATGCTGAGCACCTGATGGGAAGAGAAGGGTTGGACGGCCAAGAGAGACCTGGCGACGTACTGTTGAGAAGGAAATGAAAGAGTTGGAGGTCACGTGGAGAGAAATCGCACTGTGGGCCCAGGACAGACGGAAGTGGTGAGAGTTCATTAGAAGCTCCATATGCCAGGCAGCATGATTAGATAATAAGCAAGTACCTAAACAAAAATGCATGTTTATTAGCTGTAGCCAAAAAACATATTAGAGCAGGTTTGAAACAAACTCGTTTGGAAAGCATTAAATGATAAAAACAGTTGTTGACTGCATGGTTTTGATTCGATTAAACCAGTTTGATTTCACTGTTCAAAGTAGGATACTGCCTTATCCAGGATACACAAAGTCATTTATCTTCAAAAGCATGGACCTTGATAAAGCAATAAGACTAGTACAGACCAGCTGAAACCAATTTGAATCAAAGTGAAATAATTTTGCATCGAACAAAACCAGTGTGGAGAGGATAAATGAAAGTGGTTGATGCCGGATTGAAATTTAGTGCACACAAATTAAATTATTTTGAAATCAAGTCAATTTGAGAAGAGTTTTAAGTTTTTTTGCAATTGACAGCAGATAAAGTGCGACTGATTTGAACTCTGTTTAAGTATTTAATTATGTTTTTTCCTTCCCTCCCTTCCCCTGTCCTCCAACACCCCACCCCCCTCAAAGCATGATCTGTAGCAGTTCAGAGATCAACCAAAAATGAAGAAAATGCATAAACTGTGGATGCATCCAGATTTCATGACAATCTTCCTTTTATGTTCAGCACAGGCACTTCTTACCTTTATTGCAACACAAAGTCATTTATCAGTCAGTTCATCAGTTATTTAAGGAACCACATTTTTCATTGTTGAATGTCGACAAAGAGATTATTTCTGCCTCTGCAAACTGCCTAATAACTTCCCAAGTGGCTTGACCACGTGTGGGTCGGGCAATTCCCCTGGCAGCTTGAATGTGGAATACCTCCATTTCTTTATTGCAACGATTTTTCACACATTTGTCTACCTGAATGTGGGAATCATCAGAAAACACTGCATCATCATCAGGAGAAGATAACCAGGGAATTCTTCCCATCATGCAGCGTTCGAAGAAAAAAAAATTCCCCTTCAATTTCCTTTCTGAGATTTCTTGCACAACAGCTTATTGGTTATGGGAAATTAGGTCATGCAAAGCATTTTTAAATGCCCACTCGACCTGCTGTCAGGCAAAACACTTGTGTATAATTATGTAGGTCAGAGGTTTTCTATATGACCCAACAAGGAAACCAAAACTGAAAATTTCTATATAGCTGATCACCTCTTAATGACAACACCTCGGTTGATGTGGGATAAAAACAGCTGTTCCGCACAAAGAATGGGCAAAGGGAAAAAGTTACCGTCAGTTAAAAAAAAGACAACGAAGGGATAAGATGATTATTTTAATGATTTAGCATATTAAATTAAGTGAATCAGAGGTCAATTAGGCAAAAAAATACATTTTGTGAATCTATACCATAAGAGAGCCGTTTGTCTGTGTGTTTGGCTGTCTGGCTGTATGTGTGTCGCTGTTTTTCTCACAGATGTCTGAACGGATCTTCGTCAAACTTTCAGAAGTTCATCAGTGAGTGCTTTGTTTAGGAAAAAAGTAGGATTAAAAAAATTGCTCTATTGTGCCTGTCTTTTCATGAAAGGTAACATTACATAATCCTCGATCCCATTCCTTGGTGTAAGGAAGTGTTTCACAGCCGGGCAATGCCGGATATTCCAGCTAGTGCACAATAAAAAGCATTAAAACAAGCAAAAATGCAGTCAAAGTTTTAAAAGGTACCATAGATGGCGATTAGCTTTGCTTAGGGCTTTGTGGAATGGCTGGTGGAGGAGCTAAATGGAATGGAAACTGTTTAGTGATATGAAGCAAAGAGTGGCTGTGAATGGGAGATTGTAAGTAATGGGCTACTTCATGGATCACGATTAGGGCCATTACTCTATTGGCAGGACTGGTATGTAACCCACATCAATTTACTAAATTAATTCCGGGGTTAGCTGGACGAAGCTATGAGGAGTAGCTGAAGGAGACAGGATTTTATACATTGAAAAGGAGGCGGTCACAAGGGGATCTGGTGGAGATATTTAAAATAATGAGTGGTATAGACAAGATACTGTATGCGCAATGCTGCGAATAGAGTTTTCAGCAGAATGAACAATGTTTGGACCAGGGTCCATAGCCTAATGAGAAAGAACAAAAGAGTTAAGCCAATTTAATGTTCAAGGAAAAAAACAACATATGAATGAAGAAGGCTCCCAGGTACAACACAAAAAAATGTGTAAAATAATAAGAGTACCTATGCAGAATAAGACTAATTCTGAAGTCATCCCTCTCCAAGAAACAAAAACCAAAGCTGAAAAGCAACTTGCAGTGCCAGTATTCCAATATAGCTATGCAATAATAAACTGGCCACAATTGGAGATCAACATTTTAGACACCAAAACAAGGAAAAGTCTAACTATTCACAAGATATTCTACAAATACCAATGCATACTGAGGTTGTACTTACCCAGACGATAAATAGGAGGTGGTCTGATGGAGCTTAACCAAGTGAACAGAACATCATGTGTCGGACTAGCGGAGTATGCGAAAAGCCCAACAAACTATGAGATGACATTTGTACACGAACAAGAAAACAACAGACCAGAAAAGGGATCCTTAATCCATTTAGCAACAAACTTCTCAAAACAGGTGCAAATGATGGATATGACACAGGAAAATGAATCAGAAACAAACACAGCCCCAAAGAAAAAAACAGGAAAATTACCCAAAAAAAAATCAGCAGATATACTCTGACAAATGGGAGAAATTATTTATTTTATTTTTATACCTTGTCGAGGCTCGTATGAGAGCGAACACACAGCAAGGGGGAGAGGGGGATGAGTCAAGAGGGGCGGGTGAGGGGAGGACAAAACATTTGAGAAAAGAGACATTAGAAGATCTGTGGAAGGGAGAGGGATGGGGCAGGGAACATGGGGTAAACAAAATGGACACCACAGGGACTTTCAGGAAGGAAAGCAGGGAATTTGAAGGAAGTGTGTTTGGGATGGATTAACGGGGGTAGAAAAGATCTTGGTTTTGGATGGGGAATGATAAGAGATGGTGGTGAACTGCTGTTTTGAAGGCCTGGAGAGAAGAATGGTATTGAAGAGAGTGTGGGAATTCATTTCAAAGGTGGGGAAAAAAGAGGAATGAAAGAGTGAAGGTGAGCAGTGATTCATGATTTTGGTAGTTTTACCAGAAGGGGGTTCCTGGCAGACCTTGAGCACCTGGGAAGGGACATATCCCAGACAGAGCGGGGGGGGGGACACTGGAGAGGAGATGGTAGAAGACAGAAAGACCACCGACCTGTCTGCGGTGACAGAGTGAGAGGCCCAAAGACTCAGCCTCACTGCGGGAGATACCAATGATCATAAATGCCTTGGTTTCCACAGCGTGAAACTGAGAAAAAATGAGAGGCAGGAGCACCAGCTCAGAGAGGAGAGCAGTACTCCATCAGGCTGTGGATGAAAGCTTTGTTTGTGGTCAGGAGCTCAGGTTAGCAGAGGAAGGTCTTTGCACAATGGAGGATTCCCAGTCAGCGACTGGCTTTGGAGGCCAGGTTGGAAACGTGGCTTTCCGAGGAAAGATCATGGCAGATAGTGAGACCAAGAAGCTTGAATGAAAGGAACTCTTCCAGAAGATTGTTGAAAACATCGATGGGGGAGGGTTGTAAATGGTCATTTCGGAGAGACATAATGAGAGTGTGAGATTTGTCTGGATTGAAAGACATGTTCCATGTGTTGACCCAGTTTGTGATTTTATCCAAATCTGTAGAGAGCGAAGAAGCTGCTGCTTGCTGGTCCGAGGGATGAGAGATGGTATGGCAGAGGTTGGAGTCAGCAGCAAAGAGATAAAGAGGATTTTCCAGAGAGTCGGAGAGATCATTGATGAAAGTCAGAAAAAGAACAGGGCCCAGAATGCTGCCTTGAGGAACTCCAGCCTGGACAGGAAGAGGGGATGAGAGAACTCCATTTAGGGCCACACTTTGGATGCGACAGGAGAGGAAGTCTGCGAGCCATGAGTGGAGATGGCCTTGGATACCATGGGAAGAGAGTTTGGTGAGCAGGGCATGGTGCCAGACCATGTCAAAAGTACACGATATGTCTCGGGATATGGCTCTGATTTCATGTCTGGCATTGAGTACCTCCATCTATTATTGGGTGAGCAGAAGCAGCATATCTAAACTTGGTTGGGATACAACTTGAGAATGCCAAAAGAGCAGGAAGATTATTAAAAAGTGCTTGACAGGACAGGGATCGACAAGGAAGACAAGGAAGGCCCAAGACCAAGGACATTACACTGATGCCTTTAAGAAAATGGTGGTGTAATGTAACCAAGTTTGAATGTAAAACGTATATTCATGTTTTGCTTCATGCATATTTATGCTCCGCCCATGTCTTTCCTCATGCATGTTTATGCACCACCCATGAGTCACGTCATTTATGTGACAACGGGCAAGAGCGACTCTTTCCTAGACTGGCAGGGCATCCGCATGTATTTGGAAAAGGCACGGTTTTTACCGACGCACTTGGGAATGTTTAAAGTAAAGGAAAATTGAATTCAACCTCTGCAAGTGTTCATGAAACTACCTGGAGCATTCTTGTTCAAGAATAGGGACACGTAGGCCGTTCCAGGAAAGTAAAAACCCGACTCCAAACTCATCTCACTGCTGGGAGGAAGAATAGCCTGTGATGTCGACCTCGCTTCACACACGGTCTGTCACTGGCTCCCGTGGTTCGTCGACAGCAGCCATGTCAAGATCGCTTCACACATGGTCTGTCGCTGGCTCTCAGGTTTCGTCAAACTCTTCCAGGTCTCGGCACGAATGCCGGAGAAACAGTGCACGTTGTCCCGTGTGGGGAATCCTGTGAAAGCGAGCGCTCGTTGCGATGTGCAGAGTGACTTCATGGCTGCACGGATCGGCCGTCGGAGGGGACATCGTTATCGCCCAAAGGGATGAATGGGCGTGCCATAAACCGCCACCATGGCACTGCAGAAAAAAAAGAGCCTCGTTTCCAAGTACACAGCCCAGTAATTAGGCAAAGGAAGCACTAGTTAGTGGAACGTGTTAGTTTAGTTAGACCGGCTTCATGGGGACATGGGTTGTTCCTCATGGAGCCCGTGGAATGGGTTAGTTAGAGGGATTTTTGGATAGATTTAGGAATTGGATTTTGGAAGAGACAGACAGACATGGAATGTGTAGTGGGGACAAAGCTTAGATACGTAGATTAAAAGGAACGTGCATTAGAATAAGGGACGACGAGGGAGCACGAGATAGTTAGGGGATTTAGTTAGGAGAATGGCAGGTTGGAGTGCAAGAGTGTGAATTGAAAAGTGAAAAATATACACAAGGAGTGAATGTGGGACAGCGGGCCCAAGTGTGTATGTATGGCGTAAATGTGGAATGCATGGTGCGAATGAATGGTTGGGGAGAGGAGTGATTCCCACCCAAGGGACCCCGGGGTCAGTTTAATGTTAGTTAGTGGGTTAGTCAAATTTACAAAATGCAGATCGTTTTGTTGTTGGTGTGGAGTGAAGGCCCGATACCCATTTGGAGGGGTGCAGTAGTGAAATTGACCGGCTGGGAGCGTGGCTTGGGAAGGTGAGTAGTGGGCACCCTGGGCACCGAAGTAGTCGGCCAGAGTAGGCCAAGGGTCCAAGGGACCGGGATAGTGCACTGGGCACGGGTGACCCGCGGATCAGGACACGGAGCACCAAAGATGCCACGTGGATATGGAAGGGGGGAAATGCCAGGAAGGGCAACCCCCCTTGTTCATGGGGAGCAGGTAGGCTCAGAGACAGCCTCAGGGCCTGGGGGTGCCATGGTAGAGTTCGGCAGAGGGGAAGTCCCTGCTAGTTGAGCCACGCTGTCCAGCCACGAAATTGTGCAAGGGCACAAGTGAAAATTTGAGGGCTAGGCCCAAATTTATAATGGACACCAACACAAGCAATGGGAATCACGGTTTTTAGAACCTATAGTTTAAAGTGACAGGCGTTTTGGAAAGCCCCGGGGTAGTTTAAAGTGCAATAAATGATAGGGTATTTAGGGAATGTACCCCTTCGCACCATCAATCCCTTCGCTCTCAGTAGGCCACTGGATCCACCTTGGTGAGATGACTGCTGAAATATCAGGAAGCTAGAGTCCCTTTATAGAGAGAGTAGCGACAAAGAGGGTCCGGAAAAATCTAGTCACGTGATTGCGTGGAGCCATTTTGAGTCCATCGCGGACAGGATCGGATGCATGGCGGTCAGCGTTTTAACGTTCCCGCTGTACGCAGCGTTCTCATTCGTGTTTTACATCGATTTTACGACAAAATGACAGGTTGTTGCACCTTTGGGTGCACAACTAGAACGGAGAAGGGATTCAAGATGTATAGATTTCCATCAGATGCTAAAAGACGGAAAATCTGGGAGGACAGTGTCAGTCGTGTTGGATGGAAAGCAACTTCTTGGTCAGTTCTCTGCCAGGTCAGTGTGATGGTGGTCGGTCCCATATGCGTATATTTTTGTGCTGCGAGTGAGACTGGCCTTTGGTTTGGCTTTCCAGGCTTGTTATCCATTGCTCGTGGATTAATTAGCACTTGAAGGGGAAGGCATCTTTATTAAAATTAAGTTTGAGTTTGAGTTAGAGTCTTCGAGCTAGATCAATTAATATAGGGTCGAGATCATGTCTCCAAAGTCAGACTCAAAGTCAAAACAAAGACGAATGAACGGAGAACGGATCTGGGCTAACTCGGCCCATGGGCTAACACGGCCCTTCACAATGGTCTCTGAGACCTTCGTAAAACAAATAATAAAATAAGTTTTTTTTTGTACTTTCACATGGAAGATATGATTATTGTCATTCAAATTTTCAGTGATGCTTCAGAAAGAATTTGCGAGAAACCAATTCATGCCAGTTATACAGTTGTATGCCACAACTGAGAAAGAGGGGGGGGGTATGCATTGAATGTATGTATTTGTCTCTGTTGATTTGAATGGGTGAGGACATTAACTTGTGCGTGTGTGTGTGTGTGTGTGTGTGTGTGTGTGTGTGTGTGTGTGTGTGTGTGTGTGTGTGTGTGTGTGTGTGTGTGTGTGTGTGTGAATGAGGGGGCCGGGTGGGGTGGGCTAAATATATGATTGGCAACATGCAGCAAAGTTTAGATTAATAATTTAAATACTAAAATTAAACAAACACAAATATATACCCACACACGATAAACAAGGTCAAACAACTGCAGAAATACAAAGATAACTCTTAACATTGTATTGTACATGTACATGTATAAGCAGGGAGGTGAGAGTTCGAGTCTCACTCTCCTTCTTTGTCATTGTTCTAAATGTCTGTGACTGTTAAATCACAAACAGCTCTGTGAATTTCTTCTTTATCATATGGCTCTTAGTTGTCATAAATCTTCTATTTTGTCATCTTCACATAATTTGTTCATTATCAACATGGAAAAGACCATTCCCATCTCTCATACATAGAGAACATCATGAAATACACGGTTCAATGCACTCGCGCCATACGGTGGCTCTGCACGTGCACCGCACTGAATGGACTCAAAATGGCGTCAAATCATTCGTTGTCGCTACTCTCTCTATAAAGGGACTCTAGAGGAAGCCATTCTGAGGCTTCATTGGGCCTCGAGGCAGGATGCGAGTCTCTCCCTATTCCCCTCCAAAATAGGAACGTAGGGGTTGGGAGTAGGCTAGGTTGACAGGATAGGTTAGCCGGACAAGGACAATGAAGTGGGTTAGAGAGACGGAAGTGTAAAGATAAAATAAAATAAATAAAAAGGGGCTAAATTTGGTTTTCTTGTTGCAAATTAAGGGAGTGGGTATGGACAGAGTCAGGCAAAGGCGATAGGTTGGGGGGAGACAGTAGGTTAGGTCCGAGCCCGCCTTCGGAGCGGCCGGCACCACCGCACTCCCTCCACAAACCTGATGGAACCATACCAGAGGCTGGCCAGCTTCACATGCGGCCTGTTTGTGCTACGGCAGCCTGTTCTGCGTTTGCCTTGCATGGCCTTGTTCGCCTGCCTCTGCCATACCCCATGCCTGTTACCCTTGTTTGCGTTGCCCCTGTGTCACCAACTCATCCATGTGCGCCAGGATCATCGCCAAGTGTGTTTTGAAAGGACTGCCCTGCAGGCAGCCACACCACAGGGACTGCATTGAGCAGCCCATGCGTTCATTTTGTGTGTTTTGCATCCGCTGCATCATCCATCCAGGTCATTTCAGGGAGGAGCCAAGGACTGCATTGGGCAGCCGGCTTCCTCCTTGTTCTTGCACAAGGGAGCCAAAGACTGCATTGGGCAGCCTGGCTACCCCCATCAAATGGCCTGTGGGGTGGCATATGGCATGCCGGGTTAGGGTGAGTTGCCTCCAGCAGCTGAAAACTGAAAGAAAAAAAAAAAGGAATGTTCAGTGACCAAAAGAGGGACCTTGTGAACAGGCCCTGAAGACATCTGACCTTAAGCTGCGGAGCACTCACCCTCACATAACTGTTGACATTGCTATGCCTTTTCTTCCCCACAGATGCCAGGTCCAGGGCCATGGTTAGTGAAAAATATTAGGTAAGGTTGTAAATAAGTTCTGACCCCACCTGCATGTTTGTAGTAGCGCCGGCAATTTATTTAAGTCGTCCGTACGAGTCAGTGTGAGTTTGTTTAGTTAGTTACGCAGCGCATTAGGTTATTTATTTTTGGGACATGTGTAAAAAAAAATGTCGCACTCAGGGATCCGAAGGTAAATCGTATTAGGGGAGAACTTACACATGCTGGTCATACGAAAATTTGATGACTCGGGACGAGTCTGAAAAAGGGGAGGGGGTAGTGTAACGAATTTGGAAAACTATCGCACACAACATTCAGGTCCTATAGATGAGTTATATCGGTAAGTATGTGTTTTATAGATAGCTCCCATCGCTTGTCTAATGGGTAAATAAATGGAAATGCGCTGTGAAGGTATTTTACGTCAGGTTTTCGGTTCGTTTACTTCTACACCTCCATTGACGCCAGCCACACCTTCACCTCGTTCTGCCCGACCCCATTATCCTGATGCGTCCGGCCACGTACGAGGGCAGAGTTAAAGGAGGAGCATCGCGATGGCGCTCGACCAATCGGGATACATCGAGTGGCGTGACCGTCGCTCAGCTAATCGGACTTCCCCGACCGTGGGAGGGGCAGTCCGAGTGATGTCACCCTGCTGCCTGGCCAATCGAAGGGCTTGCCACCCGTTTTGGCCAGTGAGAGTGACTGCGAGGATGTGCGCGCCAAAAACAGGCCAGTGAGAGCGACGGCGAGCGTTATGTGCACCAAAACTGGCCAGTGACAGGGCGACGAGGGATTCTGCGCACAAGGCCGTCCGGTGTGGAGAAACGGGGAGGGCGGAGACACCCCTCCCCCCCACCCCTCCGTGGGGGACAACAAAATAAAAGCGCAGACAGCTGGTCTGAAAGAAAGAGAAGAGATTTCTCCACCGTCCTCATCATCAGTCCTGGTCCTCGTCTGCCTCCGCCACCTCCTCCCCCGAATGATCGCGAGCTTGAGCGATCACCTCGACTCACCTCAACTGGGTTCGGCTGCGCTAGTCCATCCTTGGGTGACCGGAGCTCCGGGAAAGAGTGGCCGCCAGCCGCGCACTCGCTGCCAGGTAGCCCGCCAGCTACCCTGATCTTCAGCCCGACTGTCCTCCGGGCTGGAGATCCAAATAAAGACCAATTGGTCCGATTCTTTGGGTGTGTGTGCGTGTGTGTGTTTGTGGCGCCAGTCTGGTAAGTAGTAAAACTGTTTAAGTGTTTTTGCTTGTATATATTTGTATTTTCATTTATATTATTTGGTTTAGGTCTACCCTTACATGCTTCCCTAGTTCCCCCCATTATTCAATAAATATCCCCATTTGTTCAATGTTTCAGCTCGTTCGTGTCCATTCTTTCATTGGTTCGACATGATGCGTGATTGAGAATTAGTTCGGCCGTTCGGGCCAGTAAATTGTCATTTGGTCCGGCGTGACTTTGGTAATTCCGCTCGGTTACGCCAGATCCGAGTCGGCGATCGCGACTCGATTTTGGCAAAGTCGGCTGAGGGTGAATTTCCCCGGGAGATTCCCGCGCGTGGATACTTAGGTATATAGAAATTTGGCTATTCGCCCTATTCCACGCGGGTGACCTGTTGGTGATCTTCGGTCCGATAGAGGACCCGTTGGCCCCAGACTTATCCGGGGCGACGACCTATACATTCCGGGCGATCGGTCGGGCCGACTTGTAGCTCCATCTAGCAGTCGTGCTCGTGGCCGACGTCCGGCCCCGCAACAATATTAACCCCCAAAGCATGCACAGGCAGGGTCCAATGGATCTGATTGATTTTTTGATGTGCTACAACTTTTTTAGTTTAATTTATATGTGCACACCCTTTCATGCATTCCTCAAGTCAAATTTTTACTTTTGTGGTAAAAATTTTTGGACATCGCTCCTTCCCAATTCCATATCCAGGGGATACATGACGTCATCGCCAGGCACTGAAGGAAGGGAGTACTCAGTTTTTACTCCGTTGGCTTTCTTGCTTTTTTCTTGTTTGTTTGTTCGTTCAGATGATATCTTAGGAATCCTTTGAGCTCGGAAGCAGAAATTTGGGGACAAAAGTTAAGATGTGCTTTGGCAAAAACGATTTTTTCCCTTTGATGAATTACTTAATTATTATCGATTTATTAATTCCTTATATATTTTGTTTCTCATCTTGGCAATATCTCAAGCACCTTTTGAGCTAGGAAGCTGATATTTGGACGTGACAGTGACCAAGTGATTTGGCTATAAAGGGCATTTTTGGCTACAAAGGGTATCAATTGATCGATTAATTATTCAATTTTTTCAATGAATGACTTAATTTTCGAAAAGTTACAGTCAGATGAAACAGTGGTGGTTTTGGGTGTGCTATTTGGCAATTGATTGAGAAATCAATGATTTTAATTACGCAATTAATCAATGAAGCAATCAATTTATTGCACATCACTCCACCCCAAATCCATCTCCATGTGCTGCATGGCGAGTAAGTACCATTTGTACACATTTACCTCAGAAGTACATTTGTTCATATTCACCTCAGAAGTACATTTATACACACTAGCCGAAACCCCGTCACAGACGGATTCCGTTCATTCAACCACCCTCACCAGCTCACCCACACTTGAGGGACATGGACTGGACAGGGTGTGCTTGCCCCCGCCTACTCATCCCCCGCCCCTGCCCCATTCCCCCCCCCCCGCCTTCAATTTGCTTACCCCCGCCCAAAAATTTAATTACCCCGGCCCGCCTCTTCACTCCCCGCCTCTTCACTCCTCGCCCCCCCTCCCCGTCTCAACGAAAAGTGTTTATTCTGCTTCAGAGTTGAAAGTTGACTATTGGCACTATGTGCGATGCACTCTTACAGGTACGAAGTTTCTTTCAGTCCAGGTCACAGTACCGAGAAAAACGTGACGCGACCGCTAGGAGGAGCACAAAATTGGTCCTTCACTATTAATATATAGATAAACTAAGTATCATTTGTACACATTTACCTCAGACGTACATTTATACACACAAACTATAAAGTATCATTTGTACATATTCGCCTCAGAAGTACATTTGTACACATAAACCAAGTATCATTTGTACATATTCACCTCAGAAGTACATTTGTACACTCAAACTAAGTATCATTTGTACATATTTACCTCAGAAGTACATGTGTACACACAAACTAAGTATCATTTGTACACATTTACCTCAGAAGTACATGTGTACACGCAAGCTAAGTATCATTTGTACATATTTACCTCAGAAGTACATTTGTACACACAAACTAAGTATCATTTGTACATATTTACCTCAGAAGTACATTTGTACACACAAACTAAGTATCATTTGTACATATTTACCTCAGAAGTACATTTGTACATACAAACTAAGTATCATTTGTACATATTTACCTCAGAAGTACATTTGTACACACAAAGCAAGTATCATTTGTACACATTTACCTCAGAAGTACATGTGTACACACAAGCTAAGTATCATTTGTACATATTTACCTCAGAAGTACATTTGTACACACAAACTAAGTATCATTTGTACATATTTACCTCAGAAGTACATTTGTACACACAAACTATAAAGTATCATTTGTACACATTTACCTCAGAAGTACATTTGTACACACAAACTATGAAGTATCATTTGTACACATTTACCTCAGAAGTACATTTGTACACACAAACTATAAAGTATCATTTGTACACATTTACCTCAGAAGTACATTTGTACACACAAACTATAAAGTATCATTTGTACACATTTACCTCAGAAGTACATTTGTACACACAAACTATAAAGTATCATTTGTACACATTTACCTCAGAAGTACATTTGTACACACAAACTATAAAGTATCATTTGTACACATTTACCTCAGAAGTACACCGCTCCTCAATTCCGTCTCCACGTGCTGCCAGCGCCCCCGGCAATGTGGCGTCCTGGAGGATTTGCTATTTATTTATTTATTTGGCATGGGGGGGGGCGGTGTAGTTTGAATGTACCTCTACTTGTTATTTATTCCGTTCAATTTTAACAGGAATAATTTATTTACATTTAATGAAAACGCTACCCCAAGACTGCATGGTTCGGCTCCAAGGGACCCGTGGTTGCATTTTGCATTTTGCATCCTTCGTAATTTGCACGAGACAATTCCATTCAAGGTTCCTCTCAGGGTCATGTCCTCAGTCATTTGTGATGTAGTCAAGTTATTTTGAAAGCTTCTGTGTGTTTTCTCCATCTTGTTTTCTCACGTGCTTCTTGAATTTTTTTTTTCTTCTCAACTTCGTGTTTATTTTGCGATCTTTCAAATCAGATCAGCGATTCGGTTTCTTTGACAAAGATAAGTATTTTCAATTTTACTTCATATGATTTTCTAATTTTCGAAAACCAAACACTGAATATGATTTTTCGGATTTGATGATCTGTCAGGTGGTCGACCTTTTGAGAGCGTTGTGCAAAGCTTTGTTCCACTTTATTCATCGACATTGTTTTTGTGATTTCTTATTGGTATTTTCCCATTTTAAAATCATTTACCACCGTGTTTCTCCCTTTGATGAAGGTTAGTTTCTTTTCAGTCTCATTATTTCCTAACTTGTGAGCTTTTACGAGGTTTATATTCATGTGCTTTTTACTGCGTTTGTTCGGCCCTGCAGGCAGGACGGCCGATTTTCCGTTCGGTTTGGTCGGTTTTCCGTAGGTTTATTTATTTTATCAATAAAACATATAATCAATACGTATTTAGTCATTGCAATTACGTTCAGCAAATCGAATGGTTTTGGTCTCCATGTGAAGATGGTTGGACGTAGGAGAAACTTCTCAAAGGTTGATGTGATGTCATGTTGGCATATGAGACGTCTCAAATGATTGAAATGTTAGAAATTCGGGAATGCAGGCTTATATATGAATTATTTTTCCCCAGTATTCCCCAGTATTTTACTTTGTTTATTTAATTTCCTGATCTACTGAGAGTCAAAATGAAATTGCTCCTTGAGCAAGCAATTGCCGGAATAACTTTGTCATATCTCCATGATCTCTGAAAAAACAAAAACCTGGAAATCAATTTGGTCCTTATAAGTCGATAGTGCTACTGTTTAATGAGTTATAGCACTTAGTTTGGTCATGATCATAACTTGGAAGTCAATCGGACTTGAAATGGCGTTTTTATCGCAATTTCAAAGTTTTGACCCCTGACACCCCTCCCTGACATTCGACCCCCCCCCCCCCGAGCGCTAAGAAGGGTGTTGGTGTGACACCCCAACGAGACATATGGTTGGATGCAGTATTGGAAGATGCACATTTTGGATTTGGTTTGAAGTCGATACGACCATTTTAGCGGACGTTATTGCGAAAATAAGAATTTCCGTTTTTCAGTGACCTTGACCTTGACCTTTGACCTAGATTCACCAAAAACGTCGTGTCTAAGTTGGACCATGGCCGACGTCTGTACCCAGTTTTGTCATCATCGCTGAAACGGTGTGGCTGCTACAGGGTAAACAGACACACAGAATGACACACAACCGACCAACATAATTGCCTAAGTCCGAAGGATTCCGGCAATTAAAAATCAGTGAATCGACATTTTCTGACCAACAATTTTTTTTTGTTGAGCACTCCAATACTAGCTGGAACTTTGTATAGAAAAATAAAATAAAACAATATGAACAATATAAATAAACAAACACTCTGTTTTGGTTTTCTTCAAATATCAAGATCAAAAAGAATTTTTTTTTTTGCAAATATCATCCATGAGCCTAAACATTGTGTATATATATATATATATATATATATATATATATATATATATATATATATATATATATATATATATATATATATATATATATACAATGTTTGTATATTATATATACAATGTATATATATACAATGTTTGTATATTATATATACAATGTATATATATATACAATTTGTATATATATATATACAATGTATATATATATACAATTGTATATACATATATACAATTATTGTTATGCATATATATATATATATATATATATATATATATATATATATATATATATATATATATATATATATATGCATAACAATAATAAAAATAGAAACTAGAATGGCGAGCAAAACTGCGAGCAGTGATAAAGGCTTCCAGGTCTGACATTGTTAGAATATCACAATTTATGTCTGAAATCAAGAACTCTATCATTTGATACATATGTATGGATTCCAAGAAGCGTTGTGATTATTTAAAATGGTTTTCCTTCCATCTAAGATGTCTGCCATATCACATGACTGATGACATGATTCACAAAATGCTTTCCACATAGGTACTCAATCATAACTGTGAAGTTTCGGATTGATCCATTGAGCGGTTCTGAAGAAGATATGAAAAATTTTTTTTGCTTAAATTCAAGATGGCGGCTGAACCACGTGACTGATGATGCCATAGTTTGCAAATATTTGTTTTCCCATAGGTAGTTGATCAGACACATGAAGTTTCAGATTGACCCATGGAGCGGTTCTGGCAATATAGATTTTCAAATATTTTTTCCTTCAATCCAAGATGGCCATCATACCATGTGATTGATGATGTCATCGTTCAGAAAAAAAATCCTGATGGTGAGTTTGATCACATGTATGAAATTTCGCATTGATCCTTTTAGCAGTTCTGGAGAAACAGATGTTTAAAGATTTTCCTTAAATCCAAGATGGCAGCCAACCCACGTGACTGATGACATCATAGTTTGCAAATGTTTTTTCCACCATCTGTGCTTGATGACATGTATGTGATTTTTGCATTGTTCCATTAAGCGGTTCTCCAGAAAAGATCATTTAATTTTTTTCTTGAATTCAAGATGGAAACCTAACCCTGTGACTGATGATGTCACAGCTTGCAACCTTTTTTCCACATGTGTAGTCAATCACACATGTGAAGTTTCAGAGTGATCTGTTGAGTGGTTCTGGAGAGAAGATTTTTTAAAGGATTTGAATTTTTTGAATCCAATATGGCTGCCAAACCACGTGACTGATGACATCATAGTTTACAAATATTTTTTCCCACATCGGCACTTGATCAAATGTATGTGACTTCACATTGATCCGTCAAGTGGTTCTCGAGAAAAGATTTTATTTTGTTTTATTTTGCTTCAATTCAAGATGGCGGCCTAATGTGACTGATGTCATAGTTTGCAAACTTTTTTCCCCATGCGGAGTCGATCATACCTATGAAGTTTCGGAATAATCTGTTGAGCGGTTATGGAGAAGAATATTTTAAAATCTTTTTATAGTTTAAAAAAAAATACAATATGGCTACCAAACTATGTGACCGATGACCTTTTTTTTCTCAAACTTATATCCTCATGGGTCATCGATGTGTGTAAAATTCCACTTTGATCTATTCAGCTGTTTTGGAGAAGAAGATGTTGAAGTTTATTGGAAAATCCAATATGGCCGCTATTTCTGGGTGGCTGGAGGGAAAGGCTTGGCCTCGCTAAAAGGCGGTGCTTGTGACATTTGCCGAGACAAGGGAAGGCGTGGCCTGCAGAATGGGCGGTGCTTATAACTAACCCATACAGACACGAACAGCTCTCTGCAGTATATAACATATGATTTATTGGGAATGATAAAATAATTATTTCTCTGAAACCGAATAACCTGTCATTACTGGACTTTGCAGTTACGATTCACTACACGTGCTGTATATATTTTATTTAACAATGACGTCATGAGTCACATTGTTTTGCAGCCACATTGGTTTCACGGAAAATAAATAAAAAATTATATTTTGGAAAACACTCTAGCAATCAATTTAAAACTTTGCAGTTATAATCCACTCTCCTTGCTTCATGAAATTTGATGTGAATCATATTGATGCGTTAGGCCGTTGGAGAAAAAACGGGTTTGAAAGTGTCGTTTTTCAAACAAACATGGCTGCCAAACCTCGTGACCTGTGGCATTGAAAATTTGTACTCTGTCCACAATTGTGTGGAGGATCGCGTGTGTGAAGTTTTGTTTTGATCGGATAAGGTTCATTTTTCGATCCAATATGGCTGCCATACCTATGACATCATAATTATCGTTAAAATATTCTCTATGGGGAGTCACTCTGACCTTCCAAATTTTGTGCAATCGGACAAGTGGTTGCTGAGAAAAAAAAAGCCCAAAATGGGATGAAGAATAATAAAAAATATATGAATAAACAACAGAAACAATAGTGTACTGTAAGGCTAATGGTATCCTAATAATAATAATAATAAGAAGAAGAAGAAGAAGAAGAAGAAGAGAGAATCAGAACAATAATAACAAGAGCGCAAGTGAGCACAATATACGTCCGAACAAGAAGGTATATACAGAATTGTGCTACTCCATGGAAAACAGCATCCTGGTTGCCATGGCAACCACTTTAGATGACGAACGTATGTCACGACACACCGTCTCCACAGTCTGTACCTATGTAGCAAATATGAAACGTGAAAGTTGAAAACTTTGGGAGTTAGAGTGCGGACAGGAACGGATGGAAAACAGCATCCTGGTTGCCATGGCAACCACTTTAGATGACGAACATATGTCACGACACACCGTCTCCGCAGTCTGTACCGATGTACCAAATATGAAACGTGAAAGTTGAAAACTTTGGGAGTTAGAGTGCGGACAGGAACGGACGGACGGACGGACGACCGGTATCACATAATACGCCCTGATATATATTATATATCGGGCGTATAAAAAAGTCTTGCAAAAACATGTTTTTGGAAGCCTTGAAAACTATATTTTGCAAGTTAACTGTTTCAGTCTCCAGGTCCATTAGACCATGTTATGCAAAGTCATCCAGATTTTTATCCATGAACCTTTGGGTTAAATTAATTTTAGTTATTTAAATAATTGTCTAAAACTTACAAAATTAAAAACGACAAAGTGCTAATATTATCAGAGTATTGTTGCGGGCTGGGGACCGGTGGCAAGAACGACCACTAGGTGGGTGAAGTTACGTCGTCTCCCACCAGACTTCCGGAATTGTCGGCCGTCGCTCACGGATAATTCCGTGACGCGGCGGGTCGCTTAACCAACCGTGGACGCCAATACCTCAACCGCGTAGCGTAGGGTCTTCCTGCCAGGAAGAGCTGTCGCGAGAATAATACAGGCAAGAATGAACAGATTATCTGGGATAACTAACTTCGGGACAACTGAATGTTTGTATGCATATGGTTCCTAGAACCGTAACAGTATTAATTAACCATGCACCGGGAACCACACCCTCGGTACGCCTTGCCCGAACCGGATCACTCCACCAACTACCAACTCTGGATCGGATGCAGCCGAGCGGAACTGCCAAGGACGTACCGGCAAGAATGAACAGATTATCTGGGATAAAGACCCGGCTAAACTTAGATCCGAACAATGCTGCATCAATGGAGGAAAAGACAAAAATGAGCTGGGAATATTTCTACAATAATTTATTTACACTAAGTGAGGAAAGTCATGTGGTAAAGGAACAGGTTTATTGGTGTGTTATGCAGGGGACAGAAGAGAGATGTAGTGCGACAATTTTACAGCAACTTACAAAAGAGGACACAGAGCAGACTTGTCACGAGAATAATACAGGCAAGATTTACAATTATTAAATAACTTATGCAATGCTACTTATAAGACAGGTGCCACACACTCAGACACACACTCGGACACACACTCGGACAAAATAAATGCAGTTGAATGGCAAAGGACTTTTGCAGCTAGGGAGGGAGGGAGTTGAGGTCACAGTTCTTTAGGTACCTGGACGTTCTGAGGGAAGGGTTGCTCCGTGGTGCGGCACCCGACAGAGGTCGTGCAGCTCGGCCCACAGCCGCACGTGTGGAGACTGTGTCTGCGAAGGAGCCCGGGTGGAGAGTGCGGAGTAGTAGACAGGACCCAACGAGAGACCCGGTCAAGATTGGGTGTACTCGGACCAGCACAACAGACGGGTCGCCGAGGCGAGACGTGGGCAGGACCTCCGTGATCACGACCTTCCTTCTTCAACCAACAACCAAGGGACCAACTCAACCGCCAAACTCAAGACTCCACCACAGAACTTCAGAATTCCAAAGAACTCAACCACTCAACTAACAACCTTCCTTCTTTCTTTGCAACCAGCCAACGAACCCACTGAACTCTCTCACTCTACTCTGAGGATGGTGTCGTAATTTATAGATCCCCCTGGGTGGGGAGGGGCCTTGGCGAAGCTGACGTCACCGTCCACCCTGATTGTAACGGGCCTTCATTGGGTCTGCCCTTTCTGGGCGGGAAAGCCCGCCCACTCCACTCGTGTTTGAGGAAGGTGGACGGTGGTACAGCCAAGATTGAATTGGAACGTTTGGAGAAGCCGAAAAGGAACTGCGAACGTGAAGATTCTGCCTCGGAAAAACAAGCCTCCGGAGACAGCAGGTGGACAGTTGTTGCCAGCGTACCGAACGCTGCAAGCGCTATGGTACCGTGGATCGTAATGGAGGGGATATTAAGATTTATTAACCTAACTAAAAACCATCGCAATGCACCCCTTTCGCTTTCCCACTACACACAAGGAAGGGATCTATCTGCACATATACTTAACGGCATAACTAACTTCGGGACAGCTGAATGTTTGTATGCACATGGTTCCTAGAACCGTAACAGTATTAAATACAGGGCAGACTATCAATTAAAACCACAACCAATCAAAATTACATGAATAAAGAATGCATTAAATTAAATCAAAATTAAGAATAGGACAAAGACAGTCATAGAAATATAATCTATGAATATCCCTTCTTGACCATATCCAAGCCCATTGTTTTATTTATTGATTATTTGATCGATTGATTAGTGCTCTGAAGACTAGATTTCAATGTGTTCTTTGGTGGGAAGAAGGGGAGAGTGTGGATTAGGCCACATGGTAGGTTTGCAGGTCGTTTTCAGATGACGTGTTGTTTCTGTTTCCTGCCTAAGTTTTCAGTCTATGAATATTTGTTAGTTGAAAATGATGCTTTCTTCCTGTGCTGCAAAAACAAGAGGCTGTCTCCATGTCTCTCCCTAATCCCAGTCTGCCAGCTGTTATCCTCTCCACCAATCTTTTTCTACTATGTCCTTGAATTCCAGGTTCTAATGCAAATCGTGCTGTGATGGCCTGCTTACCAAGTCATAAGCAAGCATTGTGCTTCCACAAATAAGCAAGGCACGGCTCAAAGCATGGCCATTAAGTTTATACTCCAAACCTACCCATGATTTCAACTGAATTGCTGACTGTGGAAACATCTCAAAAGACTCGAAGAGGAGCTTGTACTAAGAATACATGAAAGGAGTTGTTAGGACAATGCATCTTGGTATACCAACCAGGTTATGTGCTTGGGGTTAGTTGTGTAATTCACATTTCCTGCAGTATATTGGGATGTGGATGTGACAGAGGAAATATTTGCCTGGAGGATCAAATGGCCTCCCTCCTTCCTCAGCCTCCTTGTATATTCTTAAAAGACAAAGACATCGGAACGCAACAAACAGCAGCAATTGTAGGAATTGGAATTGGAATTTATTATGCTCTTTGGGTGAAGGAAAATGTACTGATGTTTTGGGTTGTTTCTTTGACAATGTCTCTACATCCATATTACTATATGGATTACTGTAATCCACCATAAATTATTACAATTCAACATAGAGGTTCCCCATTATGCAAGTGCACCACAAAACAGTTTTGTGAACTATCTTAAATGTACAATGGTGCTTGGAGACTGTGATGGTGCAGTGGTGATGGTGCAGTGGGGCAGGCAGTGGTGACAGTGCAGTGGGGGCAGGCAGTGGTGACGGTGCAGTGGGGGCAGGCAGTGGTGAGGTGCAGCGGGGGCAGGCGGTGCTGATGGTGCAGCGTGGGCAGGCGGTGGTGAGGTGCAGCAGGGGCAGGCAGTGGTGACGGTGCAGCGGGGGCAGGCAGTGGTGAGGTGCAGCGGGGGCAGGCAGTGCTGATGGTGCAGCGGGGGCAGGCAGTGGTGACGGTGCAGCGGGGGCAGGCGGTGGTGACGGTGTAGCGGGGGCAGGCAGTGGTGACGGTGCAGCGGGGGCAGGCAGTGATGACGGTGCAGCGGGGGCAGGCAGTGGAGCCGGCGCAGCGGGGGTAGGCAGTGCAGGCAGTCGTGAATGTGCAGCGGGTGCAGGCAGTGGTGGTGGTGCAGGAGCAGGCAGTGGTGATGGTGCAGCGGGGGCAGGCAGTGGTGATTGTGCAGCAGGTGTAGATTGTGGTGAAGGTGCAGCAAAAGAAATTGGTAGAAATGAGATATTGGAGAAAGTTTTTGGAGGTGATGAGATTATTAAATTTGAAGATTCTTCATTCTGCAGGAAGGATCGTTGACAAAATATTCTGTGCAGTTTTAAAGGAGCAGGAGTTAGGGACATTGAAGGAAGGGTAAATGACATTGTATCGGGTCATGGAAGGAAGAAGGTGGTTGTGGTACACCTTGGAGCAAATGATTTAGGGAAAGTTTATTCAGAGGTTTTGAAGAATAGATACAGTATATTGGGTAAGCGGCTGAAAACAAAGGGTTGTGAGGTAATGTTTTCTGGGATTCTCCCAAGGTTTGGAAATGATATAGAAATTATGATCAGAGTGACAGACGTCATTCAATGGCTGGACGAATGGTGCAGGAAGGTAGGTTTTACATTGAAGAATTATTTCAGGGACAAAGGGAGTGTTTCCAGAATGATGGCCGTATGTTAAGTAGAAAGAGTGCAGCAAGATTTGCAGTGTGACTTGAGAAAGGAATTCAGGCTTTTTTAGGTCAGTGGAGGGTGGTGAAGCTATTGAGAAAGGAACTGATAATGTAATTGTGATAAGTAAGGCCAGGAAACAAAATAGAATTTCAGGAATGGAAAAGTTAAATATATTCTGTACCAATACCAGAAGTTTAAATAATAAGATGGAAGAGCTTGAAGACAAAGTGGATGGCGAGGAATACGATATAGTTGCAGTGAGTGAGACGTGTTTTTTTTGTTTGTTTTTTGTTGTTTTTGTATACCTTGTCGAGGCTCATATGAAAGCTAGCACACAACGCACAGCTCGGGGGGGGGGGGGTATGAGACAAGATGGGTGGGAGTGGGGAACAGAGACATTAGATCTGTGGAAGGGAGAGGGATGGGGCAGGGAACATGGGGTAAACAAAATGGACACCACAGGGACTTTCAGGAAGGAAAGCAGGGAATTTGATGGAAGTGTGTTTGAGATGGATTAACGGGGGTAGAAAAGATCGTGGTTTTGGATGGGGGAAGATAAGAGGGGGTGGTGAACAGCTGTTTTGAAGACCTGGAGAGAAGAGTGGGATTGAAGAGTGTGTGGGAGTTTATTCCCAAGGCGGGGAAAAAGAGGAGGGTTTTATATAGTTCCGGCAGTGCTGTAGATTTATTTATCTTTCCAATGATCTAAAGTTCATGGAGAAGATTGTCCTTCTATTCCATGTAAGAGAAGGACTTTGGAACATCAAGATAGCTTAGAGGTATGGGAACTCTCTTTTCAGCTCTTTAGAATGGGTTTGAATCGAGACCAAACCAGAAACTGACATCCTGGTGTTTTGTTTGCAGGGCGTGCCGTCTCTCATATGTACATGAAGCCAGATAGGCCCTGGGCCAGATATGGCCACCATGCACCCCCCCCCAAACCTCCCAGCAAATCTATGTTTTTCTGAATCCCCTGGATATACTGAACACGAATATGAATGTCAACATTGAAAATTTTGGGATGCACTACCTGTTTTGACCTTTTGAATAGGGGTACCCTAAAAATTATACTTTTATCCATTTGCGTCAAATTAAATTTATGGATGGAATCAAAATGGAATGCAGAAGGCCCAAATCATATTCAATATACGAGTGCATGTATGATGCATCAAATTGAAGATAATTGCATTCTGATCATCTGTATATGTCTTACAGTGTTGGACATTAAATCTAAATGAAATTATATACATTTGAATATATTGTTGCGAATTCGCGCCCGCCGGCGTGCGATCGGCCGCTCGACTCGAATGACGGCCGTCTCGCCCACCAGAACGGACAATTCAGTCGTGACCCTCTCGGAACAACGCCGGGAGCTAGTCACGGGTGGGGGTTTAACCTCACCACGATCGTGCCAATTGCCCACCCGCGCAGGATAGGGTTGCTTCCCAAATTCGATCTACCGAAGTACCTTCGCGAGTGGCCGACTGGGCGATCGTACCACGCCACAGGCTGACTCTGGACACGAACCGCTTAAGCGCTCCGTTCCGTGCTACAGTGATAACCGAGCGGTGTTATCATCGGCCTTGACGGTTCCGATTAATTACCGGGCGTTTTAAACCCGCTACGAACCCCTTACGTGATGCAAGATGGAAATTCAAACGAAGGAAAGGGCGCAGCGAAACGGGGAACAAGTTCACACAAGCACGTTTAATTGCACATGCAGACCAGCATGGAAGGCACGTATTTACAGTCACAATTATCATGTACAATAAAGCAAAAGCAAGTCAAGAAATGGCACGTATACACAATCACAGGCAAAAGAGATGTCCTGACGAAACCCGACACATGGCAACACTTAACCAGTTTTACTTCGATGACAGGCGCCACCCACAGTCATTTACACGAACCCAAAGGAAAAGAGAAAGTTGCGACTTCCCTGCACGCGTCGTCCAGCATCGCGTCCTTGACCTCGAATCCGAGCCTCCCACGATGTGGTCTGTGAATCGCACCTCGCGCTGGCATGTGTAGCCGCACCGTGCCACGAACGGGGCTTCCCGCACCTGGCAGAAGGCTCGCCCTCTCCCACTGTAGACGGCGGCAGGGCCCAGGACGAGGATGCGCCGACTCGACTCCCTCCAGCTGGACTCGTAGGAGAACTCTCTGAAGAACTCGTAGACGAACGAACCACCAACAGCAACAACCACACGCTGACGAGCAAAGAGGAAGCGAGTGGAGGAAGAGAGAGAGGAGGAAGAGAGAGAGGAAGAGAGAGAGGAGGAAGAGAGAGAGGAGGGAGAGAGAGAGGAGGGAGAGAGAGAGGAGTGAGAGAGAGAGAGAGGAGTGAGAGAGAGAGAGAGAGAGAGAGAGAGAGAGAGAGAGAGAGAGAGAGAGAGAGAGAGAGAGAGAGAGAGAGAGAGAGAGAGAGCGCGCCCTGCCCGTGTTCGTCCTTTTTTTCGTGAGGCTCCGCCCTTCGCTCCGCCCCGTTTTAGGCTCCACCCTCCTTCTAGAGGGTTCTCGAAAAGGGACGTTCCCTCACCCGGACCGTCTCACGCTGTTCATTCACCAATCGGCGGTGAGCTACCCTTCCCCCTTCCCTCACACCATGCGCGTGGAAGAATGGCGGGAAAAGCCCACCAGCATCGTTGGCGGTTTTTGTTTGTTTGAAATAAAAGATAGAGAAAGAAAAACGACTGACTGAGGGATCGCAGCCCGAATGGATCACATAAATTCCCTCGATACAACGGGTTTGGGCTAACTACACAAGTACTTACAGAGATATCTCACCTGAGGGCCCTTTATGGTGAAATGCATATTTCCACAGCCGTAGCACTACCCCCTCCCCTTTTTACAGACTCGTCCCGAGACGTCAAATTTTCATGTGCCATCATGTGTAGTTCGCCCCTAGTACGTTTTACCTACGGATCCCTGAGTGCGACATTCAGTGTATTCGTGTCCCCAAAATAAATAACCTGAGGGCTGAGTAACTAACTAAACAAACCCACTCATACAGACGACTTAAATAAAATTGCCGGCGCTAGACAGACATGCCGGGGGCGCACTCATATTTACAGTACAACTTAACTTACAAAATTTACACTAACCATGGCCCAGGATCAATGGACTCTGCAGGAAATAGTCGAGAAGCCAAAATCTGTAGCTAGCCTAGAAAATAGGTTCGCTGCTGATTTCATGTTAGAATGGTGCAACTGGTGTTTTTGAAGAGTCGAGGCATGACCAAGTCTAGTTCCACTTGTTGCCAAGTCTGCATCTGAATATTATGGCCGCCATGACAGTAATCAAAATGGCCGCCATCAGATTTAGTCTTTTTCTTACTGCAAATTGTACTAGCCAGAAATTTGTCATGATTGTGAAATACTATGTAATCTGACACGAGGAACACTATTTTGTGCTTTATTTTTGTACTGGATCACAACTTTTCACATAATTGACAACTGAAAGACGAAATTGAAAATGCACATACGAGCAACAAATGTGAAAAAGGAAATGTTTAGCACTATTGATGGAGATGGGTTTACAGTCAGTCAAAGGTTATTTCAACAGCTGTCAGATTCTTTCTAACACAAAATTACGTTGCTTTGCAGAAGAGAAAAGTGTTGTGAGAACACCCAAGTACAATTTTCAGAGCTATTGATCGGCTTGTACACTGAACGGGTTCCTACAAAGGGCTTTGCATCCACATGCTTTCGTGCAAGGCAGTCCATTCCGTGTACATTTGCACCGTCGAGTTGAGCATGACCCACGGCATTTGCATGTCGTCAGTTCTACACAGTAAGCAGTAATAGGCTGTGCGGTCATGAGTCGCGGCTGAAATGTCTCGTTGCCATCTTTGACGACCTGTTCCCACCCACAGTTCTCAGGTGCAGGTAGATGTGGTTCAGATTCCAAGGCTCTTCTCCACACAAAAGTCTGGTAGTGCGCTCGCTTGATGTGTAGAATCAGAGCATCGCGAGTTGGAGGCAGATTCTCAATAGCTTTGGTCAGACTGAGAAACAGATCACATCTTACTCGCTGAATTGAGTTATCTTGGCCATGAGGGTCATAAAGCCTGCAGACAAATGACTCAGCATCTGCAATCACACTCTCATCAGGAATTTCCTCTTTGCCTAGGTTATTCAACAGGTGGGAGTTGTTTTGAAAGACAGCCCATGCAGAGCGCTTCGCAATTCCAGCAAACTGGCTTGTGCTGTCTGAACCTGTCACTGCATGAAATGCCAGAAGTGACTCCCTCTGCGAATCTGGGGTATTGGGAATATTGGGGTATAAGTCAATGGGAATGTAGTGTTGCTTTTTGGGTGTCCCTGCATTCATCCAGAGAAAGGGACTGAGATGCGGCTGATAGGCAACAAGGAGAATGAGGACATCAGTGTCCTGAAGCCACATGAATAATGTCTTGGCAGATGCTCAGAACTTTGTTCTTGGTATCTGTCTCATCCGCTTCTTCATTGTCCATCTTGTCAGTGCTGTCACCACCACAAAGAAGCTTTACAAGCATGTACAGGGTTTCAGGTACAATTCGCTCTGCATTTTCTGTGTTCAGTCCACCGATAATGCTATGCCCTGGAGAGTGTTTTACGTCACTGTAAATCTTTATGCCCACTCTGAAGATCCAGCTAAGGATTTCGTTCTCATGATGAGGCAGACTGCACTGGGCCAATTCATCTTCTTCAGAACTTTCACCTTCTTCAGATAAATCATTCACGGCGGTTCTCATGGCAAACTTTGTCACAGTTGAGGACGCAACTATGAGGGGTTTTGTGACATCCAATGGCTGCACGAATGTCACCTTGTCACTACCAAAGTGAACCTCCACTTTCTGCTTGAAATTGTAGCTTTTGTAGGCTCCAGCCTCAATTGCAAAATCATTCAATAACAGCATGTTGTAGTGTTCCCAGATGTTTTTCAGGGTAAACACATGTCCCTTCTGCAGCTCTTTCTCAAGCTGGTTCATCACATTTCTGAAACAGATGCTTTCAGGAGACTGGTTTTTCTCTCCACTCTCCTTTTTATACTTTCTGCGAAAAGAAACATAACACTTGAGGTGATATTTACCTTCAGCTGCCATCAAGTCTGAAACACCTGCAAACCTGTGACGCATGGTGGGGTCAAATTGGGCCAAACTAAGCATCCTGGATGATGTGTGATCAAATTCAACATTTGTCAGGACACCAGCTTTTCCAGGAATGTCAGTCTGGCAGAAAGCGCATTTTGACCAATCCATAGCGCTGTGCGCGGATCTTAGTGACTTTGGGACATGGTATTTCTCTGAGGAACCTGATGTTGTGGGTATCTCTTCTGCGTAAGTCGCAGATTGTGGCTGAATCCTTGACTTCAGTCTGTCTATTTTTTGTGCGTGAGTAAAGTCACTATAGCAGAATTTGTGCCATTGAATCTTTTCGACGTGCTCCGGTACAGAATATTTTCTGATTCTTGAGAATGAGTCAACATATTTAGCGTCATTATATTTCTCTCTTTCTTTGCAACATTCAGCTACAGTTTTCACACCAACAATTGTAGTCTTTCGAAGTGGCGTTGACTTGCTAGTTTTTGAACTGTCCTGGCAAATAAAGCATTTATTCCAGTCTACATGCTCTTCTTCTTCTCGATCCCTTGAACCCCCTGTGAGAAATCTTGCGGCTTTCATTTTTCAGTTAGTCCTGGGTAACAGAAAAACACAGTTATGTAGTTTAGGTTCATTTTATAGCAAAGTTGTAAAATTCATTGATTGTGGTTTGAATAATCAGACATTCTAATTCGAGCCTGAACATTTCTTTAAAAATAATATAGTGAAAAACAAGTCATATTATTTTTAGAAAATGGATGGAGCAATGTTTTTTTTCTATACTCCCATCAGCTCAGGCATGCTCAAAAACATGGAAATCGACCCTAATTTTGTAATTTCATGTCAATTTGCGCCTGAAATATGACGAAAAGTGTATTTAATGGTGACCATTTTGTAAACTGTCATGGCGGCCATACTATCCATATCCAGAGTTGGCAACAAGTTGATTCACGTTTCTGTGTGTCTGGACAGTCAATTTACACCTGTTGCACTATTCTAACACGGAATCAGCAGGGTCGTACACTATTCTGCATTGGGCCTCCTGACTAAAAAAGGTAAGAGTCAACCGGCGCACGTCCGCCACTGCAGGCCCGTGTTGTAGCTGCCAGCCAACAGGACAGTCCTTGCAACTTCACGACGATCCCGGCGCACATGGAAATGAACAGGGGGGGGGGCAAATCAAAACAGAATGGGGCAAAATGACGAGGGCAGCAGGCATGAATGGCAAAAGCAGGCAGGCAAGGCATGGCATGACAAGGCCGCTGTAGCAAACACAGCTGGCAGCTGATCGACAGCTACGGTCTCCCTCCCAACCTATCGCCTTTGCCTGTCACTGTACCTACCCACTCCCTTAATTTGTCAAAAAACAATTTATCCCCAACTTATTTTTTTGTTGTTTTTATTTTTTATCTTTCCCCACTATAATTCGTCCCTGAACCCCCTTTACTGTCCTTGTTCGGCTAACCTATCGTGTCCCAGCCTACTCCCAACCCCTACGTTCCCTTCCTGGAGGGGAAAAAGGGAGAGCTAGCGCCTTGTGCCAAGGCCCACCCAAGCCTCAGGATGGCCTCCCCAGAGTTCAGCGATCTTAATCCAAAGTGGGTCCAGCGGCCCACAACGAGAACAAAGGGATAGATGGTGCAGAGGGGTACATTTCCTAATCTACCCTATCCATTTAACTGGTAACTGCCCCGGGGCTTTCAACAAGCGCCTCTCGCTTAAACTACTGGTTCCATCAACCCAGTTTCCCGTCGCCTGTGTTGGTGTCCGCACAATTTCGGGCCTCGCCCCCCAATTTTCCTTCCGTGCCCTCACACGGTCTCATGGCTGGGACGCGTGGCTCCCTTGGCAGGCACTACCCTCTGCCGATTCTCTAACAATGGCACCCCCGGGCACTACACTGCCTCCGAGCCTACCAGCTCCCTAAACACCGGGGAGTGCCCTCTATGGTGACTGCCCTGAAACGCTCACGTGGCAGGCTGGCGCCCCGGGCCCCTTCCCTGGGTGCCCGTGCCCAATGCACTGCCCAAGCTGCTAACGGTGCCCCGGGCCCCCGCCTCATGCGGGCGCACCCGTGCCCACTACGCTATCCCGGCCCCCCATGGGCCCTTGGCCTACCATGGCCGACTAGCCCGGTGCCTGGGGTACCCACTCAGCGATACTCACCTTTCGCAGTCACGCTCCCAGCCCGTCAACAGGGCTCCTGCACCCCTCCAAACGGGTTTCGAGCCTACATTCCCACCAACAACAAAACGACCTCCATTTTGTCAATTTAACTAACCCAGCTACCTCACTTTACTCTGACCCCAGGGTCCCTTGGGCAGGAATTACTCCTCCCCCCAATCACTCATCGCACCATGCATTCCACATTCGCTCCATACACACAGACCCGCTGGCCTCACTCACTCAACATGTTTCCACTTCACTCTTCAACTCTCACACCGCTGAATCCTGCCATCCTTCTATCTGCATCCGCTAACTACCTCGTGCTCCCACGTCGTCCCTTACACTATAGCACGTTCCTTTTAACACTACGTAGCTAAGCTACGTCCCCACTACACATCCAAAGTCTGTCTCTGTCTCCAAATCATCAAAAATCATTTTCCCTCCTAAATCTCATCTAAATCCCTCTACCTAATCCATTCCACGGGCCCCATGAGGACTTTCCCCTGCCCCATGAAACCGGTCAAGCTAAACTAACCCATCCCCCTAACTAGTTCCATTCCTGTGCCCCTGCAGGGGGGTCTTCCACCCCATGCCCGGGAATCCTGTTCACCCAAAAGCGAGGCTTGCTTTTTTTTTATTAAATGCGCAGCACCAGAGCGGCAACTCGCAACCTGCGCACCAGCGCGGCAATTCGCAGCCGCGCTCCTTTGGCATGACGTCATGGCAGCTGGTCGCGTCCCTCGTCCCTCTTGGACGGTACCATCCGGCAGGGATTCACCCTCCTGCCGGATTCCAACCACACGTGCCATGACGCCACTCTGCGCATTAAAAAACCCAAGTCTCGCGCTTCGAGGGGTTCCCCACGCGAATGCATGTGCTCTGCCCGTTGGAGCTTCACACACCCGCCCGCGTGGAGAACCCGTCCGGTCCAAATCCGTAATCCTGCCTAACCTTTGTCCGTCCGCGGGATCGGCAAATCCACCGCTGGCGTTTACGGACCGGGTTTCACTCCCGTAAGCGAGCACGTGGCGGCCTCGTGCGTTGCACAGCACGGACCTCACGCTCGCTGCTGGGTAAACCCGGCGCGGTCCCCATAACAGCTACGGCCGATACCCGGCCCCTGCCCCTCATATGCCGCCGTCGTCGTCGTTCCACGCACACACACTCCTGCGTGTTACAACGCTCACACACCACTCCATCACGCTCACACCGGGAGACGCGGCTGCATGCTCCCGCATGCCGACCATCATCTCCCTCACATACTGCTCTCTCTCACACACTGTCCCTCTCACACACCGTGTGCTGGGAGGCACGTACTCCGGCACACTCGCAACCACACCACTCACACACGGGGGCGCACTCACACCTTGCACCACACACACCGGGACAACCACACTGGGGATTCGTGTCCCGACAAGGGTTCCCGGGGCCTCCATACCCCCCAAGCTTGGCGTGCACCCGTTCGCAGCACTCCTCCCCTCGACCCCGCAAAGCACGACCGTACCCACCTGGTCGTGATCAGCTTTGAGGGAGAATAGCGTCTCCCTCTGTTCCCGAAGGAGGCTATCCAGCTGCTCGCACCGGGCCCCTAAACAGTCCGCCAGCTCCCCCTCATGGTCCTCCACTACCTCAATATGTGTGTGCTCGTCCCCAACCCCGTCCTTATCGTGCAGTCTCTTCTCTATTTTTCCTGTCTCCCGCGTCTCTATACATTTTCTCTCCTTGTTCCTTATTTCTGTCCATCTGAGTCGTTCTTCTAGTCCGGGAGCCAACCGATCAAAATTAAAAAAAAATTGCCCGGTCTGCTATAAAATTTTTGTGTTGATTTTCATAAAGAGACACCCTTTGAGTATATGAAAACCAATGTTGGCAATGGTGAAACTCTTGCGCAACAACACAGTCAACACTTTTGCGAGCCCCCTCTGATGACAAAATGTTGGCAAAAGCGAAGATGTAGGATGGGGGTATGGGTAATTCATATTGTCCTAAAATCATAACCACTAAACCTAGATACACAAATGACCCCTCATATTCAAGAGGAGTTCATTTCCTATATCACAATTGGTGTAGATTTAACCTACCTACAATTGACAAGGTTATATGTCAAACAACAAAAGATTTATGCAACTCAGAAATGCTTGACTATCAATGGGGTCAGGAACAAGAACATACTTTTACATGCCATGGTTTTAAGGAAGATAAAATTAGAAATGGATTAACACAATATTGTGACATGAAACATCCTCTTCAGAGGAAGAGTCACTCTCTGAAACAACTCCACCACATGAACCTCTCTGACCAAGGCATATGCATGTCACTCAGCAAGGCACAGCAGCCTTTTTGCATGAACATCGTTTCAGACATTTGGATAATTTGCACATGCAAGACACAGTTTTGTCTATGTTTGGCTTGGCTGGCTTAGACATGAGAATTGGGACCAGTTTTCCATTGATAAGGGTTCTGCCAAATGTTGTGGCTGGGGGAAGTGCTCGGTCACTGAGATGTGCACGTCTATACAGAAGCAATTGATACAATGCTCTTAAAACAAGGAAGTAAAACGCATCTTCTGTTGCTGGCAGTGACCTAAGGTCTAATTTTGAAGAGACAAACATATGCTGCCTGAGGGTATCCAAACAGCTGAACCCTTTTTGGCCATGCAAAGCAGTCCAGTATACTCTGGCCTCATCAATGACACATTCTGTTGCTGCCATTTCACTATCTCTTCCAAAATCAACAAGGTGGGGAAGGTTTCCTATCAGTCCCAGAGAAACCTGTGCCGCTCTTCTTTTCACAGGAACACAGGCATCATCCCAACTGACTGGAAGAGGGGCCTTGTTGTCCCTCTCTGGAAAGGGAAGGGTGATCGCCAAGACTGCAACAACTACTGAGGGGTGACGCTGCTCTCAGTGCCGGGCAAGGTCTTTGCTCGGATAATTCTTGATAGGGTTCGCCACCATCTGCTTGAGCACCAGCGTCCAGAATAGTCAGGCTTTACACCAAAGAGGTCAACGATTGACCGTATCCTTGCACTTCGTGTCCTCACCGAACGCAGACGAGAGTTTCGGCAGGGGCTGCTTGCAGCCTATGTTGATCTCTGTAAAGCGTTCGATTCAGTGAATCGGGATGTCCTCTGGAGAATTCTTGGTCTTCGTGGGGTGCCACCGAAACTGATCGATCTGATGTCTGAACTCTACTCTGGTACTGAGAGTGCTGTGGAGTGTGGTGGTACCATCTCTGACTTATTTCCAGTTGTTACTGGAGTTCGTCAGGGATGTGTACTTGCCCCCACACTTTTCAGCACTTGTATGGACTGGATTTTAGGGAGGATGTCGGAGAGATAAAGTTGCGGTGCATCGTTTAGCAATGTCAAGATCTCGGACCTTGATTTTGCAGATGATGCAGTCATCTTTGCGGAGACTTTAGACATCCTCTTGGGGGCCCTCGAGGTGCTGAATGAGGAGTCGGAGCCGTTGGGATTACGGATTTCTTGGGTCAAAACTAAGATCCAGGCTTTCGGTGACATCTTGGATGCTGCTGTCCTGTCTGTGTCTGTTTGTGGTGAGGATGTTGAGGTCGTGGATAGATTCACTTACCTTGGCAGTGATATTCATGTCTCCGCAGGTTGTGAGCCGGAGGTCAATAGACGTCTGGGTCGGGCCTGGGGAGTCATGGATTTACTGGATCATGGGGTGTGGCGCTGCCGGTACCTGTGCGGGAGGACGAAAGTCTGAGTCTTCAGGTCCTTGGTACTTCCAGTCTTGCTCTATGGGTGCGAGACTTGGACTTTGACCAAGGATCTGAGACGGAGACTTAATTCCTTTGGTACCAGGTCTCTTCGAAGAATCCTTGGCTATCGCTGGTCGGATTTTGTGTCCAACGAGCGGTTGCTGAGAGAGACTCGGATGAGATTTGTTACCTGCATAGTCCGTGAGCGTCAGCTGCGGCTGTATGGACATGTGGCTCGTTTTCCTGACGCTGATCCTGCTCACCAGATTCTCTCAGCGAGGGAGTCTCATGAGTGGAGGAGGCCAGTGGGCCGACCACGTGCCTCATGGTTGCAGCAGGTTGACCATCATCTCAAGGAGATGGGGATGGGCCTGGCATCTGCCTGGGGGATGGCCAGATGGAGGCCCCTGGAGTACCGGCGGAAAGTGGACGCAGCGACGCGCTGTTCTGGCACATGCTCCCATACCTGACCTGACCTCTTCTTTTCCCCTTCTGAATGAGTAGCTCACTGTGTCACATCCACACAACACATATGTGCACAGAAGTGTGGCTGCGACATCAAGAGGATTTTCTGGTACTTCTTGCTCAACACTTCTACCAGCTCATGAATAGGTAGGTATTGATTCTGCCGTTGTATCCAGAGTTCTTGCAATGTGTTCAAGCAGCAGAAGTGATATATACACAGCATAATTATGTCTGTATCTGTTGCATGCACAACAGCTCAATGGTGATCAGGATATTCCACACAATATGCAAGATGAGCAATAATCCTTGTGTCTGCCTCTTCATGTTCTTCACAAGGTAAGTCCAGAACTGAACTTGATGCTGATGTGATGGAAAGAGTGTGACCTTTGTTTTCCATCATACCACCAAGAATGATGGTCACTCCATCCGGAATAGCTTCAGGACTCTCACAAAGGGAAGTGCCAATGAAGTTCTGAAGATTTCCTTTATTTCTTGGATTCTTCATGAGTAAATTCCAGTCCGGAATTTCTAGACTCTTGGATGGTGAGAATTGTCTTGCCTGGTCTGTCTGGTTTCTCCTCTGCTGCTCATGACCCTTCAAAGTATGGCTATCATCAAAATCATCCTGATCACCAATGATGTTGACACAGTTGCACATTTCAGGTTTGAACTGAAGGAGCTTGCGAAGATACAGCTGGGGAAGTTCACCAAATGTTTTTGCACCCATTTTTTGGTATTTATTTACAAATGCCATTGTGTCTACCAGATAAACTGTGTATAGGTCACTCTGTGGTAATGATGGCAGCTGTAAAACAACATCCTGCTCAGCTTCAGCAATTAGCACTGCCACGAAATCAGACTTGTTGCCTTTGCGCATTACAAACCCCTGTGCTAAGCGTGGATCAACCTCAAACAGGGATGATGGATAGTCTGTCCACTCATGGGAAAATGCAATCTGTCTTGTGACTGGGTCGGCATCTCGATAGAAACACAGCACACGTGTAGTTGCAGTCTCATCTTGATAGATCCTGATTAAACTCTGTTTCCTTGATGGGTTTGATTTCTTCTGTGAGGAGAAAGTTACCAGCTTCAGTGGTTCAATCTTAATAGAGACCACCTCTTCTGCTTTCATAATGGCTTCCATGCCCTTAGCTTGAGCATGGACCAAGTCTTTTGAAGCATCCTTCTCACCAGTTGCTCTATTGAGCAGATCCACTTGGTTGTTACACTGGAATGGGTTTATCATCTGCTGGCATATCACTTTCTTGATCTCCTCAACATGCATATGTTCTTCTGTTGCCTGCTTATGTGTTTCTCCATGATGAGTAGATTCCTGTTGGCCTAGATTAGCCATAGACTTTATGTTCTCTGATACAGCTGTGAGAAATGGTGCTGTTTTCACATATTTATCTCGAGCAGCTGGTGCCTGAGATATGCCTTTGAACAGAGATGTCTTCCCTTCATTGTTGTATGTCTGCTCCAGGGCCATGTCACTCCAAACACCATTGAATTTTCCTTTGGAAGAGTGAACTGTGAAGTACCCAACCTGGATCTAGCAAACCTTAACCGAACTGTGTTCAATAGAGTAAGAAGATTTTGGGGGTAGGGGTAACTTTGGTTGACAAAAATGTTAATTTTCTCTTTAAAAATTGATATAACTCACTCAAATTTGCTGTTTTAATTAGCCATGGATACCATGTTCATATCACATTAAGAGAAATTAGTATTCTAATGCAGCATCTGCCTATGATGAGAAAAGTTCTAAAGGCCATCTTCAAAAAACGTTATTTTTAAGGCATTTTTCACAAAATTATGTACTTTTACGAGGTTTACTTCCACAAAGGCAATTTTTTTTTGTCATTTTACAATGCACTGATTGAATTCTTACATTTAGTTCACATTTATTTTTCATGAATGTGATTTTTTAATTTTTTTAGAAATCTTATTGACAATTGCTGTTTTATCAAATTTTTCAAATCTTCCTCAAACAAAAACGTCCGCCAAAATTTTTCGCAAGAGCTTATGAATTGCCAACATTGGTTTTCATGAACTGCAAACATATATCTAAACATCCTGGGGGTGTAAAATTTTATAGCAGAGGCTGTAAGGTCCAACCCTAAAACAGCCTCGTACACAGGTTGGCTCCCGGACTATTCCTCTCTGAGTCCCATTAGCTGTTCGTTCTCCCTCCAGAGTTTTTCGATCTCCGTGGACTCAAATTTTGCTCCCCCCTCGAGCTGGTTAATTTCAAACTCGTATAGTTTTTGTTTTCTCTCCCACTGTTCCTCATGCTTCTCAGCCTCCAATCTCATAGTTTCTTTCAATTGGCTTAGTTCTTTTTCCTGTTTCGTTCATTGCTCTTTCATTATCTCTGCATACCTCAACTCTTGCTTTCTTTTTCAATTGTTCTTGTCTTTCTTTTTTAATTTCTTTCACCCCCTGTCCCTCATTCTCCAATCCCATCGTTTTCTTCAATTGATTGATTTATTTTTCCTGCTTCATTCCTTGCTCCTTCACTTTCTCCTCGTACTCCAGCCTTGCCTTTTCTTTTAATTGGTCAACCTCAGCTTCATCATGTTCAACAGCTGTAACCAGGGGGTGGGGATCGAACCCCTCACGGGACCAGGTCCGTTTCTCCAGACTCTGCCCGTGAAATTGCCCGCTCAGACCACTCGGCCACCCATTCCCACTTATGGATCCTCAATTCTATTTCCCCCACTTTTCCCTCTCGTTCCTTGGCCTGTCTTGACTTGTCCAATAGTTCTTTCTTTCATTGTTTTACTTCCAGCTCGTGTTTCTGTTTTTCTTTTTCGAGCTCGGTCCTCCATTCTTCCTTCAATTCTTTCCAAAGCCTCGCCTGCCATGCCCATGTGGTTTGAAACGGCTGTTTGGAGTGCTCGCCTCGTGTCGCGCCATTCGCAGCGCCATAAATAGCCGCTCGCTCCGTACTGCGCTGAGGTGCGATCGCACCGCCATTATGCAACTCAGCCTGCTGATAAAGTCCGTGCTCCGCCCTTCGCTCCGCCCCGTTTTCGGCTCCACCCTCCTTCGAGAGGGTTGTCGAAAAGGGGCGTTCCCTCACCCGGACCGTCTCACACTGTTCATTCACCAATCGGCGGCGAGCTGCCCTTCCCCCTTCCCTCACAGCAAGCTCGGGGAAGAATGGCGGGAAAAGCCCACCAGCATCGTTGGCGGTTTTTGTTTGTTTGAAATAAAAGATCGAGAAAGAAAAACAACTAACTGAAGGATTGCAGCCCGAATGGATCACATAAATTCCCTCTATGCAACGGGTTTGGGCTAACTACACAAGTACTTGCAGAGATATCTCACCTGAGGGCCCTTTATGGTGTAATGCGAATTTCCACAGCCGTAACAATATATTCCCTATCTTTCGAATAAACACAAAATCAACACTCCGTATTCCTCAATGAATATATTTGACATTATATGAATTTTATTGCAGATACAGACTATTCAATGATAGTGAGAAACGGTTTTAATTACCTTATATTTCTTGAAATATGAGACAAACAGGAATGGTGTCGGTGTTGGAATGGGCCGTATCCTGAACAGAAAGTCAGTCGTCACAGTCGATATTTGTTTACATATTATTTAAGATTTATTTCCAAAACATTCATGTTGAATGTTCAACTGAAGATAACAGGTTAGTTAAGATGTATTTTCTTTCTCATGGTATGACTACTGATAAGTTTTAATTAATGGTAATGAAGTTAATTAAGTTATATATTCTAATCCAAATCAGAAATATTTAAGAATGTGATACAACATTGCAATAATTAACACTGAATGAAAATATTAAGTTTCAAGTCCTATTTCCTTTCTGCAGTCTGCATTGGCACTGTAAGTTGTAGATGTATGTTTGGAAATATGATGGATGAATATGGGAAGAAATATGAAGGATAATGAAATAATGCACGTAAAATATTCTTGTATTATAGGTAACTGACATGATCCGGATTATGGAGATATAGACTGGAAATGTTCATGTGCAATGAAGTATCTTGTAGTTTGGTGATGCTGATGGTGGCCATCTTGGATTTTTTGGTTACTTTCAAACTATACTATTATATAATATTTTGTGTGGTATTATAACTAATTCTCTGGATTCATGGTAATAGTTTGTCAAGTAATGGCCATAAAAGTGACCACAAATGTGTATTTCGTCAAAATGTGGTTGATTGAAAACATTATTTGTCTGAATACCCGTTTGATGCTTCTTGTGTAATAACGTTGTATATTTTCATAATAGTTGCTTGATATTTTCGAAAAAATAAAAGGAAATTAATACCGTTTCTCACTATCATTGAATAGTCTGTACCTGCAATAAAATTCATGTAATGTCAAATATATTCATTGAGGAATACGGAGTGTTGATTTTGTGTTTATTCGAAAGATAGGAAATATATATATATATATATATATATATATATATATATATATATATATATATATATATATATATATATATATATTCAAATATATATATATATATATATATATATATATATTCAAATGTATATATATTCAAATGTATATAATTTCATTTAGATTTAATGTACAACACTGTTAGACATATAGAGATGATCAGAATGCAATTATCTTCAATTCGATGCATCATACATGTATATTGGATATGATTTGGGCCTTCTGCATGCCATTTTGATTCCATCCGTGAATTGAATTCGAAGCAAATCGATAAAAGTATAATTTTAGGGTACCCCTATTCAAATGGTCAAAACAGGTAGTGCATCCCAAAGTTTTAAATGTTAACATTCATATTCGTGTTCTGTATATCCAGGGGATTCAGAAAAACAAAGGTTTGCTGGGAGGTGGGGGGGGGGGTTCACTGTGGCCATATCTGGCCCATGGCCTAAGAGGACTCATCTGCCAGCACTAGTGGCATTGGAAGACATTAAATATCAAATACTTGAAGAGTGGGCGATTTCTCACTGGCATTTTGAATAAATGGCAAATTCTGCCTAGATTGTGGGTAGAAAGTCGTCTTGGAGGTTCCTTCACAACGAGTTACACAGCTTGCCACCTTCGAGTGTGGTTTGTGTCCAGGCGGCAGCTTCTGCATGATAAAAAATAATTCACCTGGTAATTTGCATGTTTAATGTGAATCGCCTTCTTTGGATACAAAGGTTAACACTTGTATATGTCGATATGTGTATATATCGATATGTGTATATATATATATATATATATATATATATATATATATATATATATATATATATATATATATATATATATATATAGCTTTTCCCCCGGTAATGAGATCACGTGGTTATTTTTCGGTAATCGGATGAACTAGACGGAGGACCCTAAGTCACGTGGTTGAGTTATTGGCGTTCACGGTCGGTCGGTGACCTGCCGCGTCACGGAATTATCCGTATGTGATGGCCTGCAATTCTGGGGAGTCTGGTGGGAACTCGAGATAGCTTCCCCCACCCCCTCCCCCCGGTGCACCACACACACACACACACACACACACACACACACACACACACACACACACACACACACACACACACACACACACACACACACACACACACACACACACACACACACACACACACACACACACACACATATGTATATATTGTTGCAGACCTCGGGTCAGGGGTGAGAAGACCACGAGGGGCGAAAAGCTACCTTGGGTTCCCACCAGACTCTCCTGAATCGCAGGCCGTTGCACACAATAACTCTGTGACGCGGCGGGTCGCTAATCGACCGTGAAAGCCAATAACTCGACCACGTGACTTAGGGTCCTCCGTCCAATGAATACTGGTTACCTAATCGTCACGTGATCGAATTACCCGTGGATGCCCTCGGTACGCCTTTTTCAAACCAGAACACCTTCCCAGATCAGATGCAGCCGAGCGTAACTGCCTAAGGACGTACCGGCTCGAAAAACAGATCGTTGGGGGATAACGTCCCGTTGAGGCTAGGATATGGAGAATGCTGGACCAATGAAGGAAAATACGAAAATGAGCTGGGAACATTTCTACATAAAGCATTTATGTATACTCAAGCGAGGAAAGATATGTGGCATAGTAAATGGGGTTGACAGAGACACCTTCGACAACTCTGCAGATGACAGACCTCGATCAGGGAGGCCAAGAGTCACCACTGCAAGGCAGGACAGGCAGATGGTCCAAAGTCAGATGGCTTCAGACATTGAGGACTGAGTGGGACAGAATCCAGCAGCAATCCATCCAAAGACTGGTAGGCAGTATGCGCCGATGATGCACGCCTGTATCCAAAACAATGCTGGCCACACACGCTATTGAAAGGGGACTGACATTGCACCCTGTGCTGTTCTGTACGGTAGAACAAGCTTTTGAGATGGTGTATCTTGGTCAAAAACTTGACATGTCATCAATAAAATGCCAATGTTTCAATTCGCAATTGTTGGTTTGTTTTATTTTGAACTGTTACAATTTTATTACATTTCAAACAAGTCGTAAGTTTCTTTTGCCTTTCAGTATATAGATATATAGATATATATATATATATATATATATATATATATATATATATATATATATATATATATATATATATATATATATATATATATATATATCTATAAATAAATATATATATATATATATATATATATATATATATATATATATATATATATATATATATATATATATATACATGGCAGTCCTTCTGTCTGTTTGTCTGTCTGTCTGTCTGTTTGTTTATAACCAATAAGCTCCTAGACCAGTGAACCGATCTTGATGAAACTTTACACACATATAGACCTAACATTCAGCTCCAGGATGCGCTGGGTGGCTTTGCATAAAAATGAATATATATATATTTTTAAAAAGGCTTTCAAATAGTGCGCCGGCGTTTTCATCGTAACAAAAGGCTTCATGGTTCAAAACGCTCGGGTTTTTTGAAATAGAAAATGTTCGTATTCGTTGACTTTTTAAACATACATATTCTGTTATTTGAATTCTCGACTGGATGCGCACGGCAACAGCTAACTGCTGATATATCTGCTCATGAACGAGCCAGGCAAGCAGAGTCGGCTGCAGAGAGAGAGAGAGAGAGAGAGAGAGAGAGAGAGAGTGTCGCCTAACTGCAAATAGAGCGTCACACCGACAGGCGAGAGAAGCACAAAACTCGCGTTCCAACTTTCTAGGTCCGGGTTTTGGCAGGACATCAAGGACCGTTGCCACTGCTGCAAGAGTGGCTCAAGGCTGACTTCAACTTTGACCTCTCTGAGGATTACGGCAGCATAAAGCCTTCCTTCCATAAATCTGTGGAATAAAAGAAGCCTTCCTAATTTTCTTCATACAACTAATGCCTCAGTCTAACTAGCGTGAGGAAAATAGGGCAAATTTCCTGGGTATTACCGAGTACTTCAGCAAGTATATATATATATATATATATATATATATATATATATATATATATATATATATATATATATATATATATATATGTTGTTGTTCGTCTTTCGGCTGCTCCCGTTTGGGGTCGCCACAGCGGATCATCCGTTATGATCCGCATACTGATTTGGCAGAGGTTTTACTCCGGATGCCCTTCCTGACACAACCCTGGTCATCTCTTACGACACAGGGATAAGGATTGGGGTTCGCCATGATTCTGGGCTGCCCTACACCCTCTCATCGCGCGGCCCAGCGCAGAGCTCCTGTCCTCAAGCGATCCTCCAACCCAAGCCTCCGAGTTGCTGGATTACAGGCACATGCCACTACGCCTGGTACTATATATATATATATATATATATATATATATATATATATATATATATATATATATATATATATATATATATATATATATACATATATATATATATATATATATATATATATATATATATATATGAGCCTGGTGTTGGCGCAGTGGTTAGGGTAGCGGCTTGGGATCCAAAAGGTCCTGAGTTCAAGCCCCGTTGGGCCACTGAATTAATACACCAGGGGGTTGACTCAGCCTGTCATCCTTCCGAGGTCGGTGAAATGAGTACCAGTATACTGGGCCGGTGTATACCCTGGTTAAATAGGTGTACCATATCCCTGTGTCATAAGAGGCGACCAGGGTTGCGTCAGGAAGGGCATCCGGCGTAAAACATGTGCCAAATCACTATGCGGATCATACAGATGATCCGCTGTGGCGACCCCTAACGGGAGCAGCCGAAAGAAGAAGAAGAAGATATATATATATATATATATATATATATATATATATATATATATATATATATATATATATATATATATATATATATATATATATATATATATATATATATATACGAGGTGTGTTCAAAAAGTATCCAATCTTAATTTTTCGTGTGTAAACAAATGAAGCTAGGGAGGCGTGGTTTGGTGCATGAATGTAGGTGATCCTAATCCATATGCATGAATATTTTCTTGCCTGCAGAAGCTGTCAGTCGCCGACAGACCGCCGATGAGTGAGGAAGTGTGAGCGCCGTTGGATTTTCGTTTTTGACAAAATGTCGGAAAAACTTGAACAACGCTACTGCATCAAATTTTGTGTAAAGCTTGGCGATTCCCAAGTGGAAACGATCCACAAGATTCAACAGGCCTTCGGGAACGAAGCAATGGGCACCACACAGATAAAAGAGTGGTACAACCGCTTCAAAGATGGTCGCACATCAGTGGAAAGTGAAGCACGTTCTGGTAGGCCCTCAACATCCCGAAATGAGATCGTCATTGACCAAGTGAGGACCCTGCTGATGCAGGATCGTCGAATCACGATCAGAGAACTTGCAGACGAGCAGGGCGTCAGCATTGGATCCGTTCATTCCATTGTGACTGAGAATTTGGGCTTAAGGAGAATCTCAGCAAAGTTCGTGCCAAAGCTGCTAACGATTGAGCAGAAGCAACTCCGTTTGGAGATCGCACAGGACATGCTGGAGACTGTGAACAGCGATCCCAACTTCTTCAACACAGTAATCACTGGCGATGAGACCACAGTGATCCGTCATTTTGTCAAAAACGGAAATCCGACGGCGCTCACTTACAGTTCCTCACTCATCGGCGGTCTGTCCGCGACTGACAGCTTCTGCAGGCGGGAAAATATTCACGCATACGGATTAGGATCGCTTACAAACGTGCACAAAACCACGCCTCCCTAGCTTCATTTGTTTACGCATGAAAAATTAAGGTTGGATACTTTTTGAACACATCTCATGTATGTATATATATTAGTGTGGTATGCTTCCAAATTGTAAGCACCAACGAATCATGCTTCCCCATTGTCTCAGGTCGCTCACCTGCAATGAGCACAAGTCTGCTCTTATTTTCAGATATTTTCATTTACGGATGCTTTTTAATGATTCTGTGATGGGTTTTTTTCCCCGGTGTATCTGCTTTGATTTCCGTCGGCATGCGCAATTTCAGCTTTCTCCATCACCCAGAAGGTACTGAACATGAATATCAGTGAGTCGTTGGAAAGAGCTTTATATACTTGATGATATATACTTGTGATTAAAAACAATAATTGTAACTCGTATTTCATTACTGTAGTTGTAAAGTATTTACTATTTATTCCAAGCAAGTTTCCAAAATGATTGTCTCTGATTTCATGCAATGTGTGCCTGAATTAGAAGTTGCCTTTTAAATGTGCTGCTAAGCAGCAGAAAAGTAATTCATCTTCCATGGGCACTAACCTTCCAGCAAGATGTGATGGCAGATTTGAAAAGAGCTCGTGTGGCTAATCCCTCCCTGGTTTCAGCAGGTTATGTGTCTGGAATGAGGTTGTATTTAAGTGAGAGATTAGATTGAACAAATTGGGTAGGTACATTGGTTTTGTACCTATCCACATACAACAGTGAAGGAGATAGTGTTCTATTTTATAATTGGCATCACAATCAATATGCTGGCAGAGAGTCACAAATTCCTTGTTGTACAATTTATGCATAATTTGAAGTTTGTATCAATTAACAGGACACCTATTGGCATGGCTGCATGGCTTGAGTATATTGGCTACAGATTTTACTAGATTGGGAAAATTTATAGCTTTATAAGAAGGGGCAGTCAGACATCATTATTTTCTGTTCACTTCTATAAGGGCAGAAGTCTGACTTTGTATCTATTCTAAGTGTGTTGTCGCAGTGCAGTGATTGATTTGAGAATGTTAAAAGAGAATTTCATTGAAGGTGTGCCAGGATTACTCGGTGGTAACATGCTGGAGGATGAGATATCTGAGCCTGGGTTCATTTCCCATTTTATTTGCAATCATCTCGATGTTAAACAACCAGACTCAGTGGTTTAATGGTTAGTGTATCTGCTCTTGGTCTGAGAGGCTGGTGGTTTGAACACTGGTCAAGTTATACCAGAATGTGCTGCTTCCTTGCTTGATGCTCAGCATTTAAAAGGATAGAACATGGCCCAACAATGCTGGGAAGGCAATGCAAACCAACCAGCCCAGCATAACCCTTGCCAAGAAACTGCTTCGGCAGCACCAATGCTCTGTAAAAGGTATGGCAAATCAAAAAAGATGTTAAACATCGCATCATATTCCTTTCACAAAATTAAGCTGATGTATGTGTTGAGTGCAGGGTTGACCCCTTTGTCTTATACAGATTCTTACTGGTGTATATCTGCTGAGTTGGTCCCATGACACTCCTTGAATAGCATGCCTTCGTTGTTTTATTTTTTTCATTTTAAGCACTATTGTCATAACAGCACCATTGGGACATTTCACCCATGTTAAAATAGTCGAATGTGGTCCAGTGCAGTTACCTGTAAATGCATTGCCATGACATCACGACTCAATCCAAGCTAGGAAATTACATCACTATATCCGTTGAGTAGTGCGCAGTCAGTAAGTCTTGCTTCCATTTATCAGGACTGTCTATTATCTTCAGGTTTTTTATTTATTATCTTTTCAAGCTCTTGGAATCCATGGATAAAATTTTGGAGTTTTCTGCTTTATGGAAACTCTCCTTGGAGTCTTGTCCTGAATATTTTGTCATAAGTCCGAGCTATCACATTTAATCAAATGGTGTTTAACTGACTGTCCTTTGGCATTTTACATGGATTCATTTGTATCAAAAAATAATGATTTATTCAGTCACCATCAGAACAGACAAGAAAGCAATCTTGTGTAGATACAAATAATTTTTATTATCTCCAAGCTTTCTGCTGTGTACCATTACTTTGTCAGGTCAGTGAATTAAATAAAGTTACCATCAACAAATTGACTCTCAAATGCACCTGCATATATAATTATTGACGTCATGTGTGATTATTTTCCTCAATATGTACCATTAACTTTATCATAACAATGGCATGTCAAAATATACACTGTACACATACAACAATTACAGTATCGGTGTAGTATTAGATTTATTGGTCGATTTGTGCCCACCAAGCTTGTAAACATATTCAACACAATGGTGGTAACTACATTTTTGTCACCATCCCATTTCACAAACAGCCAAAGCAGCCAGAATGCCAACAATCAAAAGAATCCTTTGTCATCCCATATCTTCTTCAATTATCCTATCCCTCTTCCTGCCCATGGTACACTGAATCCTGTGGTGAGGCAGTTGCTCTGAAACAACGTGTATTCTCTTCCTGGAAGGCTAATCCGACTGAAGGCAATCTCGGTGCATTCCAAAAAATCTGCAACAAGTGTGTCCACTCTCAGGAGAGCCAAAAAACAGCATCTGTCCAACCTCAATATTGATCTTTCAAACTTGTTTCCCTCTTCTAAAACATGGTGGCACCTTGTTAAGTCTGTCTCTGGTGTATGCTCCCTTTCCATCGTTTTCCTCTCTTCAAATGACACCTCAGCCAACTCCGCTTGTGAGAAGGCTGAATGCCTCAATTCTGTGTTTGCTTCCAAATCTTGTTTCCCCAACCCCTCATTCTCGGTATCCATCCTTCCCTGTCAAACCCAACTGCTCCTGGATTCTGTGTGGACTCTGTGTTCTGAGAAAGTGTAAAAGGTTCTTTCAACCCTCGACTCTGAATCTGCAACTGGACCGGACAGCATCAGCTCATGTGTCCGAAAAACATACTCTGCTGCTCTTGCACATCCTCTCGCTTCGCTTTTCACCCTGTCATTTGCTCTCAGTCATCTTCCATCTACTTGAAAATTCACCATCATCACTGCATTACATTTAAAATGTGCAAAAAACTGATTACTTTAATTCCAGACCAATCAGCTAACTTCCAATCATCAGCAAGGTTATGGAATCAATCATTGCAGTTGATATGAAATCCTTCCTTTTCTCCACCAACCTCATCTCAGATCACCAATTTGGTTTCAGACCAGGTCACTCCACCTTGACATGCTTGCTTCTACTCATCCAACAATGGATTGAGGTCCTCAATGGCAGATACGAGTTCAGGGTTGTCTCTCAGGACATATCTTGTGCTTTTCATACAGTCTGGTATCCTGTCTTACTCTCCAAACTCTCTGCCAATGGCATCCAATGCCAACTCCACACATGGCTAACTGATTTCCTCTACTCTCGTAGCCAATGTGTGGCACTCAACAGAATCCTTTCGTCTCCTCTCCCTATACCTGTCAAGGCTGAAGTGCCCCAAGGCTGCGTTCTGGACCCAATCTGATTCATTATCTTCATAAATGATATCTCTGAATCTTTGGAAAATCCTCTTTATCTATTTGGTGATGACTTCACGCTCTGACGTGACATCCCTCATCCTTCAGACAGGAAGGCGTCCCTCTCTTCAGACCTTGACAAAATCACAAGATGGTCAAACACCTCGAATATGTCATTCAATCCTGACAAATGTCACACTCATGGCAAACAGTGAGGCCCAAAAGTTTCAAGGAAAAGACTTCTTGAAGAGGATTGTTGAGAAAGTAGATGGGTGGGGGGGGGGGGAGGGTTCCAGACGGTTCTTTCGGAGAGACATCTTGAGAATGGGAGATTTGTCCGGATTGAAAGACATGTTCCACGTGTTGGACCAGCTTGTGATTTTATCCAGATCTGCAGAGAGTGATGAGGCTGCTGCTTGCCGATCTGAGGGGTGACAGATGGTATGGCAGAGGGTGGAGTTATCAGCAAAGAGATAAAGAGGCATTTCCAGAGTCAGAGAGATCATTGATGAAAACGAGAAAAAGCTCAGGGCCCAGAACACTGCCTTGAGGAACTCCAGCCTGGTCAGGAAGAGTGGATGAGAGAATTCCATGAAGGGCCACATGTTGACTGCAACAGGAGAGGAAGTCTGTGAGCCAAAAGTGGAGATTGCCTTGGATACCATTGGAAGAGAGTTTGGTGAGCAGGGCAGGGTGCCAGGCCATAGCGAAAGCATGCAATATGTCTTCGGAGATTGCTCTGATCTCATGTCTGGCATTGAGTACCTCCATCCATTGCTGGGAAAGCAGGAGCAGCAAGTCCAGGGAAGAGTGACCTGGTCTGAATCCAAATTGATGATCGGAAATCAGGCCATTTGAGAAGAGGAAGGATTTCATGTCTGAAGCAATGATGGATTCCATAACCTTGCTGATGATTGGGAGAAGGCTGATTGGTCTATAGTTGCAGGGATCTGTTTTTGCACCTTTTTTTTGCAGAGCGGTAATATTTTCTGATTTCCAAGCAGAAGGCAGATGACCTTGAGCAAATGAGAGGGTGAATAGAACAGAGAGACGGTGAACAAGAGCAGTTCCAGTCGCATGCTACATCATTAGGACCCTAATGCTGGTTTGGTTCTTCAAGCGGATGCGTCCTCCATTGGTGTGGGGGCAGTCCTACTTCAATTACATGCCCTGAACAAGTGTGTTGAAATACTTTTGGTGAAAATGATGAGGTGTGAAATCCCCTGTCATCGCAACTGAATCAAAGAAGGTTCCAGTTCTCAGCAAGGTACTTAATTTCACAAAACATAGGTGGAATGATAATCCAGAAGATGTGATTCATCTTTATCACAACAAAAGACTGGAAGTTACTGTGGAAGATAATTTTGAACTGCGGGATTCTCATGTGGTTATTCCCACATCCCTACCACAGATTATACTCACTGATTTACTTGCTGAACATTCAGGCACGATTAAAATGAAACAGATGGCCAGGAGATACCTATGCTGGACAAATATTGACAAAGCCATCAAAAACTACTGTGAAACTGTCATGTGTCAGGAGAATGTGAAGACTCCACTGAGGAGCCATCCAGCATTGTGGTCTTGGCCTGCCGGTCCCTGGAAATGGCTTAATTTAGATGTTGTGGGTCCTTTCAAGGGGAAAATGTTTTTTATTCAGGTGTATGCTTATTCAAAGTACCTGGAAATAATCCCTGTGGTGAACATTACTGCCACAAACATTATTCAAAGCCTTTGTCATGTTTTCTGACATGAAAAAAGTACTGTGAAAACTGTCTGTGTTTTTGGTCTGCTGGAGCACCTCGTGACTGACCACATCTAATTTACCAGTGCTGAGTCCAGGAGTTTTTCATGACAAATGACATTAAACATACCCTGACTGCCCCCAGGGCACCCAGGAGTTTGACAGAACGTTATGTCAGTCATTTTAAGAAAAAAATGACCAAAATCGGAGATACCGGAGAGCTTTTATAAACCAAACTGGACAGATTCTTCTTGACATATAGAGCCACACCTACTGACAAGGAAATCAGACACAGGTGGAAGTCATTCCGCCCATCATGCCTGTGCGAGAGCAACACCACACTGATTTATCAATAAAAGATCCAAAGAAGAAAATGCAATATATATATATATATATATATATATATATATATATATATATATATATATATATATACACATATATATATATATATATATATATATGTATATAGATATATATGTGTATATATATATATATATATATATATATATATATATATATATATATATATATATATATATATATATATGTATATATACAGTAAAACCCCGCATTCTGAACACCCCGATTATCTGAACACCCCGCATATGAACGCGTTTTTGGCCAGTCCCGAATTTTTAGATAGGAAATCCTGTACATAGTTCCCCCGATTATCTGAACACCCCGAAAATCTGAACACACCGCATATGAACATGCTTTTTACCAGTCAAAAACCAGTTTTTACCCCGCACTGTGAACGCTACTCCAACCTTTGAAGGCATCAGTGCGAAACATGGCCATTGTTCAGCCGCGGCTGCATGGCAAACGTCATACAAACAAACGCCGTTGCCAATTACAACCCATCGCGCAGTTCGTTTTACTGGACGCAATGGCGTGGATAGAAATGGCGTGGATGGAGCGGATGGGCCAGAAGAAGGTGTGAAGAGATACAGTGACTTAATTAGAACCTGTTTCTAAATTAATCAATGGTAATCAACCAATAAGCATCCAAGAATTACAATTTCGTCCAATCAGCAGAGACCTCCCCCTGAGGGAGGGGCATAAGAAGGCCCTGCACACCTCCCTTTCCATCAATCTTCACTTGCTTTGAAGTTCATGCAGTACGATACACCAAAATGCCGAAAACGCGTCACGATCTGCCATTGGAAGATAAAGTCCGTCTGGTAAAGGAAGCAGAATCCAAGTCGCAACGCAAACTTGCTGCTGATTTCGGAATTTCGCTGGGCGCAGTGAACGGTATTTTACGTCGTAAAGAGTCGATATTGAAGGAATTCGAAGACGGGACCCTATCTTCACGAAGTTGACGAAAAGGAGGCAGTTTCTTAAACATTGACAACCGCGTGCGCACATGCTGCTCGTTCAAAGAGGATCCCTGTCAGCGTACCTATGGTAAAGGCGAAGGCCTTAGAAATCGCGACTGCCATTGGTGAGGTGGATTTCAGGGCATCCAACGGCTGGCTTGCCCGATTTCAAGCTCAAACCAAGATCTCAGCACATGCAGTTAGCGGCGAGCGTGGTGGCATTGATCAGACGACAGTAGAGGAGTGGAAAACGCGTCTGCCACAGCTATGCGACGGTTTCAAGCCACAAGACATTTTTAACGCCAACGAGACTGGCCTCTTGTTCCGCGCTCTACCCAAAAGGTCGCTGTTGGAAAAAGGAGACTCCTGTCATGGTATAAAGTCGCCAAAGGATCGAATAACGCTGCTGTTGTGAGCTAGTATGACTGGCGAGAAACTTAAACCACTCGCCATCGGCAACGCAGTGAAACCACGTTGCTTTCGTAATATTAAAGTCGATTCCCTCCCTGTGTCATGGACAGCAAACAAACGAGCGTGGATGACCTCGGCGTTGTTCGTTGAATGGTTGAAAGCGCTGGACAAGAAGATGCGAAACCAACGGCGGAGGATTCTTCTCTTCCTAGACTGTGCGCCGTCTCATCCAATGGGTGTGACGCTGACGAACGTGATCGTAAAGTTCCTGCCTCCGAATGTTACGTTGGTCTTGCAGCCCCTTGACCAAGGCGTGATAAGCAACCTGTGCTGTCGAAGATCGATACCGCTTCAAACGTAAACAAAATCTTGAAGAGCGTCAACGTTCTCCATGCTGTTCAGTGGAGCAGCAATGCATGGATCAAGTCCATCCGACGACGATTACCAAGTGCTTCGTCAAGTGCGGCTTCCCTTCCGAGTCACCCGATAGTGACTGGGACGCTGACGATGACCTCAGCCTGTGCGAGCCCATTTCGCGCGGTGCAGAGATTGGCGTATGTGACGACGTGACCCCCGAGGAATACGTTCGGTGCGACGATACGGCGCGCGTTCATGACTGCAAGGACGACGACTGGGAGAACGATTTAATGCGGAAAGACGATGACGAAGAGAATGTGGACAAAGAGAATGGGGACGAAGAGGAAGTGGAACACATGCAGGTGACGGTACAAGATGGACTCAGTTGTGTGCAAAAGCTTAAAACTCTCTTTCTGAATCAAGGATGGGCAGAGTTGCTCGCTCCTTTGGAAAGAATCGAACATCCAGTTCAAGTTCATGTCCTGGAGGATGCCAAATCGAAACCACAGAGTTATATAACATCTTGGCTTAGAGACAATTAATTGTATAAATTTGAAATTTTGATTCTCGTGCTGTCAATTTTGCGTTGCATTTTTGATCTTATCAATTTTCTATATTTCCGTGGCAAATAATTTGAATAATTGTATTATTACTACTGAATGCCAATAATTGTGTGCTCATTTTGTCTGTGGAATGTGTATTTAGATGTGTATGTGTTGATTAAACGACTTTTGTGATCTATCGAATAGAGATGACGCGTTCATGGTCGGTTGATACCCTAATCCCCGATAATGTGAACACCCCGCATATGAACGCATTTCCGTCCAGTCCCAGAAGTGTTCAGAATAGCGGGGTTTTACTGTATATACATAAATATACATTGTTACGGTTGTGGACATTCACAAAACATCATACAGGTTCCCCGGAGATCAGTTATTTCTATAATTATGTGTTTCAGGTTAGAATCCCCACCGATGTGTAAAGGGAATTGTTCGTGTGCCGAGCTGTGAATCTTTGAGGTAGCCATTATTCTTTTTCTATCTTTTATTTCAAAACATCGCAACACCATCATTGCCTACAACGTGAACAGACAACAACAACCATCATCTCCTGTCCTACACAAACAATGCGAGCCGATTACCATATTCGGATCACAGGAAGGCTTTCCCGAAACAAATCGGTGACGTCAAACATGGGGTTTCCAGCGAGGCTTTCGAGGGGTGAGAGGTTTGAGGTGAAGAATTGGCAGAGCCTCGGGTGAGATTTCAAGGGGCGGCTCACCCAACCCGATAAAAGGGCGGAGCTCGAGCGAGTTCGTGGCAGAAGCTCCCGTGAGCAGAAGCGGGCGATGAAGCAGAAGCAGGAGAAGTCGTCACCGGGTGAGGAGAGCCAGTTGGGCAGAAGCAGGTTCGGCATCACGGGGGGAGGAGAGCGTTCCCCAGGGAGTTATCAGAAGACCTGCCAGTTTGAGCCAGCTGCGGTGGAGTCCAGCGAGTTCGGCGGAGCCCGGGCGAGGAGAGCCAGTTGGAGGCGCTTTGGTCGACGGGACAGCGGCGGAGCTTGGTGGTCCGGGCGAACGGCCCTGAAGGCGGTCGAGCGATGTCGCTGAGGTGGTGAACGGGTCACAAAGAGCAACAACTCAAAGAGCAAGGACCCGTTCACTCCTCTGTAAGCATCGCCGCTCAAGAGACTGGCGCATTGTGACACGAGGGCCAGGCAGAGACACCATGGGTCGTAGACCCGAAGGCCTTCGTGCCGTCACCAGGGGCGGCCAGGTAACCTGCGCGGCCTCTCACGAGCCTTCGGTCATCCAGGCACCGGGTTCGAATAAAGGCTCACGGGCCCGTTTCTTTTCTGGGTTTTTGTATGAAAGTCTGTTCTGTGGTGCATTGTCTTTGTAAGTAGAAATGTTGGTTAAGTACATGGTTGTACATAATTGAATATACCACGGCTGTAGGCTTTTCTCGTGTCATGTCCCCTTCCCCCATTGATTGCTTGTTTATAAATAAATGCCCCATTGTTTGAATGTAAACCTGCTCGTTGCGTCCATTCCTCCCATTGACTTCCATGGTGCGCTCAGGAAATTAGCAGGCTGTTAAAGCCAATAAAAGTGGTCATTTGGTCTGACAGACCTTGGTGATCTCCGCTCGGATCACACACGGTGCGGACACGGTAACGGCTTGCCCCGCTCAAGGTCCGTTGAGGTATAAATTCTCAGTACTTCGGTCTGCGTGGATAATTAGGTATATCGAGATTCGGTGATTAACCCTACACCGCATGGACAGAATATTGGCAATTCATGGTGTGTTAAGGCACCCGTAGTAGGTTTCCGGAGTTGTCCAGAAGCTACGACTGCAATTCCGGTGTTCGGCGGACGCGTGACTGCAGATGGGCCAGAAGCGGTCGTGCGTGGCTGTCGAACCGGTGGAATCCGTAACAATATTATAGTTTTTTTTTCCCACTGCTCAAGGGAGGGGGCAACTGCTTGGTGAAAAAACACAAAATCCTCAAGTGAAGTCGCACTCGTGGGGAATAAATGCGACTTCACTTGAGAAATCACCTTCAGAACTGTTTATGAATGGACAACTGAGAATAAGGCTCAGTGCACTCAGATTCAGAACTACCCAAACAAAACAGCAATTGAAAGTGTTCCAAGAGAACCTTGAACATGCCCCAATATTCCATCAAGGTCAACTTGTGTTTGCCCGGAATTTTGGAAAAGATCCGCGCTGGGTTCCTGGGACTGTCATTCGGGTCATTAATCCGAAGAATTATGATGTACGAGTGAATGGTTTTGCGTGGAAGACACGTTAAGAGCAACTACATCAATTGTTTGTGATCATTCTTTCATATTTACAACCTGATGGTGCGATGGGCCCTCCGGACCAGTTGCTGGCATTGCTTTCTGGATCCCTGTCTCCAACTAGTTCTGCTGGAATTGGGAGACAGGCAATATCCATTCAAGTTACACCACCTGTCAAACAAACTGTTTCTTGCGATCAGCATGGTGATGACCTGATGCCTTCTCCACCAGTTGATCAAACTGGGCCCCCTGACCTGTTTGTTGATAAACACATGCCTTCTCTATCCACTGAACAAACACCTCATCGGGTTGCTGGAGCCAGGAGATTTCTGGTGTGAGAAACCAAGAAAACTCGAGGATTAATTGAACAATGCTAAACCTCTGTAAGTGCCAGCACACTGTTACAAATTGTCTCTCTGGACTCCGAAAATGTATAACATTGTACAACTGAGTTACTTTTAGGCTGGCCAATGAAATGATAAACTTCCCAGTCATGAACTCTCATATGCATGATGTGATTTGTTTGCAGGAAAGTCTTTTGAGGTCTACATTATAGAACAGAAAGAAGAAAAAAGTAAACTAGTTAATATGATTTTTACCCTCGATGAAGGAGAGTGCAGTGCATTTAGGTCCGTTTGTTTGCTTGTTTGTTTGTTTATCCACACCCAACTTTAGTGTTTTTCTCTGCAACCGCTTGTTGGATTGAGACGAAATTTTTTACCACAGGAGCGACTTAGTCACTCATGTAGAATGTTGTATTCATAATTATGACGTTATAGGTCATGTGGTGTGGCAGCCATGTTGGAAAAATGGAAAAACTTTGGACCTCTGTATCTCTGAAACCGTACCAAGGAAAAATTGAAAGTTGGCACATGGCAAGTACTCATGGAGAACAAGTGCAAATTTATTATTTGTATTTATATATTTTATTTTTTAAACATGATGCCATAAGGTGCCTTCATTATGATGCCATTGCGTGTATAGAACATTACATCTAATCAGTATCAGAATTTTTGAGGGTCATCTCGGGATAAAATGGTCCACACAAAAAATTTTTATGATGTTAACGGTCACCTGATTCGGCAGCCATATTGTTAACAAGGACAAATGTGTCCACGAGCAGCGTCCTAAAGATTTTGTCGGCAAAAAACAAAAAACAAAAAAACAACAACATCCGATATTTCGTCACGTGCCTTCATTAAGCCAATAGCGAAACGCGTCATAATGTATTTGTGTATTTACGAAATAAATAATGTATTTACGATAAATAGAATAATCTTTAAATAGTAACGTGAACTTTTCGAAACTTTAAAGCAAATGTCCGAATATATTTAAAAGTTCATGATAGACACTCTCAAAAGGCACCGTCTATGTGAGGATGTGTACATGTGCTCAGTATTTAAGGAGATCCGGATATTGTATATACAAGAGCCGAGTCTTTGAGATTATGGTTTTGTCTTCACAAGAAGAAGAAGAAGAATAATAATAAGAAGAACAACAACAACAACAACAACACCGAGCTCTCTATGAGCAGCGTTCGCTACGCGAGACGCTGCTAAAAAAACAAACCTTCAAAAATATTCACTGAAATGGCTGAACAGATCGAGGCGAAACTTTACACGTATGACTGGCTATCCATGAGGAACAAAAGGTTCACACGCATGATGTCATAGGTCACATGGTTTGGCAGCCATATTGGATTTACCCAAAAACCCATAAAAATCTCCAGAACGGCTGGACAGATCGAGCGGAAACTTCACACAAATGTTCCCCAAGCCTTGGATTTACAACTTTAAGGAATAATTGATAGGTCACATGGTTTGTCAGCCATATTGGATTGAAGAAAAATATTAACTATTTTCTCTGGAACTGCTTAATCAATTGACGTGAAACTTCACAATTATGATTGAGTAGTGATGGGGAATACATGTTTTAAATTTCAACTCGATTGGATACATGGTCTGGCATCCAGAAGTAATTAATTTTTTGATCTAGGTTCTTTTTGATATTTTTTTTGATTTATTTATTTAGTTATTTTTGATTTTATTATTTTTTTTGAATAAGGCTCACTTAGCTGTGCCTGGATGGGTTTGAGGGTAGAGTAGCAGTAGCTGAGATGTGAATCCTCTCCAGGTTCCTCTTGGTGACTTCATCTTTGCTTTTTGCTTATTTGGGTTCCTTCTGATGACTCCATTAAAGGACTTTATTATTTGACCTTCCTTTTGATGACTCCATTATTTGACCTTCCATTTGATTTGAATTTAATTTATTTTAATCCTCTTCGAAATTTAATTGAATAATGTAATAAAAAACATTATGGATCAGGGTCAGATGTCCAATCAAAACGGGACATCTTGGTACCTGGTCATTACTGCCAGCAGTTATAAAGTGGCAGTTCTAATTATTTCTCATTACTTATGTATGCCTGGTGTTTAGTCCGTTTGCCACCCGTATATGTTCTGTACTCAACCTTGTTGTAATGAGAAGTGTATTGTTTTTTGATGTTTCGTACTCACATGGGTCTATCGAGAAAATTTGGCTTGGTTGCCGAAGCGGCAACCTTGGGGAACTCCGCTAATTTGCATAAATCCAAGATGGCAAACACGGATGGGGGTGGAATATAACTTTTCAACCAATTAACTTACAATCACGTGTGATACCTCTTTTCTGTATAATTTTGACCTGAGGAATCGATTTGTGAGGTCAAATTTGTGATTTGGGGTTAATTCAGGGTCAAAGGTGAAGTGCAAGGTCTTTTTTGGCCAAAATTGAAATAAAATAATAATAATGACATTTTCAGAGCGATGGTGGTCAAGCATTTATTCAGTAACGTCGATCACTCTCATTCATCATCAGAGCCGAATGCAAGATCAAGATGTTCAGTTTTCTCGTCGTCTTCCACATCTGCTTCTCCTTCCTCTTCCATTTCATCTCGGTCTTCGTCTCCTGTCTTGAAGCAGGCGTCACGACAAACACAAGCGCAATACACAGTGCATGATATCTTTCCATGGTGACAGCTGCAACGTTTAGTGCCGCACGCCTTCACCGCCACCTTACAGCCCCACCGCACTACATCCATGAGATCTTGGGGTCCTGGGGGCTGATCGGAGGTTGCTGGTACTGGGGTGCCATCTTTTATTTCCCACCCATACTTCGTGATGTCAAGTTCAGGTGGAGCCTGCTGGTCAGCAGATTTTGCAAGTATGGTCTGCATCCCTGGCTTAGCGCGGCCATACCCCAGCATACCTGTGGGATGAGGTTGCTGGAATTCATGTGAGAGGACATGGGTAGTGCGTCGACCATTGGGTGTGAATACCTGGAGATCGAAGTTGTCAAACCATGCGAAGATGGCGCCGACAGTTCTACACAACCCCATGAACTGGTGGAGACCTGTGCATTGTCACCTAGTAGACGAGCAACCAATTTTCGGAATCTCAGGGCCTCATCGTACGAGGTCATGAAGCCATGTTCATGAAGGGGTTTGAGAAGTTCCGAACTGCCGTGCCGGTGCAACAGGTTGACGGCCAGTCCTAATGTTGTCTGATTTCTGGTTCCTGTAACGTGACTCTGAATTGACTGGCTCAGGCTCAGAGATTTCTTGGTCACTTTACCACCGGAGACAAGGTCCGAAACCAACTTCAACAAACTTGGGCTGGTCGTCTTGATTGTGTTGGCCTGTGTAAACACTGATAGGTCATAATTGGCACTGCTGTACTTGAACGACCATGCCTCATGCTTGATCTGCCTCACCACGGAAGCAATGTTCCTCTCATCCATATCATCTACCTTAACTATCTTGAGACTTTTAGCAATGGACTCACGGAAACCAACAATGGCAGCACAGCCATCTACCTGAACAACGATAACATCCTTACTCATGCAGTCAGTCAACTTGCTTAACATGTCACATTGAGCGAGCTTGCCACCTCGATCCGAGTACAGGGAATGCAGTTCAACACTATTCCATATTCTGGACCTGTCTCGGTTCATGTACTCAATGACTTCCTCCAGAGCATTTTCATCTGCACTTCCAGTTGGCAAATCGGCATATATGGGGACTTTCGTGAAACTGTTACAGCAGCGGACGTGGTACTTTCACTCAGCAGAAGGTAGATCAGAAACAAAAGCAAGGTGCAAGTTACGGTGCACTCATCATTACGCTGCTCAGCAACATCAAGGAGCATATCTTTCATAGTTGGGAGTGGGTTACGTTCTGTGTCAAAATGTTCTTTGGTCATACTATACACTCACGAACGCGGTCCCATCTTTCTGGGTGTCTATCATCAATGGGTAAACATTCCTCACTACAGAACATACAATCACGTTTGTATTCAAACACACCTTTGTCAGCTACCTTTATATGAGGCCTTGTAGTTGTCCTTACACCCTCATCTTCAGCCTTTCTTTTCTGTGACTTTCTCACTCTCTCAGTTTTCTCTTTTGATGTATAAGTACAGTAGCAACCTTTGTGGCAGGCGATGCTTGCCGCATCTCCACCAACATCAATAATGTTCTGTAGCTTAGCCTGCAGGTCCCCATCTCCATGGGATTTGGCACACGAGATGAGCTTCTTGATCCCGATCTCAGTGAATTTCGTTTCTTCTCCGTGACGCACTGGGAGAAGACACCTTGAGTCAGCTATCATACATTTATTTCTCTGAACAGAAGAAGAAGAGGTGAGATTAGAATCAATGGGATCGTTCATCAACTACCGAGTAGGAGTGATCTGCAGTTGATGCAGGGGTCAAAACATTTTAAACCCCTCAATAGTCCAAAAATGACATTGAACTTGACCTTTGACCCTGAATTTGACCCCCGAACCACACAACTGACCTCAGAAATCGATTCCTAACCTTGAAATTATACGGGAAAAAATGTATCACACGTGATTGTAAGTTGATTGGTTGAAAAGTTATTTTCCACCTCCGTCCGCGGTGGCCATCTTGGATTTATACAAATTATCGGAGTTCCCCGAGGTTGCCACTCCGGCAACCAAGCTAAATTTTTTCTATAGACCTATGCGAGTACGAAACCATCAAAAAACAATACACTTCTCACAACAACAAGGTACTCAACCTGGCAACTGGACTAGTTGGCTTAATGGTTAGGGTGGTGGGCTTGGGATCCTCGGATCCTGAGTTCAGGTCCCCCTCAGCTGTTGAATTAATACCAGGTGGGGTTGACTCTGCCTGTCATCCTTTTGGAGGTCAGCAAAATTAGTACCAGCTTGCTGGTATCCTGTGTCAGAGTGGCGACCCATCCAGGATTGTGTCCAATGGCCAAGGAGAATGCTGAGGCAGCACCAACGCTCTGCACAGAATATGGTCCCAATGGATGGATTACTTATGTAACACCAGTGCACAAACGCCACACAAAACAAGTCCTGGCGAGGGTCTGCAATCTCTGATTGCTATTTTTTCTTGTTAACCTCCGCCATCGAAGATCGGAGGTTACTGTTTTCACCCCCTTTCTGTTTGTTTGTTTGTTTGTTTGTGAACAGTATTACGGAAAAACTCCTCGACGGATTTCGACGAAACTTGGTGGGGGGGTTAGGTATGGTCCAAGGATCATGTCATTAGATTTTGGACTTGTTCCCCCCCCCCAAAAAAAATTTGTTAGAGAAAAATATATATTTTTTTGCATTTCTACATGTTTTAAGTGATTTCCAACCCCCCCCCCGCCCCCCCAAAAAAATGTTGGAGAAAAGAACTATTACTCTGTCAGCACTGTTGACATCATATTTAATGAATAAGATATAAGGTTCACTTGAGTGACCCAACAGTATTGGCGGCGGAGGTTTTGCACTCTCCCGAGTGCTCCCCCTCTAGTTACTCTTTGTTTTTCTTAAGACAAGTACTGAGACACGTAATTATTAAACTACGTATTTACTTTCAGTGTAAAAAAGGAGGCAGTTGCTGTGTCTGAGGTATGCTTTAGCACAACGTGATCTGTTTTGTACCCAAGTTGATGACGAATTGTGGGAGGCTTTGAGGCTCAGTGAATGCACATTGGTAAGCTTGGCCTGATGAGAATAAGCCCGCCTGCTTCACAGACTCATGGTGATCAATTTTTTGTCAATTGCAAAGCTTTTGTCCGAAGCCTGATGGAGTACTGCTCTCCCCTCTGGGCTGGTGCTCCTGCCTCCCACCTTTCTCGGCTTCACGCTGTCGAAACCAGGGCATTTAAGATCATCGGCATCTCCCGCAATGAAGCTGAGTCTTTGGGCCTCTCACTCAATCACCGCAGGTTGGTCGGTGGTCTTTCTGTCTTCTACCGACTCCTCTCCAGCCTTGCCCCCCCCTGCTCTCTCTGCGATTTGTCCCCACCACATTTCCACAGGGCGCTCAAGGTCCGTCAACAACCCCCTTCTGGTAAAACTACCAAAATCAAAAATCACTGCTCATCTTCACTCTTTCATTCCTATTTTTCCCCGCCTTTGGAATAAACTTCCTCACTCTATTCTTTCCCATTCTTCCCTCCAGGCTTTCAAAACAGCTGTTCACCACCACCTCTTATCTTCCCCCATCCAAATCCTCGATCTTTTCTACCCCCGATAATCCACCCAAGCCCACTTCCTTCATTTCTCCTGCTTTCCTTCCTGAAAGTCCCTGAAATGTCCATCTTCTCTTCGCCATGTTCCCCGTCCCATCCCCATCCCTCTCCCTTCCACAGTTCACCCAATGTGTCTGTTCCCCACTGTTTTGTCCCTTCCACTCCCGCCCCTCTTGTCTCATGCCTCCTTGCTGTGAGTTGTGTGTTAGCTCTCATACGAGCCTCGACCAAGGTATACAAAAAAAAAAAAATTGTTTACAGATGTCACAATTTGTGCTGTTATTGTACTTCTGGGATTTCTTCCTCGGGCATACTCTGTCCAAGTTCGGGGCATGCTTTCTAATATCAGCAGAGTTTTCCACAAATCAAAGTTTTGTGGTGACATCAATTTTGAATTTGGATCCTCATAACAACAATGGATAACACACTTCATGCGTGCCTACTTCCGTGGAAACCTGCTGCTTTCTCCTTCACAGGTGGACTCCATTGTCATTCACGATAGCACTCTTGAACTGAAATACATAACCAGTAAAGTCATGGTGATATATATATATATATATATATATATATATATATATATATATATATATATATATATATATATATATATATATATATATACACGCACACACATAGTCGAGACTCGTGTAACAGCGAGTACACTGAATCGAACAGTACGCAAAATAGGCAAAAAGAGCATTAGAGATGCACGCAAAATGAACAGGAGAGAGAGGCGGGAAACACCAACAGCAGAGTTGAAGGCCAAGATAGAGTGAGACGTGGCTAAGCAATGAGTGTGGGGAGGAACGGGGGGCAAGAGAGGATGCATGGGGTGGACAAGATGGATACAGAAGGAAATTCTCAGGAGGGAAAACTGAAAATTTGGAAGGAGGAGGGACTGGGATGGGGGGTTCACGAGGGTAGAAAAGTTCATGGTTTTGGATTGGGGATGATCTGAGATGGTGGTGAGCAGCTGTCTTGAAGACCTGGAGGGAAGATTGAGATTGAAGAGGATGTGGAAGTTGATTATACATGCAGGAATAGAGGGACAAATGAGTGGAGGTGAGCAGTGATCTTCGATTTAGGTAGTTTCACCAGAAAGGGGTTGATGGTGGACCGTATGAGCCCTGCAGAAATGTAGAAGATAGAGAGACCACCGAACTGTCTGCGATGGTGAAGTGATAAGCCTTTAGACTCAGCTTCATTGTGGGAGATTCCAATATTCTTGAAGTCCTTAGTTTCCACAGCATCATGCTGAGCAAAATGTAAGGCAGGAGAGCCAGCCTGAAGGGGAGAGCAGCACACCATCAATTTTAAAAGGCTTGCCGAGGTGCACCAGGGGGACTAGGAACTTCAGCATCTGAGAGCTAGCTCCCTCCATATCACTCTAGTTCAGTGAAGTACCTCTCTCCGTCTCTGAAGGCACTATTGGTTGTGACTTATCCACTGGCACTTCTCATCCATATGTTCCTGCTGACTTCAAACAGGCCATATTGATGCTCTGTACAATCTATCTCACCCTGGTATCAGAGCAACACAGCAACTTGTGACTCACCTTTTTGTCTGGTGTGCCATGAACCCCGATGTGAGAAACTGGTCCAGTGCCTGCTTACGATGTCAATGAGCAAAATCACATTGTCACACAGTACCTTTGCATCTCCTGATGTCTGTTTTAGGTACCTTTGCATCTCCTGATGTCTGTTTTGATTACATGCACATCAATTTAGTCAGTCCTCTAAAACCATCTGGTGGTAACGCATCTGCTTGTTACGCTGCTTCCACCATCATGCATTGACTGTTTCACAAGGTGGCAGGATGCTGTTCTAATACCGGACATAACGGCGGAGACTAGAGCCAAAGCTTTTGTTTCCAGATGGGTTGCAGTGTTTCGTGCCCCATCTTTTATCACCACTGATGGAGGATAACAGTTTGAGTCCACACTTTTCAAAATGCTGACCGAGTTACTTGGAAGTAAACACACCAGAACTACTTCTTACCTCCCCGCAGCAAACTGGCTTATCGAACGGTTCCTTCGACAGCTTAAGTCCTCACTCATAGCACAAGCAGACCCACATTGCTGGATGGAAAAATTACCGGCCGTACTTTTGGCCATTCGTGCCATGGTGAAAGCCGATTTTCGTCGCAGCACAGCCGAGTTAGTTTTGGATCAACACTTTGCATTCTTGGGCAATTTGTTCCTTTGATGAACATTCACACCAATTTGGACCTCAGCAATTATGTGGACAGACTATGAAGGACAATGAGAGAGTTGCATCACATCCCCACCATAGCTCAGCAGAGTTCCACACATCTGCACAAGGACATTTTGTCTTGTACCCATGTTTTTGTACGTGGCGACACTGTCAGGGCTTCTTTGCAACCTCCCTCCAAGGGCCCGTTTCAAGTCAATGCCAGGAAGAATGAGTATTTCAACCTCAATTTTAATGGGAAGTCTGAAACAGTCAGTTTAGACAGATTCAAGACAGATATGGATAAAGAGTCTTCTACAACTCATCCTACTGCTGCAGCAGAACAGACTCCAGCAACGACACCCACTGTTCCTGTGAGCCTACACACAAGAGCACCAAATTCAGCCCATCGACATCTGCATCAACTGCTTTTCCACCGACAACTACATCAGACGTACGAAAAACTCGTTCTGACATACATGTCCATTGGCCTAAGAGATTCATGCAAGTATTCCATTTGGGTTGACGTCTACATCATTATCGATCATCTCTCTTTGGTCATCGATCGAGGGGGAAGCTAGTGTCATGACTCATTAATTTTTCTTTGCATTTTGATAAAATTTGTAATGAAGCAAATGTGAAAAAACTAGCAGCCACTCAGTGGAGTCTTTCCAGAGAGCCAATAGGCATAGAGGACACTGTGAGGTTCACTTAACGAGCTCCTAATCATGACACTTTAGATTGAAAGCTCACACGCTTTTCCTTTCAAGCATTTTCTTTTTCATGAGTCACTCTACACGTCAATATTGAATAGTGACTTGTTCTATATCATCAAGACAATTGAGTGCAGTGAATTTTGTTTGTTTGGTTGGGTGATCACGACGATAACGAACTCGTCTCCTCTTCTGCTTGCCACTTTTGTAGCTTCAAAATGGCAAACATCTCGGCGCCAAGGGTTCCTTCTTCATGAACCAGTGGAGAGATGACAGAGAAGGATTGGTCATCGACCGGGCTTAATTTGCAATGATTCATTTCATTTTGAATGTAAGTAAGATTCCTTTTGTTCTACTTTATTAAACACCATCATCATAACCAACACACCACAGTACTGTGTTGTAAATGCATTATACAATGGAACTTTAATGAAGTTTCAAAACATGTAGTTTACAAAACTGAAACCAAAACTGGATGCCAGTTTAGTTACTTAATCTAATAGTCATTGAAGAAAAGTTAATAGACAGAGAGAATAATATTCCTTACTTCCTGTGGTGGTTAGCATATCTTGATCAACGATCTGCCAATTTCATCCATTCTACCTATCTGCTGACACAGACAACACGAGCCTTCATGAAGACTAGTTTTACACTATTCATCCCTTAAGTAATGGATCCATTGATTTATCATGCAGTTCTATTCTGAAAACAAAGAACGACAATGCAACAAATGTGAACATCAATATTGTCGCAGTTCATTCCTATAATTATTATCATGAACAAAAGAAAGACAAGAAAAACCCACGGTTTAATGCACTGGACAACCATGTATTGTAACAGTTTGCAGCATCGTAGTCAGTGATGAATAAAGGCCTAACAGCCACTTTTGAAAGCATGTGAAAGTGGAGATAACCGGTTTCCATGACAGCAAACCAGCTTAAGTAAATGCGCAAATCTTTCATTTGCATGTTTTGCGGTTAGACCTTTGCTTGGGGTCCATAACGAAATGCATCGGCAAGAGTAAAACCCTGTGATTGTGACTCAAAAGTAATTCCACATATTTTGTATTCCTGGTAATGGAGTTAATACAAGCTTCAGTGGAATCTGTTTGTGCCAGGGATTATTTTATTGAGGTCTTCGGTTCCAACACAAAGCATGACCTGAATTGTGGATGATATGCTTATGGAGCTACTAGTATCATAATGGGTTTTACTTATTCCCAAGTAAAGGAGTATGTTGCACTGGACTAATTAAATTATGGTCCTCACAAGAAAATGAAGTGCAATTCTTAATGTCAGGGAAAAAATTAATACTTTTGACATCTGGAAATAGGATATTCAACAGTGCTGGTGAAGATATAAAAAATATTAATCAGGCACTGGCAGGTTTACAAGGTTTATGGAATGATGAAGAGGGAATGAAATTGATATCATGATAAGATTCGCTAAAAGTTATTGCAGTGTCTGAAACAGCAGTGTTTACTGTAAATTCATAATTCAATGTTTTGAGAGTGTTTAATGTACCTGTCTCATCTGTCTCATAATTGAATTTCAAAACATAAAATAAACTATTAACTAAAAAGAGAAGCTTCCACCCATCCATGTGTCACACTTCATTCTAAAGGGTTCCTGCTAGCTGTCAGAGTAATAAAAATAGGACCACTGGACCTGTAGCTCATCTGGGCCCTGGCCAACTTGAATGTTGAAACTAACTCATGTTGAAACCCAACTTTGTTAGCATTCTGACTGGTTGGTGAGTCTGGCGAAGAAGTTTTGAAAATAAATTTATGGGATTATTTTTTTCCCCAAAATTGACGAAGTCAGCCATTTTGACACGCTTTTGGTCACGTGATTGGCATGACCTCTGCAATTTAATATCCCCACCCTGTCCTAATGTAACCCAATTTTGGAAGCATTCTGACTCGTGGGTCAAGAGCAGAAGATTATTGAAGGAATTTATTAAGTCCACCATTTTGACCTACTTAAAGTCACGTGACCGGAACAAGCTTTGCAATCCCCGTTAAAAGTCAGGAGTGGAATGTTGCTGTCAAATTTCAGCTGGATCGGCCCAGTGGTTTGGCTGGAGAAGTCGAAATAGGACTTCGATGGAAGGACAGACAGATGGATGGACGGTGGTGCACGATGACAATACCTTATCTGGAATTCCAATTCCAGATAAGCCAAAAATGGTACCACTGGGATGCTAATAATCTATTTATTCTGTTGGAAAGTTATTGATCGATTTACTTGCAACAAAAATGTGTGTCAGTTGAATCTCAATGATTCCTTTTGCGAAAGCCCCTCTTCCTGGATTGAAGAAGAAGAAGAAGAAGAAGGATCAGGACCCGAGTTTTATTGTAGCAGTTCCTGGTGTCATGGAATAATAAAAATGGTCCAGGTGGAAAGCTATAATATCATTACATGGTTGGAAAGCTAATAATCGATTTAATTGGAACAAAAATTTAATCATGAGGTTGCTGGTTTTGAAAGCCCTCTTTCCAGGACTGAAGAAAAAGCGGAATGGAAGCTTAATGCAGCGGTTGCAACCGTAACATTTATTATAATACTAGCAGGGTATGCTTACACATTGTAAACAATAACGAACCATGCTTCCCCATTGTCTTGGGTCACTCACCTGCATTTGTTTTGTTTTTTTTTAATTTATTTATATTTTCATTTATGGACGCTTTCCGATTGTTCTGTGATTCCCCCCCCCCCCCCCCCGCGGTGTATCGGCTTCAATGTCCATCGGCACGCAAAATTTCAGCTTTCTACGTCACGCGGAAGGTACCAAACTCATATCAGTGAGTCAGTGGTTCCCATCGTGTGCTTCCTTTTTGGCTGCTGCTTGCATCATTGGTTATGGGTGCGGCTATGCCGCTGATGAAGAGAGAATGAAATTGATATAATATCATGTGTCAGTTTAATCAGTTTAGTTTGGTTTAATCAGCCCCTATTACCAGTTTACTGGTGCTTATTTTGCCGACCTTGGAAGGATGACAGGCTGAGTCAACCCCCTGGTATTAATTCAGTGGCCAACAGGGCTCAAACTCAGGACCCTAGGATCCTCAAGCCACCACCCTACCGCTAAGCCAACATCAGACTAGTCAGTGATAATAATGAGCTTTATACTCGTATATTTAACTAGAGGTGTATGCTTACACAATGTTCACACCGCCAGGTATTGACTAGCGGGGTATGCATATGATCCGTGCTTCCCCTTTGTCTCAGGTCACTCACCTGCATTTGATTTTTTTTCATATATATATATATATATATATATATATATATATATATATATATATATATATATATATATTTATTTATGGATGCTTTCCAACGGTTCTGTGATTTATTTTCTTGGTGTATCAGCTTTGATATCCGACGGCACACAAAATTACCATGCTTCCCCATTATCTCAGGTCGCTCACCTGCATTTTTTCTCATTCATTTTTTTTTCTTCATTTATTTATATTTTCATTTATGAATGCTGTCCGATTCTCTGACCCCCCCTCCCCCACAGTGTACTAGCTTCAATGTCCGTCAGCACACAAACTTTCCGCTTTCTACGTCACCCAGAAGGTACTGATCTTTAATATCAGTGTCAGTCAGTCAGTCAGTCAGTCAGTCAGTGGTTCGAAAGAGCTTTATACATTAGGCAAGAGAATACAACCCATCACTTCGCTGAAGGGGATATTAAAGGGGGGGGAGTGGAGGGGAGAAAGATGGAGAGGAGGGAAGGGAGGGAGAGAAGGGAGGGAGGGGGAAGCAAGGAGGGAGGAGGGGGGAAGAGCGAGGAGGGGGGGGGGTTGATAACGAAACCTCAGCAAACATTGCCATACATTCTGGGAGGTGGGAGAGAGGAGGATGGGGGATCGAGGAGCGGGAGGAATTGGGGAGGTAAGCGAGAGGGGAGGACTTGCAGAGAAAGGGGAGAGGTAGGACAGAACTGAATGAAGTGCCATACGTTAAAACAACATGTTAATACAGCATGCGGAGACCGCGGTGAGATGTCCGTGGGGAGCAAAGAGGGGAAGAGGAGGTATGGGAGGAGGTAAGCATGAGGGGAGGGGTAGGGAAGGAAGTGTGAGGGGAAGGGAAGGCAGTGGGATGGGAAGGCGGCAGAAGGGGAGGGGAATGGAAGGCGGCGCAAGGGGCGGGGAAGGGAAGGCAGCATGAGGGGTGGTAAGGGAAGGCGGCATGGGGGGTGGGGAAGCAAAGGCGGCACGAGGGGCGGGGAAGGGAAGGCGGCACGAGAGGTGGGGAAGGGAAGGCGGCACGAGGGGAGGGGAAAGGTAGTTTTGATTTTGAAAGTTTCACCAAAAAGGGGTTTTTGGTGAACCTTGAGCACCCTGTGAAAATATAGGGGGGGAGGCAGATCACAGACAGAGCAAGGGGGGGACGGGACAGAAAGACCACCGACCTGACTCCAGTGAGAGAGTGAGAAACCCAAAGACTCAGCTTCATCGTGGGCGATACTAATGATCCTAAAAGCCTTGGTTTCCACAGTGTGAAGTCGAGCTTGGTGTAAGGCAGGAGTATCACCCCAGAGGATTTATTATTACTCCATCAGACTGGATGAAAGCTTTGAAAGTGGTTCGAAGCTCAAGTGTGCCAAGGAATGATGTTGCACGACATAGGATGCCCAGTCGGTGACAGGCTTTGGAGGGGGCATCTTGGAGATGGGGCTTTCCCAGGAAAGATCATGGCAGATAGTGAGGTGCAAAAGCTTGAATGAAAGTACTTCTTCAAGGGGATTGTTGTGAAAGCAGGTGGGGGGGGGGGGTTCCAGACAGTCCTTTTTGAGAGATAGATTGAGGGTGTGAGATTTGTCAGGATTGAGAGACATTGCAAGAGTTTGACCAGCTTGTAATTTTATCCATTTCTGCAGAGAGTGAAAAGGCTGCTGTCTGCTGAGCAGAGGGATGAGAGATGGTATGACAGAGGATGGAGTCATCAGCAAAGAGACAAAGAGGATTTTCCAGAAAGTCTGAGAGATCATTGATGAAAACCAGAAAAAGCACAGGGCCAAGAACACTTCCTTGAGGAACTCCAGCCTGGATGGGAATAGGAGATGGGAGAATCCCATAAAGAGCCACGCGTTGATTGTGACAAGAGAGGAAGTCTGCGAGCCATTAGTGGAGATTGCCTTGGATGCCATAAGAAGAGAGTTTGGTGAGCAGTGCGGGATGCCAGACCAAATCAAAAGCTCGTAATATTGTTACGAATCTGGAAGCCATATGCACACAGACAGACAGCAGCCCCCGCAGTTCAGTTATTTCGATAAGTATGTGTATATAGTCAGGGTCTAGTCCCATCCTTCTGTCTAATGGGAATTTCGTGTGTGTGCTCCGAGTTACTTTTATAGTCAGGTTTTTTTTTATATCTTTAAATCTTCATCCTTCGTTTTTGCACCATCGCCCACGTGCAGCATGTCACGTTCAGGGGTGAGGTTCCATCTGCCCACCGTGAGCTCGTCCAATCAACGGCGGCCACGAGTCGCCCAACAACCCCTCGTCCAATCCGGAGGGAGTACCTCAGAGCATTGCCCTCGACCCGTGGGGGAGGGGGAGGGGGAGGATAAGAGGTGGCGAACCGTCGAGAAGGAAATGTTCGCCCTGTCGTCGAAAAAGAGGAGAAAGAGGGGAAGCCTTGTCTTGCCTGCTGGTGTCTCCTCTGGTCCATTCCCGTGCTGGCTGGCGTTCGTGGCGTCATTCCTGGTCCCTGGTGCTTGGTGCTGGGTTGTTGGTGGCGGGTTCGAGTCCCGCCACCGGACAAGCTCGACCAGACCGCACGAGGTGGACAGGTGCAAATATAGGCCGCGGCCATTGAGGTCCATTTCTTTTTGGGCGTGTGTGTGTGTGTGTCCGTGGGCCCCGTCTTTAAGTAGGATTGATTAAGTGTTTTTCATTGTACATTGTTTGCACTGCTTTGGTTGGATAACTCTGCTCTTTGTGTGCTCCCCTGCCCGATTATTGTTGATAAATAAACCCCCTTGTTAAATGTTCCAGCTCGTTTTCTGTGCTTTCTCCCATTGACCCAGCATGGTGCGAATTGAGAATTAGGCTGTTTGGGCCGGTAAGTTGTCATTGGGTCCGGCGTGGCTTTGGTAACTTCCGCTCGGTTGCGCCGGCTCCGAGTCGGTGATAGCGACTCGGTTCGGACAAAGTCAGCCGAGGGTGTGGTTTCCCCAGTAGCTAGACGGCGTGAGTACTAAGGTAAATTGGAATCGACAAGTGGACCCTACCTCACGCCGTCAAAATATTGGCGACCACGGTCCTTTAAGTGGCTCGTCAACTCCGGAGTTATCCGGGGTGACGACCTTTCAATTCCGGTGTTCGGTAGGAGATGGTCCAACTGCTCCATATGGCATTCGTCCTCACTACTGAACCCTGGCCCACAACAATATGTCTAGAGAGATGGCTCTGATCTCGTGAATAGAACAGAGAGAGAGTGAGCAAGAGCAGCAGAGCAGCCTTTTAGAACACGAGGGCTGATGCCGTCTGGAACAGTTTTAGAATGAGTCAAGGTTTGACAGCAAGCTCTCCACCTTGTCAGGAGAAAAGGACACCGAGTCCAGGAACAGCTGGGTGTGACTCGGTAAGGTTGGTACAGAAAGCAATGGGTTTGCGACACAAGCTTTCGACGCAAACACAGAGTTTTGGCATTCAGCCTTTTCATGTGTAGTGTCGGCTGTGCAGACATTTGAGCTGAGGGAGGGGATGGAGGGGGAACACACACAAGAATAAGAGCAATCAGAGATTGCAGACCCTCACCAGGACTTCTTTTGTGTGGTGTATTTTGTGTGGTATTTGTGTACTGGGTGTTACGTAATTAATAAGAGACATAATTAGAACTGCCACTATAACTGCTGGCAGTGATGACCACATACCAAGTCGTCTCACTTTGATGCAACCCCGCTTTGATTGGACACCTGACCCTGACCCATGAAGTTTATTATTATTATTCTATTGAATTCAGAATTGGATGAAAATAAATTCAATTCAGATCAAATGGAAGACCAAATAGGTACACTCCTGCATTGGAGTAATCAGAAGGAACGCAGACAAAAAAATGAAAATGATGAAGTCATCAGGAGAACCCTGGATAAGATTCACATTTCAGCTGCTACTACTCTACCCTCAAACCCATCCAGGCACAGCCAAGTGAGAAAAAAAGAAACCCAGATCAAAAAATTAAATAATTCTGGCTGCCAGACCATGTGTCCAGTCAAGTTGAAATCTATAACGTGTATTCCACATTACTACTAGCTCACAATTTGGAGGTTTCACGTCCATCGATTAAGTGGTTCCAGAGAAAAAGTGAAATTGAGCCCTCCCAGGTCTCAAAGTATCTATGTATGTGTGTGAAAACATTATTTATTTTCTTTAATTCAATATGGCTTCCAAAGCATTGACATCAATTATTCCTGAACAACGTTATCCACGTATGCCTTGGTGAACATTTGTGTGATGTTTCCCCTCGATCTGTCCAGCCGTTCTGGAGAAGATTTTTGTATGTTTTTGGGAAATGCAATATGGCTGCCAAACCATGTGACCTATGACATTATATGTGTTAATCTTTTGTTCCTCATAGATAGGTAGTCATATGTTTAAAGTTTGCCTCAATCTGTTCAGCCATTTTGAAGAAGATTTTTTAAGGAAGAAGATTTATAAATGCAATATGGCTGCCAAATCACGTGACTGATGACGTCATCAAAAACATTTTGTGGACTATTTTATCCCGAGATGACCCCCCAAAATTTTCATACTGATCGGATGAAGCGTTCTCCATGTGCAATTATGATGTCACAATGAAGTTACCTGTGGATTATTTGCTGTATGTGAAGTTTCAATTTTTTCCTTGGTGTGGTTTCAGAGATACAGAGGTCCGAAATTTCGTAACAATCCGACAAGCGATTGCGGAGAAAAACACGAAAGTTCGGTGCGGACAAACAAACACAGACAAGACAAACGGACCCAAATGCAATACCCTCTCTTTCAGCGAGGGTAACTGGATGCCACCAGGATTTTGAGGAGGGAGACAGGTTTGAGAGTTCAGACTTGAGATGAGAAAGATGTTGTTTTTTGGCTCTCCTGCAGGTAGACACACTTGTTCCGAGCTTTGTGGAAGGAACTGAGATTGCCTTCAGTTGGATTTGCCTTCCATGAGGTGAAGGCAAGTTGTTTCAGGACAACTACCTCGCCACAAGCTTCAGTGTACCATGGGTGGGAGGAAGGGTATGACAACTGAAGATGAGATGTGATAAATCTATGCATGAGAGAGAGAGAGAGCAAATTTCTTTGAAAAAATTTGCAGGATGAATTGATGTCCGTGATAGTAGAAATGGGAGACCAGTCTAGAAGTTTGACGATATAAGTGAGGAAATTGTAAAAGAAAACTTTATCATTCAGAAATTGTTGTGACCTGTTCCAAGCCATGGCATTGTTGAGCAGGCCTCAAAATTATGGCGGCTTAAGACTCTTGTGAGCTTAAAGATGGCTGACCAAGATAACGGAGTGCCATCTTGGTAAGACTTATTTTGTTTTTTTTTGTGATGAGCACCCCCTAACTTATCTTCAAAGGGGGTGTTTTAATTCACCGAAACACCCAATTTTCACTCCTGCACCACCTTTGAGTTATCTTAGTATGCATGCAAAGTTTGGGGTCGCTAGGTTTCATGGTTATAGAGTTATGGAGGGGAATGTTGGCCAGACTGACGGACCGATATTCACTGACATTTATTATTGGATACAACAGGAACCCTTTAGAAATACATGGGACAACACCAACAACAACAACAACCACAAACACCATTGCAGCGGCAAGAAGTGATTGTAAAAGATAAATTTTTTGCATGTTTCACTCGCTTTATTTTACATCCTCATTGAGATTCACAATAAGACGTGCAATATGTTTGTGAAGTTCAACATGCATGCTTCTTATGATTAAATCCATCATTGAAACGACCGGTGCCTTGTACTAAACGGAGGATATGTTACATACCTCAAACTAAATGGAGGTCAATGTTATATGCCTCGTACTAAATGGAGGTCAATGTTGTATGCCTAGTATTAAATGGCGGTCAATGTTATATACATAGTATTAAATGGAGGTCATTGTTATTTGCCTAGTATTAAATGGCGGTCAATGTTATATACCTCGTACTAAATGGAGGTCAATGTTATATGCCGAGTATTAAATGGCGGTCAATGTTATTTACCTCATAAGAAATGGAGGTCAATGTCGTATGCCTCGTACTAAATGGAGGTCAATGTTGAATGCCTGGTACTAAATGGAGGTCAATGTTGTATGCCTAGTACCAAATGGAAGTCAATGTTGTATGCCTAGTATGAAATGGCGGTCAATGTTATTTACCTCGTAAGAAATGGAGGTCAATGTTGTATGCCTAGTACTAAATGGCAGTCAATGTTGTATGCCTTGTACGAAATGGAGGTCAATGTTGTATGCCTAGTACTAAATGGCGGTCAATGTTATATGCCTAGTATTAAATGGCGGTCAATGTTATTTACCTCGTTAGAAATGGAGGTCAATGTTATATGCCTAGTACTAAATGGAGGTCAATGTTATATGCCTGATATTAAATGGCAGTCAATGTTATATGCCTAGTTTTAAATGGCGGTCAATGTTATATACATAGTATTAAATGGAGGTCATTGTTATTTGCCGAGTAATAAATGGAGGTCAATGTTATATGCCGAGTACTAAATGGAGGTCAATTTTATATGCCTAGTATTTAATGGAGGTCAATGTTATTTACATAGTATTAAATGGAGGTCAATGTTATATGCCGAGTATTAAATGGAGGTCAATGTTATATACATACTATTAAATGGAGGTCAATGTTATATACATAGTATTAAATGGAGATCAATGTTATATGCCGAGTATTAAATGGAGGTCAATGTTATATACATCGTATTAAATGGAGGTCAATGTTATATACATAGTATTAAATGGTGGTCAATGTTATATACATCGTATTAAATGGAGGTCAATGTTATATGCCTAGTATTAAATGGTGGTCAATGTTATATGCCTAGTATTAAATGGAGGTCAATGTTATATACATAGTATTAAATGGAGGTCAATGTTATATGCCTAGTATTAAATGGTGGTCAATGTTATATGCCTAGTATTAAATGGAGGTCAATGTTATATACATAGTATTAAATGGAGGTCAATGTTATATGCCTAGTATTAAATGGAGTTCAATGTTATATGCCTGGTATTAAATAGAGGTCAATGTTATATACATAGTATGAAATGGAGGTCAATGTTATGTGCCTAGTATTAAATGGTGGTCAATGTTATATACATAGTATTAAATGGAGGTCAGTGTTATATGCCTAGTATTAAATGGAGGTCAATGTTGTATACATAGTATTAAATGGAGGTCAATGTTATATACATAGTATTAAATGGAGGTCAATGTTATATACATAACATGAAATGGAGGTCAATGTTATTTACCTCGTAAGAAATGGAGGTCAATGTTTTAAGTTAAAATAAAAATTTTTTAAAAAGATAATTACCTTTTGCATGTAAGAAAATTCTTTGTCAGCATATAATGACTGGAACTAATGATAAATATACTCCTCCCGACACACACACACACACACACACACACACACACACACACACACACACACACACACACACACACACACACACACACACACACACACACACACACACACACACTGGTGCCAAATGCCATTGTGGTAATAGTTTATGTACTGTACATACACATGTGTAAATGTACACACTTATCAAGTAAATAATGACAAACACAAAGATTAACCTTGAAACAGAGTTCTTTGAAAGAGTATTTAAAGTGGGTAATTTGCGAAATTCAATTCAAAAATGTGCCAAGGCAGAGAACACAAAATGGCAATCTATACTTTATGCCTTCACAGCTAACTAACGTGGCAAACACCTGGTCGGATGGACATTATTGTTTTTTTAAATATGTATCGATGTCGAAGTGAGAGGTGGATTACAAAAAGAGATCGCACCAAAAGGTTAAACAAAGTGAAGCCCTGTAAAAATAGAATTCCACATTTTCCGTGGATGATACACTTCCTGAGGCACCCATCGCACGGCACCGCGCGACCCAACAAAGGCGGAAACGTACGATGTGAGATTGAAAGCATGTGTACTTTTTTCTGAAACGAACAACCAAGCAGCTTGGAGAGCACACACCAAGTGGCTTAAGCACTCAAGAAGACACTCCAACAAAACGGTCGATTTGAAACGGCTCCCTTGGCATGCAATTGGCAATCACCAAACCGTCATATTATATATGCACTACCCGGAGATGCCCGAAATGTCACCTATGTCCGAATTGGACAAATTCACACTTTTCTAGGAGTCGGAACTGCTTGTAAGTTTGATTCTGAAGCTAAAATTATCTCATTCTTCTTCGTATCAGAGATACTCATGGCGATCCCATGTGCGGAAATGAAATAAAACGAACACTGACGTCTATAGGTGTTTATAAGCATTACAATGTACCCAGCTATTCGTAGCTATGATTAGAGAACATTGTACTTTACGGTACTTCTACATATCGACGATCCCCTGTGCCAGTGCGCATGCGCAGCCTGAGCCGGAGCCAGGGATGTTGTGGGCGTTTCAACCTGTTCAATACTTGTTTGATTATTGTCGTTCTATGCTAATAAAGTGGTCGAACAAATTGAACTCTGTTCTTATTTATAACACTGGTCAACAATTTTTTACTTTCTGAATGTTGTCTAGATTTCTACAAGTGAATTAGGGTATTCTGGCACTGCTGAATCAGGAAATGGCATCCGTTTCTCTCCATCAGGTCAGGTTTTTGTGCTAAGTTGATTTGAAAAAATCAGATCTTGTGACAAAATCAATTACATTTTTGTGGCATTATCAGCTGATTTTTGTCAACACATATCATCCTAAACATGTTTTTAAGAAAAAAAAAATGTTTTGCCAACAACATTTATTGATTACATGATAGAAACATCGATTACTGTCATCTGAATGGTGGGCATTGATAAAGGTAAGTACAAGTAAATTGCATGTTGCGTCACCACTGTTCAAACTTCAGGGCTTGAACTTCCGTTTCTTCGAACTCCTGGAATGTTCAGCGGCAGGGAGGTCTCTCTTCAGATTCCAACAGTAGTCAGCCATCATGACTGCATCCCAGCGACCCTGATACCTGGTCTCCATCTCCTTCATGTCCTGATGGAATCTCTCCCCCTGCTCGTCACTCATTGAACCCAGGTTCTCAGGAAACCGGTTCATATGTGAAAATAGGTAGTGCATCTTGATGCTCATGTTGCAGCCCAGGTTTCTGAAAGCAGTCAGCATGTTGTTGACAAGTTCTGCGTAGTTTCTGGCCTTATTGTTGCCAAGAAAGTTCTTCACTACCAAAACAAATGTCTTCCACGCTTCCAGTTCCACTTCGTTCATTGAGTTTTTGAACTCTGGATCTCTGATGAGCTGACGGATCTGAGAACCATCAAAGATGCCAGCTTTCAACTTCTCCATGGTCAATCCTGGAAAAGCCTGGCACAAGTAAGTGAAGCAGTCACCATCTTTGTCCAGAGCCTTGGTGAACTGCTTGATTAAGCCGAGCTTGATGTGCAGCGGTGGGAAGAGTATTCTGTCTCTGTCCACCAGAGGGTCGTTGATGACGTTCCTTTCTTTGCATGGCACCAATTCCTCCCGCACAGGCCAGTCCTTCTTCGTGTAATGCTGAGCACGGTCCCTACTATCCCACATGCACAGAAAACATGGGTACTTGGTGAAGCCAGACTGTTGTCCCAACAAAAGGTTCACCATCTTCAGGTCAACACAAATAAACCACTTATGCTGATCATAACCAATTTTCTCCAGCACGTACTTCACCGCTTCATACTTCTCCTTCAGTGTAGTCGAGTGAGCGATGGGTACAGAGGCAAACTGGTTGCCGTTGTGCAGCAGAACACATTTCAGTGATCGCTTGCTGCTGTCAATGAACAGTCTCCAATCTTTGGGTTCGTACTGTGGCACTCCAAGCTTGAGCAGAAGCGCATGTCATAAATTGGCGCATGTAGGTATTGTACATTCTTCAGAGTTCGTTATTTCAAGAAATACAACTTTTTTGTATCACATTATTACAAAATCTGCCCCATTAACTTTAGTTTTGATCCACGAACTTTATGCTTTGCCTCACCAATTTTTGGAAGATTTTGAGGTTTTATGACTTCAAACTGATCCCTTTTCGACATAATCACCCAGAACTATCGTACCTGAATACTTCTTGTCATTAAAATAATTATTTCCAATCAAAACAATTATTTGACATGACATTTTACCCCCACCAACTTCTTCTAAAATGCTCCACACATGCGTACATGTGAACAAAAATGTAAAAAACGACATGTGGCCATATCTCAAAAACTTGACCTGATTGAACAAAACTAATGTGAGTTTTGGATTCAGCGCATCAGATTCATCCTAAATCAGCTTAAAAAATGCAGACAACAAATTTGTTGTTGACCAGTGTAATCAAACAACTTGATGCAGTCGAGTAAAGATCGCCGGTGCCGAGGAGGACACGACTGGGTGAAAACGGACAACGAGAACGTCGACAGCGAACCCGTGACATCTGCGACGCCAACGGGGCCCACGCCGGCACTGACGTCAGTATGCACACCCCGGCGCAAGACGACACCCGTTTCAGACGCGCCAGCAGCACCAGGACGAGGCACACCGAGGCGCGCGATCCTTCAGATTCCACCATCGGCCCCTGAAACCCTGAGAGCCCCATCCCCACTGGGGCCCGATGTGACACCACCAGCACCAGCAATAGGTCAACGCCGATCCACCAGAGCGACCAGCGTGCCTGCCTGGCACAAGGACTACTCCATGGAAGAGTCACACGATGGGCGATATAAACTTTTGTTCATTCATTAAACTTAATATTTTCTCAGCCTTTATCTATTAACATAATAAAGACTCGGAGGGAGATAGAGAACATTGTACTTTACGGTACTTCTACATATCGACGGTCCCCTGTGCCAGTGCGCATGCGCAGCCGGAGCCGGAGCCAGGGATGTTGTGGGCGTTTCAACCTGTTCAATACTTGTTTGATTATTGTCGTTCCACGCTAATAAAGTGGTCGAACAAATTGAACTCTGTTCTTCTTTAATGATGAACAGTCATTCGATAATGAGTGAGGAAAGTGAAAAAAAACAAAAACTTTATCGTTAAGAAATCGTTGTGGCCTGTTCCAAATCAAGGTGAGGTTGAGCAGACCAAAAAACATGGAGGCTTCAGACCCCAGTGAGGTTACCCAGTAATCCCCTTCAGACAGCAAGGTGGCCGAGGATCACCTGATGAAGGATATAATTAAATAAGGCCGTTAATTATCTTCAAAAGGGATGTTTAAATTAACCCAAACACCCAATTTTCACTCTTGCACTTCCTTGGAGTTTTCTTTGTACGCATACAAAGTTCCACGCTGATAGGTTTCATGGTTTTGGAATTATGAAGGACACACACACACACACACACACACACACACACACACACACACACACACACACACACACACACACACACACACACACACACACACACACACACACACTGCCTTTTTTCAGTATAGATTTTCATCAAGTATAAACATTTCCATCCTCATTATATATACGTCGATAATGAAGATCATTTTGGGTCATTTTTGGACTACAGTATTGTATTCGTCCTCACGCTTTCCTCCAACCTCCCTAGCCTCATGTGTTGTACCACTTTAACAGTCTGTCAATTCAGCTCATGACTTCATTTAGAGTTCTTTGTTGACATAATTGAGAGCACAAAATGCATTGTATAAATTTTCTGTAAACATCATTTCCACAACTTTCTCACCCCACCAGTCATTTCTGTGTTGTTTGAAATGCAGTACTGTGTCAATGTTATATTGAAATGAAAACGATGGGAATGGTGAAAGCAGTGTCGATGAACCTTTAACCCATACTTTCATTTCCCACTGGAAAACATTTGATCCAACACATGTGGGGTGCCCTCAAGGCAGAATATCAAGTGGCATTGGTGCACTTTCCAATTAGGTCACGAGGATACATCATATGGCAATAGTGCAGTGGGTGGGTTGGAGCATTTACAATTGTAACAATGTTGCAAAATTCTATGATCCATGAAATACATTATTAGGTTTTCTGAACAAAAGAAAGTAGCTCACTGGCAGGATCATCTTGACATGCACTTGCCTTTGAGCTGTCTAGCCTGAGTTTGAATCTCGATCCAGCTTCATATTATCATCCTTGTGTTTAACATGTCGGGAGATATATTAGATGTAAACTGTCCAGCGGAATGACTTGCCTGCCAGCACTGATTGTTGGTGGATGTCAAAGATCACATGGTGTCTTTCAAGCTTGTAGGTTAGTTATCGCCCTCATTCTGAATAAATTACAAATTCCTGCCCTGACTGACAACTGGAAAGGCAAAGAGGCAAACTATCCAGCAAAACCGTTACCCAGGAACTGCGACAGCACTAAGGCATTGTGAAGAGTATGATACTGAAATGTGCAAAGGAGGGAATGGTAACCGCCATTACGTGGTTGTGCTAATGTAAACATTGTCATGTCTGTGTATGTAGTTTGTGGATTTCCACACATGTGTCATTTAATAACATGTGTATATATATATATATATATATATATATATATATATATATATATATATATATATATATATATATATATATATATATATATATATAGATATAGATATATATATATATATATGTATATATATATATGTATATATATATATGTATATATATATATATATGTATATATATATATATATATATATATATATATATATATATATATATATATATATATATTCAGTAGAAGTTATGTGTCCCACAGATTTCTTACTCATCTCTCGTTATTCTTATTTTATTCATTACGAGCAAAGGTACCCAGCATTCTGGATCTCTCTTCCCACCCCTTCCCCTCATACATCCCAACCCCTCCCTCCACCCATACTACCCCTCCCCTCCATCCTTCCACCGTCACTCCCTCCAGATTCCCACCCCATTACTCCCTCCAGATTCCCACCCCTTCACTCCCTCCAGATTCCCACCCCATCACTCCCTCCAGATTCCCACCCCATCACTCCCTCCAGATTCCCACCCCATCACTCCCTCCAGATTCCCACCCCATCACTCCCTCCAGATTCCCACCCCATCTCTTCTCCCTCCTCCCACCTCTATCCTTCCCATTTTTCCTCCCACAAAGGAATTTTCACAGCATGTATATTCTAAAAAAATCTCTCAGCAATTTCCCCGGTGGCCTCCCGACTAATCAATGACATACTCAGGCATTTCACTCTACCAAACCGATTTTTGTCTCCTCACATGTTTATTTAATACACATAATATGTGAATTACATGTCCATCAGTTTGTTTATAAGCCTTGAATAAGCGAGAAGAGGATGTGAGGGAGAGAGGGGGGTTAACCTCTTACCGTTTCATAGGCAGGCCGATTCAACAGCGTTTTTGTGGACAATCGAAAATTATTCGCCGTTTGAGTTAAATCGACCACGTTGTAACCTGTAGACGGTACAAATATGGTGGTCGACTCTCAGGTTTTTATTGTCAGGTCAGGCCAGATGAGCTCTGTGACTTGCTGCAAGTATCATCCATACCTGTTCCATGGTCGGGTTGTCGGCGACTAAACCATCTCCCCCACCAGGTTTCTGGGTGAGGAGGGTGTATGATATGGACACCCAGCAGGAATAAACACAAAACCTGTCAAAGGGCGGAGGAGCTCCTTGTGAGCCAAGGGCCATCCATACCGAGTGCCCAACTGTGTCTGTGGACGTCCTCCTGCAGTTGGGTTACTTTTTTAGGACTTTGGTGGCAGGATTTACACTCCGGCCACCGTAAAACCCTTCACTCTGCAAAACACAAGAAAAACACAAAGAAATCTGAAAACCCACTCCCGATCTCCTGTGTAGCTGCCCTCCACAGGGCAGCTTACCAGATGACGGGATTGGGGCAAAGCCTTCGACACCCCCACTCTTTGACAGGAGGAAAACCATGGGGTAACCTTCCTGGTTCAGATTGCGGAAGTGTGTGTCAGGGTGGTGCTGAGGTGTCGTCCACCAGACTGCAGTCTCCTTGGGTTAATCTGAGGATTTCCCTTCGGTTGGGTGCCTGGAATGTCCTATCCCTAAGGGAGGATGATCACCTGTCTCTGTTATCATCTGAACTCAAGCATTGGAATATCGGTATTGCAGCACTCTCTGAGGTTCGGAGATCAGATAATGACGGGTGGTTACACCTATTATTGGTCTGGTCGCTGTGATGGTTACCATGCCAAATGAGTTGCTGCAGCTGTGTCCAATAAGCTGACTCCAATGACAATTGAGGTAACACCAGTCAACAAGCTCCTTAGGAGACTCAGGATTCGTCACTCCTTGGGTGTCGTTTCCCTGGTCTCTGTCGAGTGTAGATGCTCCGACTGAGGCGAGTGATCTCACTGTGAAAGACTCATTCCATGCCACGCTCGAGTCTGTGGTTGATCAGTGCCCCAGACGAGATACACTTCTAGTCTTGGGGGATTTCAATGCATCGACTGGAACTGATAGGGATGGTTATGAGACGTGTTGATCCCCATGGGCCTGGAACTATGAACCAGAATAGTACTAAGTTCCTTGACTTTGCAAGAAGTGGCTGGTTGGGGTGGCTTGGTTCATGGTTTCAGCACCCACAAGCTCATCGCTGGACTTGGTATTCCAACGCTGGCGGTGTGGCAAATGAGATTGACCATGTGCTCATTGATGGTCACTGGAGGATGATCCAGAACTGCAGGGTCCACCGGAGTACTCAGTTCCTCAATACCGACCACAGGCTTGTGGTAGCAACTCTGAAGTTGCAGCTTAAATCTGGGAGAATGGTGCCATCCCAGCCAAGGCTGGATGTTGGAATGCTCACGGATGACAGGGTAGCTGAGGAGTTTGTGAACAGGTTGATTGGGGATTTGGGGGGTCTGGGTGCTTCGTGGAATCCTGAGGATTTATGGAGTGCCTTCAAAACCACCATCCTCGATGTTCTATATGTATATATATATATATATATATATATATATATATATATATATATATATATATATATATATATATATATATATATATTGTCGCGAATTTGCGACCGCCGGCGTGCGATCGGCCACGTGACTCGAACCGCGGCACGTCGCCCATCGGACGGACAATTCTGTCGTGACTCTCTCGGACTAACGCCGGGAGCTAGTCACGGGTGGGCCTTTCGGCCTCACCACGATTGTGCCAATCGGCCACCCACGTGGGATAGGGTTGTTCGCCAAACTCGACCTACCTAAGTACCCACGCGGATGGTAAACCGGGCGATCGCACCTCGCTGCAGGTCGACTCCAGACATGAGCCGCTTGGGCGGCCCGTTCCGTGCTATCGGGATAACTGAGCGGTGTTATCGTCGGCCTCGACGGTTCCGATTAATTATCGGGCGAATTAAGCCCACTACGAACCCTTTACGTGAAGCAGGATGGAGAGTCAACAAAGGGAAGGACGCAGCGAAACGGGGAACAAGTTCACACATGCAATTTATTCACACAGACACAGACACAAAGCACACATATACAGCCAAACAGAATCAGAATGCACATTAAGCAAATGCAAGAAGAAAACAATAAAATCAACGACGACGCAGAGCTACAACCGACTAAGACCGACACACGGCAAGACTTAAACAGTTTTGTTTAAGTCTTGCCGTGTGTCGGCAATAATCCACGCAGAAACGCGTGGTCCAATCTTTCTTTTTAACCAACACAACTGTTGGCATCCAAAGACTTTCCGAAGACTCATTGACACCTGCGCTCAGCATCTTTTGTACCTGCTCGTCAGCTTCCTCCTTCTTGCTCGAAGGGAGTCGTCGCGCGGGCTGATGAATCGGCCGGGCCTCACCGGTGTGGATCTGATGTTTCACCAGGCCTGTGCGTCCAATGTCCTTGGGAGACAAAGAGAAGATTCCCAAATGCTGGCTAATTAGTTTGTGTAAGGTCTCCCGTTGGGCTTCCTCTAAATCTGCATGACTCATTTACCATCTCGCAAATGAGATTGGGCCAATTCCTATCGCATTCTAGAGATTCCCTCTGGGGTCGATCCGGCCAGATATTCTCATCTCTCACCTCTGCGACATTAATAACTGGGGTGCAGCCTGCCACCTTTGTGCTCCATCCTATAGTGTATGGTTCTGTGCGAACATTAATTACCTTGACGGCCACCACAGGCCCGTAAATATTTACAAGGGTACAACCCATGACTAAGCCCGGGATTGGTTGCCCCACCAGCTGCTCGACTCAACCACAGGGTTGCCGCCAGGTTGAGTGAGCCTGCCATCATGCCGGGACTATTGCCCCAGCACCCGGGGGATTGGTCACTGGATCAGGACCCTCCAGCTCCACCTTCTCGTCCGTGCTCACACCCCTTAGTGGCAGCTCTTCGAAACCCACCTGCATGATACCCTGGTCCAGATCGATTTTACATTCGCTGGCGGTTAACAAATCCAACCCGAATAGATATGGGTCGCACACCTCCGCCACCTAAACCTCGACTCTCTTCCTTAACCAACCCAACTTAAGGGTCACAAAACCACACCATATGATGGGAGCCATTGCACCGGTAGACAGCTGCAGGCCATGATTTTCCAGATGGCAGATATCATCCCAGCTGTCTATGCTCGAATCTAGGATCACAGGGCTGATGATCGTGGCGCTTCTTCCTGTGTCCACCACGACATCTACCCCTGCGCCGGCAATTTTCCACCGAATTGTCAAACTACCAATGCCAATTTGGCCACAATAAATGACCGGTCGCATCGATGAGGGCACCTTTCTATCTATCAGAGCCGAACATGGCCCTATATGGCCGGCACATACTGGTTTCCTGGGGCCTGGCAGGGGGCTGTTGAGGGCTGGCTCATCCGGTCCGTATGGGGTGGAGTTGGTGGTCCTGGATAGCGGTCTATCTCTGTGTGGAGCTCTGTAGTCCCGCGACAGATGATCTCTCAGACTACAATGAAAACACCTTACCTGGTAAGGTGTATGCCTCCGATACTCCAAATTCCCCCCCCCCCAACCTCTGTAATTCCAAGTTTGAACAATTATCGGTGGCCTACCGGGTGCCATCATCAGAGCCACCTGCCATGGTCCAGACCTCGCCAACTGGCGGTTTACCATGCCCCGAACCATTTCCTCCCAGTCCGCCCTCCTTTCAGGGGCGGCTCCTCCTGTGGACCCGCTGTTGTGCATAGGGCCCGCCAGACTCATGGTGGGTGGGCGCCACATGGCCAGCTGAGCTCCACAGTCAGATTACGACAGTGCCTGGATAAAATGGTCCAGCACGCCCAAAGCATTTCCTCCAGGTCCGCCCTCCTTTCGGGGGCAGCACCTCCCGTGGACCCGCTGTTGTGCATAGGGCCCGCATGACTCATGGTGGGTGGGCGCCACATGGCCAACTGAGCCCCACAGCCAGATAACGACAGGGCCTGGATAAAATGGTCCAGCACCAGTCTTTCCTGCACGGGCGCTGCCATGTCCGCATACGCAATCCCGACTGCGCGGCAAATGTCGTGAGCCAATTCCCCAATGGACTCCTGGGGTTTCCTTTTACAGTTTGCGAGCTGAGTTTTAACAATCTCGCTCTGCTGTTCGATACCAAATCAGTTGTTTAGAGCTGAACTGAGGCCTGCCAGGGTAATGGCCCCAGGGGGGAAGGGTGGTCAGATCCACGGCTGCTGCACCGCACAGTGCTGCTACAAGGTGCATCCCACCTTCGTCCGGGCCCCAACCGTTACCCCAACACACGTGATCAAACTGCGCCAAGTATGCCCGCAGGTCGCTCTTGCCGTCATATTGTGCGAGCTGCACTGTGCAGCTTTCCGGGGTTCGAATCCCATACGCCGTTCCATACGGGACCGACACTGGGGCGAATCCTCTGTGTCCACATGGTGTATCGTGCATGGGGGACTCATGTCTCCCAGCTGTCCAACTACCCGCTACTCCTATCTGAGCCGATGCCTGACTGATATTCTATCACTCACCAACACAATCCATTCTCACACATTCCGGTTCACTCGCTCTTGGCACACCCTCCGTTACATTGACACTTTGCACATTGGGCACTCCAAGAAACCCCGGGTCTGTCACACCCAAGCTCGATAAACACCCATTTGCATCATGCACACAACCGGAGTTGCCATAACCCACCTTCACTGTACTCACCTCTTCCCGGTTCGTCTCAAGGACCTGTGTCCTCTTCGCTTGATCTTTGAGCACTTTTTTTTTAGTATACCTTGTCGAGGCGCATGTGAGAGCTAACACAACGCACAGCAAGGGGGGCATGAGACAAGAGGGGCGGGAGTGGGAGGACAAAACAGTGGGGAACAGAGACATTAGGAGATCTGTGGAAGGGAGAGGGGTGGGGCGGGGAACATGGGGAATACAAGATGGACATTGCAGGGACTTTCAGGAGGTAAAGCAGGGAATTTGAAGGAGGTGGGCTTGGGTGGATTATCAGGGGTAGAAAAAATCGAGAATTTGGATGGGGGATGATAAGAGGTGTTGGTGAACAGCTGTTTTGAAGGCATGGAGGGAAGAATGGGATTGAATAGAGTGAGGGAGTTTATTTCAAAGGCGGGAAAAAAGAGGAATGAAATAGTGAAGGTGAGCAGCGATTCGTGATTTTGGTAGTTTTACCAGAAGGGGGTTGTTGGCGGACCTTGAGCACCCTGCGGAAATGTCGTGGAGACAAATCGCAGAGAGAGCAGTGGGGGCGAGGCTGGAGAGGAGATGGTAGAAGACAGAAAGACCACCGACCAGCCTGCGGTGAGAGAGTGAGAGGCCCAAAGACTCGCTCTCATTGCGGGAGATGCCAATGATCCGAAATGCCTTGGTTTCCACAGCGTGAAGCCAAGAAAGGTGGGAGGCAGGAGCACCAGCCCAAAGGGGGAGCAGTACTCCATCAGGCTGCGGATGAAAGCTTTCTAAGTGGTCAGGAGCTCAGGTGGACCGAGGAAGGACTTTGCATGACGGAGGATTCCCAGTCAGCGACTGGCTTTGTAGGCGAGGTTTGAAATGTGACTTTCCCAGGAAAGGTCATGGCAGATAGCGAGACCCAGAAGCTTGAAAGAAAGGACTTCTTCCAGAGGATTGTTGAGAAAGTGGATGGGGTGTGGGGGGGGGGGTTCTAAACGGTCCTTTCGGAGAGACATAGTGAGAGTGTGAGATTTGTCCGGATTGAAAGACATGTTCCACGAGTTGGACCAGTTTGTGATTTTATCCAGATCTGCAGTGAGCGAAGAAGCTGCTACTTGCCGGTCTGAGGGATGACCGATGGTACAGAAAGAGGGTGGAGTCATCAGCAAAGGGATATAGAGGATTTTTCAGAGAGTCGGAGAGATCATTGATGAAAACCAGAAAAAGAACAGGGCCCAGAACGCTACCTTGAGGAACTCCAGCCTGGACAGGAAGAGGGGATGAAAGAACTCCATTTCAGGCCACACATTGACTGCGACAGGAGAGGAAGTCTGCGAGCCATGAGTGTAGATGGCCTTGGATACCATAGGAAGAGAGTTTGGTGAGCAGAGCAGGGTGCCAGACTGTGTCAAAAGCACGTGATATGTCCAGGGATACAGCTCGGATTTCCTGTCTGGCATTGGGGACCTCCATCCATTGTTGGGAGAGCAGAAGCAACATATCCAGGTTAGAGTGACCTGGTCTGAAACCAAATTGATTATCAGAAATCAAGCCATTGGAGAAGAGGAAGGATTTAATGTTTGAAGCGATGATGGATTCCATAACCTTGCTGATGATGGGGAGAAGGCTGATTGGTCTGTAGTTGCAGGGATCTGTTTTTGCACCTTTTTATGCAGGGTGGTAATGTTTGCTGATTTCCAAGCAGATGGCAGATGACCTTGAGCAAATGAGAGGGTGAATATAACAGAAAGAGTGTGAGCAAGAGCAAAAGAGCAGGTTTTTAGGACACGTGGACCGGCTCACCTTCACTGTTTCATTCCTCTTTTTTCCCGCCTTTGGAATAAACTCCCTCACTCTATTCAATCCCATTCTTCCCTCCATGCCTTCAAAACAGCTGTTCACCACCACCTCTTATCATCCCCCATCCAAATCCTCGATTTTTTTCTACCCCCGATAATCCACCCAAGCCCACCTCCTTCAAATTCCCTGCTTTCCCTCCTGAAAGTCCCTGTAATGTCCATCTTGTATTCCCCATGCCATCTGGACCGGTTGCAGAATCTGAGTCGAGGTTTGACAGCAAGCTCTCCACCTTGTCAGGAGAAACGGACACAGAGTCCAGGGACAGTTGGGTGCGACTGGGTAAGGTGGGTAGAGAAAGTGATGGGTTTTGGACACAACATTTAGTTGCAAACACCAAACACTTTGCACTGCAAACACCGAGCACCAAGCACTGCAAACACCGAGCACTTTGTTTTTCTACAGCACTTTGTCACACTGTAAATATAACATGTTCATGTATTCAATAATCTCCTCCTTTACTCTTCCACCCATTTCTACCAGTTTTGCTTTGATTTCAATTATCTCGGTTTTTTTTCCTCATTAATCTCCTCTTTTACCTTCGTTAATTCCCAATGTGCCCCTTGTATTTCCCCCTCCAACGTCACCTTCATTGTTTCTGTTTGTGTTTTCATTTCTCGTTCCTTTGTCCCCATGACACCTCCTCTACTCTCTTTGTGAGTTCCTCGTGTACCATTTTACATTATTTTTGAACAGCTGTCATCTGTATTTTTTTTATTCCTTTTGGGTGGCTCTTAGCTCCTTTATCACCCCTGTGTTCTTCTCTAGTTGTTCCTTCAATTCATTCTGTCCTATCGTCAGTCCTTCTACCTCCTTTGTTATGTTCCCAATCTCTCCCATCAGTCTGGCCTCGCTCTCCTTCACCTCTTCCCGGACACCGATCCTGCACTCCCTTACCCCCTGTCGCACGGCCACCATTTCTCTGCCCATCGCTTCACTCATCTCCCTTTTTATTTCATCGCCCATCACGTCCATTTTGCTGCTGTTTTCGTCCATTTTTTTGCTCATCACGTCCATTCTGCTGTTGTTGTTTTGGTCCATCATTTTTATTTGTGCGTTTTCTTCGCTCATCATGTCCATTCTACTGCTGTTTTCGTTCATTTTTCTACTCATCATATCCATTCTGCTGCTGTTGTTTTGGTCCATCATAGTTATTTGTGCCATTAATTGCCTCATGAACAACATAGTGTCATTCTCCGCCTGCACTGGCTGTGATAACCCGCCGTTCTGCACTATCGGCGCTGCATTTTCCTGAGGCCGAGGGTGGGAGATATTTTCCACCTCTCTCATTGCATCCTCTTCACCCTCCGTTGTGACTTCATGCGGTTCCTGGATCAATTCCTTATCCATATTTACATCGTCTACATGGCCCACCGAGGCCTGCCTGTGTTGGTCCTCCATTGTCCACACCAATACAATTTTAATATAATTTAGTCTAAACAGCTCTAAATTTTGCGGTGCGTGAAGTGCAACACAGTTCCAAATATCCCACTCCCGACACCAGTTTGTTACGGCCATGGGTACCGAGTATATTATGAGAGGGTTAATCCTCATTTCTCCTCGGAAGAACCGGACCTGGGGCCACCACTCACAATTAACTTTGTGGTACAGTGGGTTGCTTAACAACCATGAATGCCAATTGGTTAACCACGAGTTTCAGTGTCCACCATTTAATTTGCCGTTTAACTAGAGGTCACATGACCTCCTGACCGGGGAACACTCCCTCGGCGATGCACCAATCTTATCTTTATTAGATCTTAAGTAAGGCAGCCGAGCGTTTACCGCTGGTGCACACCGACCAGGGTCGGCGTCATGGGAGGGCATTCGCAGGCCATGCCTCCCCAAATTACTTATTGTGCCCCCCCCCACCCACCCGCAGGCCAAGCCTTTGGCACCAAACTTTGCCGTGTGTGTGTGTGTGTGTGTGTGTGTGTGTGTGTGTGTGTGTGTGTGTGTGTGTGTGTGTGTGTGTGTGTGTGTGTGTGTGTGTGTGTGTGTGTGTGTGTGTGTGTGTGTGTGTGTGTGTGAAAGAGAGCGACTTTGCAGCATGTTTTTTCAATTGGAACTGGGTTGGTGTGTTGGTTGTTGATGGCAAACTCTTATTATCAAGCATTTACATCATATATTGAGTTCTCGAATGGCAGTTTGTGCCCTCCCCCATGGTTACCCTAATGCCCCCCCCATTAGATTTGTTCTGATGCCGACTATGGCAGTTTGGGAATTACCTCCCAGTCTATCTTGGTTCTGGCAATGCTGGATCAATGGAAGGAAACAAGCACAGAGAGGTTGAAACGTCAACAAGGAATTTATTGTTATTAAAAAAAAATAGATTGAATAACTTTTTATTTCCTTGTGGTGTAAATGGAGGAATTCAAATCAATCAAAATAATCAATCAACAAAATAATCTAAGTTAAAGAAAGAATTCAACAAACAGTTATAGAAAAATAGACAGAGAAGATGCTTATCACTTTGCCTGACTTAACAATTAAACACAAGACATGGGTACCCAGCAGATCATTCAGGGGGAAAAGAAATCCAGTCTCGGCTTACCAAGACAGAAGTCATCGTGCGTCTAATAAAATGTCCCAACATGTGTGAGTGTGCCTTGGTCTGCTGCCAGCGCTCTGCCTCACCTTGCACCCACCCGCAAATAGGCTTGAACACCAATTGACGTCACGTCATCACCCCCAGGAACCAGGTCCGCCAAGAATCAGGTACGCCAAGAGCCAGGTACTGAGCAGAACCAGCAGGAATGGTCTAACCGTCAGGAGCTATCAGGAGCTGTAACCAACGGGCAGCTGTAAGGAGCTGTAAGTAACGGGCAGGAGCTGTAAGGAACCATCACCAGCTGTCAGGAACTGTTACCAACCGTCACCAATGGTCAAGAGCTGTAAGGAACCATCACCAACGGTCAGGGGCTGTAAAGAACTGCCACCAATGGTCATGAGCTGTAAGGGACCATCACCAGCTGTTAGCAACAGTCAGGAGCTATCACCAACCGTAACCAACGGTCACTTCCGGTTCCGGTTTTTGAGCGGCAAGAGGTCTCCTTCGGGGCTCCCTGCTGACATTCTCAAAGTTAAGTTCCGGTTGTTTTTTGTCCCGTTTTAACTGTTTAATTTTCTCACCTACATGTTAATGTGTGTTCCTAGTTCGGTTTTGTTTCAAAAATCGTGCTATTTTGTGAGTATTTATGTCGACGTTCTTACCTGGTGTTTGAGGCCTAGTCCTAGGCTTGAGGCCTACCGGTTCCACTTGGTGTTCGATCGTTTTTTTTTTGTTTGTTTGTTTGTTTTTTCTCCCCATTTCCTTCAATTTCTATCCTCCCCATTACCTTCAATTTTCATCTTCCCCACTTTCCAAACATCCCCCATTCTCCCAACTAATCTCTTTCTTATCTCAAAAAAAAAAAAAATATATATATATATATATATACCCAACAACAACAACAACAACACGCTCAACTTCTCCCGATTCTGCTACTTCTTCTTCCTCTTAACTTCCTCCTCGTCTTCCTCGATTTCTTTTTTTTTTTTTTTACACTTCCATGACCAAATCTGTTGAACTCTCTCATACATTAATATTAACAACAAAAACGATCTTATAATGCTTCATCTTCCTCTCTCACACATGTGGTACTCTTTACTGTTTCACAATGCACTACTCTTCTGCTATTTTAACAGACTGCTCTCATTTCGACCTCTCCTTCATTCCTTGCCTAAAAAATCCAACTATTACAGCTTCTTCTCTCCATGCTCTGAATTCGCCTTCATTGCATCCATCAAGAATTGTGTTAAATCGCATCTCTGACCTAAAACTTTTTAAAAACCACAGTTTGCCATGGATGCTCGCTTTCCATCAACCATTCTTTTCCAACTTCAGTGCCAACTCACCCCCCTCACCCTCACTCTCACTCTCAAAGCAACCATCCCACTCTTCTCCCTCTAAGCCTCCCTCTCACCTCTTTCAAAAATTCCCCCTCACCTTTCTCCCACCTTTCATCCCCCTCACTCTTCCTTCTCTAAGTTGCCCCCCCCTCTCATCCACCAACCTGCCTCCCTCCACTGCCCTCTCACCTCCATCTCTTCACTCCACCTCCTCAAATCCTCAACTGCCATCTTCCTTGTCTCTTGTCCCCCTCTCTCCCCAGCACCACAGAGCCTTTTCTCCTCCTCATTCGGCCCCCTCCCCTGCTATTCTGCAATACCCCACACTCCTTCAGCAACCCTCCTTACCTCCCCCTCGTCCCTCGTCCTACCCTCCCCCGCCCCCTCCACCTCCTGCACCCAAAGCCTCCTCCCCTACCTCTTCATTAAAAGTGTGGACCTCAAATATTCGGGGCCTTCGCTCAAACCTTTCAGATCTTTCCATGCAGGTTGCCACTGACAAACCAGACATTATCTGCCTAACAGAAACTTTCCTCTCCCAAGACGTCTCTGACTCCCAAGTATCTCTCCCTGGTTACTCGCTCTTACGGTATGACAGACCTGAGCCTCGTCCTGGTGGAGGTGTTGCTCTCTTCATCAAAGACTCTATTCCTCACTCTCCCTGCACTGCTCTCACTCCCCCACACCCCCAGGAATACCTCTGGCTTCGGCTTCCCCTCCACTCCCACCTCATGTTTATATGTGTACTGTACCGTCCACCGAACAGTGATGACTCCATCTACACCTCACTCTCCGAGAAACATGGACCATCTTCTATCTTCTCATCCAAACTCTCTCTTCCTCTTATGTGGCGACTTCAATTGTCATCACGCCAGTTGGCTAGGTGTGGGTACCTCTCTCACCTGCCATGGGACATCAGCAAAAGCTTTCTGTGACTCATTGGGACTGACTCAATCGGTCAGCTTCGCGGCCCGGATCTCAACCAATGGTACTCCATCTCTTCTGGATCTGATTTTGACAAATTTCCCTGACAATATCTGCTGCTCTTCCTTCGCTCCAATTGGTTCTTCTGACCACGTCCTTGTTAAAGTGGACATCTCTCTGGCTGTTATCAGAGAACCTCCTCACCGCCGTCGAGTCTGGCATTTCACTCAAGCCGACTGGCAGGGTCTGCGAGCAGCCATCAAACTTACAGACTGGTCTCCTATCACTACTTTCTCAAACATCAACTCATCCTGGGAATTCTTTCAAAGAAACTTGCTCTCCCTCATGCACAGATTTATCCCCTCTCGTGTTCAGTTGTCTTACCCTTCCTCCCGCCCTTGGTTTACTGAAGCTTGTGGCGAGGCAGTTGTCCTGAAACAACTTGCCTTTGCCTCATGGAAAGCAAACCCAACTGAGGGCAATCTCAGTTCTTTCCACAAAGCTCGGAACAAGTGTGTAGCTACCCTCAGGAGAGCCAGAAAACAACATCTTTCTCATCTCAAGTCTGAACTCTCAAACCTCTCTCCCTCCTCAAAATCCTGGTGGCGTTTAATCAAATCTGTTTCTGGTGTATGTTCCCCCTCCATCCCCTCCCTTACCTCAAATGGCCGCACTGCTGATTCCACACGTGATAAAGCTGAATGTCTAAACTCGGTGTTTGCAGCTAAATCTTGTGTCCCAAACCCATCACTATCTCTACCCACTTTACCCAGTCGCACCCAACTGTCCCTGGACTCTGTATCCTTTTCTCCTGACAAGGTGGAGAGCTTGCTTTCAAACCTCGAGTCAGATTCTGCAACCGGTCCAGACGGCATCAGCCCACGTGTCCTCAAAGCCTGCTCTTCTGCTCTTGCTCACCCTCTCTCTGTTCTATTCACCCTCTCATTTTCCCAAGGTCATCTGCCATCTGCTTGGAAATCTGCTAACATCACTGCCCTGCATAAAGGTGCAAAAACAGATCCCTGTAACTATAGACCAATCAGCCTTCTACCAATCATCAGCAAGAATATGGAATCCATCATCGCATCAGACATGAAATCCTTCCTCTTCTCCAATGGCTTGATTTCCAATCAACAATTTGGTTTCAGACCAGAGTCACTCTACCCTAGATATGCTGCTACTGCTCTCCCATCAATGGATGGAGGTCCTCAATGCCAGACAGGAAATCCGAGCCGTATCCCTGGACATATCACGTGCTTTTGACACAGTCTGGCACCCTGCCCTACTCACCAAACTCTCTTCCCATGGTATTCAAGGCCATCTCCACTCATGGCTCGCAGACTTCCTCTCCTGTCGCAGTCAACGTGTGGCCCTAAATGGAGTTCTTTCATCCCCTCTTCCTGTGCAGGCTGGAGTTCCTCAAGGTAGCGTTCTGGGCCCTGTTCTTTTTCTGGTTTTCATCAATGATCTCTCGGACTCTCTGGAAAATCCTCTATTTCTCTTTGCCGATGACTCCACCCTCTGCCGTACCATCTGTCATCCCCTCAGACCGGCAAGCAGCAGCTTCTTCGCTCACTGCAGATCTGGATAAAATCACAAACTGGTCCAACACGTGGAACATGTCTTTCAATCCAGACAAATCTCACACTCTCACTATGTCTCTTGAAAGGACCGTTTACAAAACCCCCCATCCACTTTCTCAACAATCCTCTGGAAGAAGTCTTTTCTTTCAAGCTTCTGGGTCTCACTATCTGCCATGACCTTTCCTGGGAAAGTCACATTTCCAACCTTGCCTCAAAAGCCAGTCGCCGACTGAGAATCCTCCGTCGTGCAAAGTCCTTCCTCGGCCCTCTTGAGCTCCTGACCACTTACAAAGCTTTTGTCCGTAGCCTGATGGAGTACTGCTCTCCCCTCTGGGCTGGTGCTCCTGCCTCCCACCTTTCTCGACTTCACGCTGTCGAAACCAGGGCTTTTAAGATCATTGGCATCTCCCGCAATGAAGCTGAGTCTTTGGGCCTCTCACTCAATCACCGCAGGTTGGTCGGTGGTCTTTCTGTCTTCTACCGACTCCTCTCCAGCCTTGCCCCCCCTGCTCTCTCTGCGATTTGTCCCCACCACATTTCCACAGGGGCGCTCAAGGTCCGCCAACAACCCCCTTCTGGTAAAACTACCAAAATCACGAATCACTGCTCATCTTCACTCTTTCATTCCTCTTTTTTCCCGCCTTTGGAATAAACTTCCTCACTCTATTCTTTCCCATTCTTCCCTCCAGGCTTTCAAAACAGCTGTTCACCACCACCTCTTATCTTCCCCCATCCAAATCCTCGATCTTTTCTACCCCCGATAATCCACCCAAGCCCACTTCCTTCAATTCTCCTGCTTTCCTTCCTGAAAGTCCCTTTAATGTCCATCTTCCCCTCGCCATGTTCCCCGTCCCATCCCCATCCCTCTCCCTTCCACATTTCACCTGTGTCTGTTCCCCAATGTTTTGTCCCTTCCACTCCCGCCCCTCTTGTCTCATGCCTCATTGCTGTGAGTTGTGTGTTAGCTCTCATACGAGCCTCGACCAAGGTATACAAAAAAAAAAAAAAAAAAAAAAAAAAAAAACGGTCAGGAGGCATCACCAACGGTCAGGAGTTAGGTTGGAACCGCCACCAATGAACCGCCACCAATGGGCAGGAGCTGTAAGGAACCGTCACCAGCTGTCAGCAACGGTCAGGAGCTATCACCAACTGTCAGCAACGGTCAGGAGCTATGTCTAGCAGAGCCTCATAGAACTTCTTTTTTGTCTTCCTTCGGAAAGTGGTTCTGCATTCAAAGCTACAATTGCTAATATGCAAAAGCAAAAATATTTGTATTCTTGCTAAATTAAAGAAGTGCAAAGGATGAAGCACTGATCTTTAAGAGACTTTGGACTTATTAACTCTAATAATCTAAATTTACTATTATGTGTTTCACAATAACCATAATATGTAAGTCATTCAGTGAGTGATAAACTGAATGACAAGGCAATAAATCCCATCAAATTCTACTCAGAACTGCATTGACAGTGCATATGTGAACCATTGTGCAACATCACTCAGGCTCAAAGTGCAAATTTTATTCAAATTGGAGCAAATATGCAAATGTGCTTTCACTCTCATTTCGCAAAATTTACAACGTGTCCAATAATTGATATAATAATAACGAATTGAAAAGCATCTGGACAGTTTCAGCTTAAAGTTTCTAAACACAGATGGTGAAGGAATTGATGTAAACATGAAATCTGCATCTGATAATTGAAGCTTCTCACATTATAAATTGAGTTCTCGTACAAGCAGCGTTAACAATACACCATAACATCTTAGAGGGTACCATGATGCACTGTCGTTGGCTGAAAGGTTGTGTAATAATTCAGATGAAATCGTTTCTGCTTTGTCATCCCTGATATCGAAACTTTTCATTTTCACTGTGGTGCATCTGTGTGTAAACAGATTAAGAAACATCATCAGGAAATCCAGATTCATGAAAGGACTTTTTAAGTCAGGAACCTGCAGAAAAAGATTGGAAGGAGGTCTAAGTCGAATGTGGGCAAGTCCATCTTTTATTACAGTGTGTGTCAATCATTGTGCATTATGTTACCATTAATGTGTTATGGCTCAAGAAGCAGAGTAAAAAGGATTTAGGTTTGACATTAGCCACAAGGGTATATGAGAGCAGGTAGACATGCAACAGAAACGAGTAAGGTTAGGTTTCGAAAGAGTAAAGAAATTATTAATTAGGAATGGTATTCAACTGGGTCCTGCAAATGGGAGGTGATATTTGGGTGCTGCCCTACTGAAGATTTGAATGACAATGATGGAACTGCAAAGCTACATCAGCAGAGAATCAGCTTCCAGTGAAAAAGGCACGAACTGTGGGACTGGCAAAAATCTAGGACACATGAACCAATGAGAATTTTGTTCATCTTACACTGTACAATTACTCTGTATTATGAAATGGCACGGAGCTAGGTTTAACAGACAGAATCTGGAATGCATGCATATTGGTAGTGTTGAAAGCATCACACCCTTCTTCTTGTTGTGTTTCTATCCAATATTAAGGCTCACAGCAGAGTGAGATGAATGAGGGTAAAAAGGCAATGGACTGATGGGTGAACAGCAAAAAAGAGAGAGAGAGAGAGAGAGAGAGAGAGAGAGAGAGAGAGAGAGAGAGAGAGAGAGAGACAGAGAGAGAGAGAGAGAGAGAGAGAGAGAGAGAGAGAGAGAGAGAGAGAGAGAGAGAGAGAGAGAGAGAGAGAGAGAGAGAGAGAGAGAGAGAGAGAGAGAGAGAGAGAGAGAGAGAGAGAGAGAGAGAGAGATATTGCGTTATTGGCATTATAAGTGATTGCAGGTAGGGGAACACATGACATGGTAGTGCAATGCCTGCTTGAAGCCATGAAGGAAAAGAGGGGAATAAACAGACTCAGGAAGGAAGTTCCAAAAATGTAAGAAAAATATAATAATTGAGTGGAGACGTTTGGTAAGCTTGGATTTTGAGAGTTAAACCAGGAGGGGGTTACTGGTAGAATGTGTGCATCCTGGAAGAGTTGGAGAAGGTTGGAGGGTTTAAGAGAAACCAGAGGGAGCTCAATTAAAGAAGAAGCAAAAAATAAATCGAGAAGCCATGGACCTGTCGGCAAACTGAGAGAAACAAACCTTGTGCTTCGGCTACATTGTGGGTGATACCAATAATGTTGGATGCTTTAAATTCCACAGATTCCAACAGTGACAAAAGTGCAGGGGTGTCATGCCATACAAGAACGTAGTATGACATTGAGCTTTGGATAAAGGCCTTGCAGGTTGTGAGTAGTCCTAATTTATCAAGGAATGACATAGAAAGGCAAAGGATGCCCAGTCATGGCTGGCTTTGGAGGACACCTTTTTATGGTCAGCCCAAGAGAGGTCATGGCTGCTGGTGAGCTCGAAAAGTTCAAGAGATTGAACCGCTTCCATTGGTCCCTCATAGAAATCGATAGGTGGTGATATTTCTGGAGGGAATGAATGAGAATATGCCAGGATTGAAGACTTGTTCCATTTGTCAGACAAATATATAATCAATTCCAGATTAGCAGAAAACAACGTAGCTACTGTCTGTCCGTCAGTGAGATGTGCATACTCTACTGTATGACACAATGTGGATGCATCTGCAAATTGGGAGAGGGCTTCGAGAGCACCAGAGAGGTTGTTTATGTACATTAGGAACAAGACTGAGCTGAAAATTGCTGCCTTGGGGCACTCCAGCCTCAACTGGGAGAGGAGAGAGGGTACCCTCAATGACGTATTGACTGAGTAGAGGAAGTCAGAAAAGCATGTATCATGGCAACCATCTATGTTGCAGCAAGTTTGACACGCAGAGCAGAATGCCAGATGGAGTCGATTGCCTGCATGAGATTTGTCTAGGGAGATGTTCCTGTCCTCTTGCTTGAGATTTAGAGCCTCAGACTATTGTTGAAAGAGTAACAGTTGCATGTCCATAGTTGAGGGACTGGGATATAGACTACAAACTGATACTCAGATATCAGGCTGTTTGAAAAGAGGTAAGACAATGTCAGCAGCAATTTTAGGTTCCGTGACTTCGCTTTAAAGAGGATCTGTTTTTGCACCATTCTTGTGAATGGGAGTGGTGTTCATGTGTTCAGGTGGTGGCCATAGGTGAAGGTAATTGGTTGAGAGAGAGCAGACAAAGGAGATGCAAGAACAGTATCACAGGATTTTGAGAACATGTCACTGATGCCATTTGAGCCCATCGCCGACAGAGTTTTGACCAGACATAATTTTCTCGACGTTATCACTTTTGAAAGCCAGTCAAGAATACAGAGAGTTTGAGGGGCGAAGGTGTGGAAAGAGCAGGATGGGTTGACTACATGAGATTTGGAGGAAAACACTGCATTGTGACACTTTGCTTTGTCTCAAGCAGATTCTATTTTGAGGCCATTTAAAGTGAGAGCGGTTTGGAGGAGTAGGGAGTGGGGGGGGGGGGTCAGTTGTGTACTGAGGGAGGTGAAGAGATGGGCATTCGGTCCCAGGCATGGGGGGGGATTTCACAACCAGTTTAACAAGTTCACCTGGAATTTAGCAATTCTCATAAAATTATGGAACATTAAGATGTTTGTGTTACTCGTGATAATGTGACATTAACTCTTGGTGTATCAGCAGAAATATCATGCCTTGGGAAATACCTTGTTTTTCAATGTTAGATTTATTAAAAATAAACCTTCTTAGAATTTCTTATCTCCTTTCTCACTACATACAGTACCACTTTCCTATCTTTCTTTCCACTCGTATCACTTCCTTAAGCACTTGGGGTGGGGCACAAAATTGTTTTTTCCCTGAGCGCCGGACACCCTCGGTATGCCACTGGTGGGGGCGGGGGGAGGGGAAGGGGGAGGAGGACTACATCAGAGATGTTTTTGACAAGTCAGCACCAGGACTTTGAGGAAAGAGACATGGTTGAAGAGTTTGGATGTTGACAATGGCAAGATAATGTTTACTGGCTTGCTTAAGAATGGACACGTACTTGTGGTGAGGACCTTTAGCCTCTACAAGAATTGCTTTAGCCTTACATGTTGAGAAAGCAAGCTGTTTAACCGCAACCACCTCACCACAAGATTCAGTGTACTGGGGACAAGAAGAGGGATAAGATAGCAGCAGATGGGATGGGATAAGCTGGTGGATCGGATAAATGGGTGAGTCAGACAAATAAATGGGGGTGGAAATATTCCCAGATGGAATTAATATCACATGCTCTGGATATGGCAGCCTGATCATTTTGTGATAGGACAAATTGCTTCTGCTTAGACAACCACATCAAAGACCACACGTTTATATCTTAAATCAATATTAAATGATGCACATCGATAAGTGCTAAAACATTAATTTGAGATGGGCCATTTGCGATGTAGTGAATTATTTTGTCTGCAAGATATAACATGATGCGTTTAGAGAAAAACAAAGATAAGATAATGGATGGAAAATAGTAACCAAAGAATGTGTAACAATGACATAGTCGTATAGAGAGAATCACTTTCCACATGTATTTGATTCCTCATCTTCCTAATTTGAAATGAGAGAACATCACAACTTTGTCCTGCAACATAATTCTAAAAACAAACTAGAACAGCCTCGGTAGAGCGTATACCTGCGCAAGGCTGAACAGTTTGTTTTGTATCCCACTGATAGGCCGGATCTGCATCTGGGTCATTTGTCCTCGTCACATACCAAAATCTAATCGGCTTTTTCTTGTCACCTAGTTTTGTCATAATCCATCCACAACTTTTTGAAATATCATGTTCTTTAATGTTTTTCGCCCTATCTCTCAATTGGGGAGGATCTCTTGCAATTTTTTGAATTCTCGTATCCAGATCTTCCGGAAAAGGAATTATTTTTTTAAACCAGAAGGCGAAGGAACATGGGTACTGTACCATCATCGAGGTGTTGATCCTTGCACCACAAGATGCAACGAAATATTGATGTCACTTTCCATGGCCAAGAAACAGGCTATCAAAAGAGTAAAAAGAAAAGACGAAAAGCAGCATGCGGAACATAATGTATGTCGTGAGAAATGCAAGAACATGTACCATCAATATTCTGGAGATAATTGGCAAGAAAGGTCAGTAAACTTAGGCCAAAGGCTTCAAATGTCTTCGGTCCATAATGACAGAGTTGATGTTGACTGCATGGAGGAGAGGCTGTAAAAGGGCATTGCACCGGGAAGGGGTCCAGCCATCCATTCGGGTGAGGTGGTTGCTATCTGTATTATTTCTGAAGCATTGTGATGCTACTTATGAATTCCCTTTTCAGACAGGAATTTGGAATTTTGCCAGCATATCTGCATACAATAGCATATTTTCTTGGAAGGCAAGGAATGGGGTGTACCAATATGAGAGGAGCCAGGAATGAAGTGGGGTTATTGTATTAGGCCATTGCATAGATGGGAATGAGAATATGACTCATCACTTTGCTGATGGAAATACCAATCTTTGCTGTGATGGTGAATCAATAGGGCAACAAGAAAAAGGATTCCTGGGAGTGCAGGGGTTATAATCAGCGTCGCATGTTGCCGTTTGCAGTTTCACTACGTGTACCCCTGTAGCCATAAAAAAAAAAATTATTTTAAATATTTCGTCACAAAACTTCCCAGAAGTTCTTTGAATCCACCGTAGTTCGATTTATTGAAACTCATTAATCTATTCTCAAGTTATAACATGACTGACAAACAAACAGAGAGGCCAAAATATATACATAACGTAAACAGATAAGTCTCTCAAATACAGTTTTCGTGCAACAAGGATGGGTATTACTTGAAATTGATGTATACGAGTTCTAAAAGAGTATCCGAGTCCGAATCACCTCGTCCCCATGTGCATTCTGTGCGGTTGATGAAAACCCATAGAAACAAGTGGTGAATGGCCCATATGGAAATCATACTTGTTACAAAATGTTATATTTGAATAGTTCAATTGCTGTGTAAGTGGTGGAAGTACATTTGAACTTTATTTGTGACAACCTGACCAAAATTCAACCAAATTCATTTAGTATGACAAACATAGTTTTTTGTGTGTGTGTGTACCTTGGCTTGTATGAGAGCTAACACACAACGCACATCAAGAGGGGCATGAGACAAGAGGGGCAGGAGTGGGAAGGACAAAACAGTGGTGAAAAGCAATATTAGGAGATCTATGGAAGGGAGGGGGATGGGGTGGGGAACACGGGGGGGACTTCAATTGTCATCATGCCAGTTGGCTAGGTGTGGGTACGTCTCTCACCTGTCATGGCACTTCAGCAAAAGCTTTCTCGACTCATTGGGACTGACTCACTCGGTCAATTTCCTGACCCGGATCTCAAGTAATGGTACACCATATCTTCTGGATCTGATTTTGACAAATTTCCCTGAAAATATTTCATGTTCTTCCTCCGTCCGAAACCCATCGCTTTCTGGACCCACCTTATCCAGTCACACCCAACTGTCCCGGGATTCTGTGTCCTTTTCTTCTGACAAGATGGAGAGCTTGCTGTCAAACCTCGACTCAGATTCTGCAACGGGTCCAGACGGCATCAGTCCACGTGTCCGAAAAACCTGCTCCTCTGCTCTTGCTCACCCTCTGTCTGTTATATTCACCCTCTCATTTGCTCAAGGTCATCTGCCATCTGCTTGCAAATCAGCAAACATTACTGCCCTGCGTAAAAAAGGTGAAAAACCAGATCCCTGCAACTACAAACCAATTAGCCTTCTCCCAATCATCAGCAAGGTTATGGAATCCATCATCGCTTCAGACATTAAATCTTTCCTCTTCTCCAATGGCTTGATTTCCGATCATCAATTTGGTTTCAGACAAAGGTCACTCAACCCTGGATATGCTTGTTCTGCTCTCCCAACAATGGATGGAGATCCTCAATGCTGGACATGAAATCATAGCCGTATCCCTCGACATATTGCGTGCTTTGACACGGTCTGGTACCCTGCCCTGCGCACCAAACTCTCTTCCTATGGTATCCAAGGCCATCTCCACTCATGGCTCACAGACTTCCTCTGCTGTCGCAGTCAACGTGTGGCCATAAATCGAGTTCTTTCATCCCCTCTTCATGTCCAGGCTGGAGTTCCTCAAGGCAGCGTTCTGGGCCTTGTTCATTTTCTGGTTTGCATCAATGATCTCTCCAACTCTCTGGAAAATCCTCTTTATCTCTGTGTTGATGACTCCTCCCTCTACCGTACCATTTGTCATCCCTTAGACCGGTAAGCAGCAGCTTCGTCGCTCACTGCAGATCTTGGTAAAATCACAAACTGGTCCAACACGTGGAATACGTCTTTCAATCCGGACAAATCTCACATTCTCACATTGTCTCTCCGAAAGGACCATTTGGACCCCTCCCCCCTCCCCCCATCTACTTTCTCAACAATCCTCTGGAAGAAGTCCTTTCTTTCAATCTTCTGGGTCTCACTATCTGCCATGATCATTCCTGGTAAAGCCACATTTCCGACCTGGCCTCCAAATCCAGTCACCGACTGGGAATCCTCCATCGTGCAAAGTCTTTCCTCGGCCCACCTGAGCTCCTGACCACATACAATGTTTTTGTCCATGACCTGATGGAGTACTGCTCTTCCCTCTGGGCTGGTGCTCCTGCCTCCCACCTTTCTTGGCTTCACGCTGTTGGAAACCAAGGCATTTTGGATCATTGGCATCTGAGTCTTTGGGCCTCTCACTCTCTCACCGCAGGCAGGTCATTGGTCTTTCTGTCTTCTACCCTCTCCTGGGGTCTCACCCCCCCCCGCTCTGTCTGCGATTCTTTTTTTTCCCCACCATATTTCCGCAGGGCGCTCAAGGTCCGCCAACAACCCCCTTCTGATAAAACTACCAAAATCACGAATCGCTGCTCACCTTCACTCTTTCATTCCTCTTTTTTCCTGCCTTTGGAATAAACTCCCTTACTCTGTTCAATCTCATTCTTCCCTCCAGGCCTTCAAAACAGCTGTTCACCACCACCTCTTATCGTCCCCTATCCAAATCCTCGATCTTTTCTACCCCCGTTAATCCACCCCAAACCCACCTCCTTAAAATTCTCTGCATTCCTTCTTGAAAGTCTCTGTAATATCCATCTTGTATTCCCCAGGTACCCCACCCCATCCCTCTCCCTTCCACAGATCTCCTAATGTCTCTGTTCCCCACTGTTTTGTCCTTCCCACTCCTGCCCCTCTTGTCTCATGCCCCCCTTGCTGTGTATTGTGTGTTCGCTCTCATGCGAGCTTCGACAAGGTATACAAAAACAAAACAAAAAAAACCGAACATATAGTCCTCACGCTGGCCCCAAGCACATCTGGGCTTGGTGAATATCAAGCCTATGCTCAAGCAGTGCAGCAGGCAAGGATGCAACAAGGCTATGAGGACCAATTAAAATTTGGTCCATCGGACAAACGGGCCCACTCGTTGAATAAATATTTGAACTGACATTTAGTGTTCCTTTCATATTTGTTTTGGCTTACTACATCGAGTGGAGTGGCCAATGTTCATTAAACAGAGGTAACTTTATTTCGCTTATGTGCACATATCATCACTGGCTCACAACAACAACACGGAGCTGTGCGTTCTGAAATTGTCCCACACATGTCTGATATTGAACCATTAATACTTTCCACTGGTGTGTCCAGTGTTTAGGCAGACATAAGTGCTTCTCATATGTACAATGCAGATATTTGGGTACAGAAAACGAAATTCTTACTCTAGCAAATTTGCTGAATACCCCGATGTATGTGTACAACAGCAAGAGTATGGATTGGATTGGGACTCCCCGATGTATGTTGATAATTTGCCTGATAATGTCGTGCATATGGCTATGTACATCAAGCTTCAGCATGATCACTTCGATGATGTTCTCCGTACTATTAATCCACAGTAATTATTTTGAACATTTCTACGTGCAGGTCATTGTGTGCCCCTGAGACTGAATGAAGACTTTATCATCTTGCGCTCGCGAAGCGAAAAGCAGGGTTAAATGATCTGTGGCGTACGTACATGTCATATGTCATACGTCGTACGTGTCTGCATTTTGTTAAAAGCATACATTGAAAACCATTCAGCGGAGGAAATTGAACATTACCACATGTTATATGACAATGTGATATAGTGGTCACTCTTTTGAGGTCAACATAGGCCAATTTTCTAAAATCCTCGACTTTCATCCGGTTGACTAGAAATTTTAGGAGGATTTGAATATCAAGTCACTGAAGTCAACAACCAATTACTTTTGAAGTTAACAAAAGTCAAAAGGTCAAAATAGGCCAACATTTCTAAAATTGTCAATTTTCATCCGATTGACTTGAAATCTGAAGAGGATTTTCGTTTCATCTCATTGAATTCAACCACCAATTATTTTTGAGGTCAACCTAGGACATAAGGTCAAAATAGGCCGAAATTTATAAAATTGTCAATTCTCATCCGATTGACTTGAAATTTGAACAGGATTCTCGTTTCACCTCATTGAATTCAACCACTAATTATTTTTGAGGTCAACCGAGGCCATAAGGTCAACAAAGGCCAAATTTCTTAAATCCTCAATTTTCATCCGATTGACTTGAAAGTTGAACAGGATTTTCATATCACCATCAAAAATTACCATAATGTGTCACGTGGTCTGGCAGCCATATTGGATCCAAGGGAAAAATCTTTGAAAATCTTCATAGGAGAAACCGCTTAACCAAACAAGAAAAATTTAACTAATTGATCAACTACTCATGGGAAATATGGTTGGAAAATGATGACATCATCGCTCACGTGGTCGGGCAGCCATATTGGATGAAAGAAAAAAAAAAACCTTAAAAAGCAAGAGTTCGCTCGCACCAAATCCTTCTCAAGACTGCACAGGGTATCAATGTATTCTATGAATACCATCTAGTTCTTTGAGAAATGAGCAATCAGACAGAGCTGCAAGATACAGTCAGGGTAATGTCAGACGTGCAGGAAGACATGTAGTATTTGACATTGTTGATTAAGATCTCTTGGCACTTTTGCTCTAAGATTGGGGATCCTATGAGTACCATACCATTCTTTTGTTCAACATTACAAAAAAAATTACAGAAACACGTGCATAAAAATATTTATGCTGAAGAAATGAAGCAATGTATAGGGACTCCTCAAATTATCAGCCTGACTACAATGTTAATACCAGCACATAAATAACAACTTTTACAAATTGCATGCACATCTCTAATAACAGCATTCTATAATGATCTGTTTTTGTGATTGGTTAGTCTAACTTAATTAAAAAATGTTGGAAAGACAACTGAAGTTGCAAGAACTCTCGGAAATCGTTTCGGAGCTTACTTATGCTGCAATGGAATATGGGAGCTTCTTATACTTTTTAGCTCAACAATAGTCTGGTGGCACTGATGTAGGGATTGCAATGGGATGGCAATACTGTGAGCTACTTTCTAAACCATCATCCCGATCTTGTTTAAAACCTTTTTTAGACTGTAGTTTTTTCATCCCTCCATTGCTTTTTTTTATTTGGCATAAATATTTTTATTCACTTGTTATTATTGTTGTTAATATTTTCAGTATTAATTGATATATGCTTTGTTATGATATTATCATTATTTTTGTTATTTATTTTGTAGTTAGAATGTCATGCAATGGCAGGACTGATTAAGCTGCTCTAGACACCTTCACATGGCATGCATTTAAAACATGGGAATTCTAATGGACTTTTTTGTAGTTAATTCGCCTAATCAACTGAGGAGATCATGACAATCATTTTGGTGTATCACATTCCACATCAAAAAGCTCCAGTAGAACTCCACAAAAACATGCCCCCCCCCTCAGCCCCACCCCCACCCCCCGCACACACACACACACACACACACACACACACACACACACACACACACACACACACACACACACGACAAGAAAAGGAAATGGAAATTCCCAAACTTACAGTGTTTTCAGAAAGTATTCACAACCCTTTAATTTTTGACATTTTGTTGTGTTACAACCTGAATTAAAAAAAAAATTTGATTCTGACTTTTTTTGTCACTGATCGACATGAACACCCCATGATATCAAAGTGGAATTTTTTTTTGGAAGTTTTTACAAATTGATTAATAATGAAAAGCTAAAATGTCTTGCGTAAAAAAGTATTCTACCCCTTTGCGATGAGACTCCAAAGTGAGCTCAGGTGCATCCAATTTCATTTGATTGTCATTGAGATGTCTCTAAAACGTGAATGGAGTCCACCTGTAACCTCCAATCAAGTTTTTAAGACATCTTAAGGACAATTCAATTGATTGGACATGATTTAGAAAGAAACACACCTTTCTATGTAAGGTCCCACAGTTGACAGTGCATGTCAGAGCAGAAACTCCACCATGAAGTCCAAGGAACTGTCCATAGAACTCCGAGATAAAACTGTGAGGACGCATATATCTGGGGAAAGGTATAAAACAATTGATAGTGTTGAAAGTTCCCAAAAGCACAGTGAACTCCATCAACAGGAAGTGGAAAGAATATGGAATGATCCAGACTCTTCCTAGAGCTGGCCATCCGACCACACTGAGCAACTGGGCAAGAAGAACCTTGGTCAGGGAGGTGACCAATAACTCGGTGATCACTCTGACATAACTACAGAGTTCCTTGGCTGAGATTAGAGAACCTGCCAGAAGGACAACAGTCTCTGCAGCATTTCACAATCTAGGCTTTATGGGAGAGTGGCCGGACGGAAGCCACTCCTGAGAAAAAGGCACATGACAGGACACCTGGACTTTGCAAAAAGGCATGCGAAAGACTGAGAGCACGAGGTAAAAGGTTCTGTGGTCTGAGGAGACAAAAATCGCACTCTTTGACCTGAATGCAAAGCACTACGTCTGGCTAAAATCGAGCACAGCTCATCACCAATCTAACACAATCCCAACTGTGAAGCATAGTGGTGGAAGTATCATGCCATGGGGATGTTTTTCAGCAGCAGGGACTGAGAGATTTTTATGGGTAGAGGGAATAATGAGTGGAAAGGCGGTTGGCCCAGATGGTATACCAGTGGAGGCATGGAAGTGCTTAGGAGAGATGGCAGTGGGGTTGTTAACCAGATTGTTTAATAAAGTCTTGGAAAGTGAGAGGATGCCGGAGGAGTGGAGATTAAGTGTACTGGTTCCGATTTTCAAGAATAAGGGTGATGTGCAGAGCTGTGGAAATTACAGAGGGATAAAGTTGTTAAGCCACACCATGAAGTTGTGGGAAAGAGTAGTGGAAGCTCGGTTGAGAGGAGAGGTGACGATCTGTGAGCAGCAATATGGGTTTATGCCAGGAAAGAGCACCACTGATGCAATGTTTGCTTTGAGAATGTTGATGGAGAAGTATAGGGAAGGCCAGAAAGAGTTACATTGTGTGTTTGTGGATTTAGAGAAAGCTTATGATAGGGTGCCAAGAGAGGAGTTATGGCATTGTATGAGGAAGTTGGGAGTGGTGGAGAAGTATGTGAGGATCGTGCAGGATATGTATGAGGACAGTGTGACAGCGGTGAGGTGTGCGGTAGGAATGACGGAGCGGTTTAAGGTTAAAGTGGGATTGCACCAAGGATCGACTCTGAGCCCTTTCCTGTTTGCAATGGTGATGGACAGGTTGACGGACGAGATCAGACTGGAGTCTCCATGGACTATGATGTTCGCAGATGACATCATGATCTGTAGGGAGAGTAGGGAGCAGGCTGAATCGAGCCTTGAGAGGTGGATGTACGCACTGGAGAGAAGGGGAATGTTAGTCAGTAGGAGTAAGACGGAGAACATTTGCGTAAATGAGAGGGAGGGTGGTGGTATGGTGCGGTTGCAAGGAGTTGAGGTGGGGAAGGTGGATTGGTTTAAATACTTGGGATCAACTGTCCAAAGTAACGGAGAGTGTGGGAGAGAAGTGAAAAAGAGAGTTCAGGCAGGATGGAGTGGTTGGAGAAGAGTTGCAGGAGTGATTTGTGACAGAAGGGTAGCTGCAAGAGTGAAGGGGAAAGTATATAAGACGGTAGTGAGACCAGCTATGTTGTATGGTTTGGAGGCGGTGGCACTAACAAAAAGACAGGAAGCGGAGCTGGAGGTGGCAGAGTTAAAGATGCTGCGATTCTCGTTGGGAGTGACGAGGATGGATAGGATAAGAAATGAGTATATTAGAGGGACAGCGCAGGTAGGACGGTTTGAAGACAAAGTGAGAGAGGTGAGATTGAGATGGTTTGGACATGTGCACAGGAGGGAAACGGAGTATATTGGGAGAAGGATGTTGAAGATGGAGCCGCCAGGCAGGATGAGAAGAGGAAGGCCAAAGAGGAGGTTCATGGATGCGGTGAGGGCGGACATGCGGGTGGTTGGAGTGTCAATGGAAGATGTGGAGGATAGAGCGAAATGGAGACTGTTGGTCCGCTGTGGCGACCCCTAACGGGAGCAGCCGAAAGAAGAATAAGAAGAGAGGGAATAATGAATGGAGCCAAATACACCAGGACTCCGAAATTCGCAGGGGATTCGTTCCGGGTAAACCCCACGAATGTTGAAACCGCGAATGTGGGGTTATTGTTTTAATGGGAAATGGTGGGATAGGTTCTGGGGATTTCCCGACCTGCGAAAAATCCTCGAGTGTCAGGGTAAACTCCACGAGCGTTTCATCATTGTTACAATGGAGACCCGGGGGGGTAACGTTATCGGTTTGCGGCGGTCGGTTCCTGGTTCATGAAAAAGGCTGCAAATGACCACACCACGAAAGTTGACGAATTGGTACAATGGTGACAAGGGGGATAATGTTATCAGTTCGTGGCAGTTCCTAGTTCATGAAAAAGGCCGCAAATGGTGACACCACCAAAGTCGGGGAATTGGTACAAGGGGGATAACATTATCGGTTGGCCTGGTTGAAAAGGGAAAGTTTTTAAAGTTTAAAATGTTTTTGACCACAAATGCATGATTACAGTTTCATAACAAATAAAAATGCTTACAAACAAATAATGCAGATGCTTACAAATAAAAAAACGACAACACCAAGTCCCACTTCCAATTTATTGAAGAATACATTTTAAAGTCTTTTCACTGGACTACCATACCGCGAAACAAACAAACAAAACAACAACAACAACATCACGTACTGGTTCAATTTTTCATTAACCCTTCGTTAGTCTGCTGTGTCATTCAAACGTGGTTAGTCTGGTGGGGTGTATACACACCCCAATGAGAAAATGCATATAATGTTACTATTTTAAAAAAATGTGGGGTGCCAAAACACCCCATGAGACTAACGAAGGGTTAAACAAACAGAGCACACGTAACTTTGCAAAATCATGAAGATTAGGTGTGCTGGGTGTAATAAGTCTTGAAAGTTTATATTACCTCCTGGTCGAGGAATGGATAAGGGAGGTGGTGTTTGGCGTCAGGAACATGACCTCAACATTTGGGTGAGTGCCATTCAGGTCAGTGGTGTGGCCAGGAATGTTGTTTGTCAAGCAGTAGGAGTACCTTGAACGAAAGGTTCTTTTCTGCCAGGTACCTCTCGACATGAGGAACGCAACAGTAATGGAACTAGTCCACGCCGCCTTGTTCGCCCTCCAGTACACGGGCAGTGCCTGCTTGTTTTAGTTCTTCAGCAGGGAATGGTAGAGCATCATGGGCTTTACCATGAAGTCCCCTTCGGCGTTTGTGCAAAGGAGAAGGGATACCTGGTCCTTTGTGGCCGTGAAGCTGGCTGTTTTGCTCTCTTGCTGTGAGATGAACGTTCTGGTCAGCATTTTCCAAAACAAGCCAGTCAGATCAACGTTAAAGACCGGCTCTGACAGGTACCCTTTCTCCTTGATGAGGCTCGCAAGTTCTGCAGGGAATGTCTTGGCCGTGTCGTGGTCCACGGAGGCATGCTCCCCTAAAAGCTTTATGTTGCGCAAATTATATTGTTCCTTGAAGTAGTGGAACCTCCCCCTGCTCACTGTAAACAAGCTGGAGGTGCCACTTGTACCCGCCTCACTCATGCTTGCACCACCCACACCAGAGAGATGGTCGTACAAGAGCTTCACCTTCTCCCATATCAGTGGTCCGCTTAGAGGCATACCCTTCTAAGTGTTATCCTTGATCCTCGGGAGCCATTTTCGAAGAATGAACAGTGTGAGAGACAATACACAGGTTGGAGCAACCGGATGAGAATGATGGCGATCCAGCAGAGTATTCTGTGCATTGTTTGTGGCGGATTTTTGCTGGTGATGCTGTATTCGGCAGCTGATGATATATGTGGTGAGTGATGCCATTGTGTAATTAGTCCGTATGTAGATATACTATACGTATGTAGATATATTACACTCATAGATATACTGAACGTTTCCATTCTTTAACTCACAGGACATGACGTCCTTCCTCTTTGCAGGCAGATTATGATGAGCATTTTGAAAATTTAACAGCTCAGATTGTGCTGTTTGTAGCAAGATGGTGATTTACACTAAGGTGTGCTGAATGTTTCCATTGTGTAATGTCCATATGTGGCGATCTGGTAATTACTGGATACATCAAGAGATGCAGTTCATGTTTTCATTCTGTAAGTAACTCATGGGAGATGGCGTCATGGGGAATGACATGTTACACTGATGAGACATCCTCCGAAACTGTTTATTCCGCGAAGCTACAATACATGTACAGGAAGCAGGTCATGTTCGCTGCTTGTGGAAGACATGTTCTTTGTGTATGTACAGTATTGTACTGTACGTACATCCAGCTACTTTGTGCATGGCTCATGGAAGATTGGTTTTCGAACTGTTATGCTCGCGGCTCGTGAAAAAAAAAATTTCCGCAAAAACTGCGAATAAGCGGGGTAATTTCCCACGAATGTAGGAGCATGTCGCAAGTTATCAACTGCGAATATGCGGAACCCACGAATGTTGGAACCATGAATGTCATGGTCCGGGTGCACAAGGAAATCCTTGAGGAGAACCTGCTTCAGAGTGCAAAATATTTTTGTTCCAGCTTCCATCAGGACAATGACCCCAAGCATCCAGCCAGGGCAACACAGGAATGGCTTCAGAACAAGAACATGAAATTCCTTGAGTGGCCCAGTCAAAGCCCAGACTTGAATCCCATTGAGAATCTGTGGAAAGACTTGAAGATTGCTGTTCACCGATACTCCCTATCCAACTTGACAGAGCTTGAACAAATCTGCAAGGAAGAATGGAAGAAAATCTCCAAATCCAGATGTACAAAGCTGATGCAGACATACCCAAGAAGACTCGAAGCTGTAATCACTGCCAAAGGCTCTTCTGCAAAGTGTTGACTCAGGAGGTTGAATACTTATTGACGCAAGACATTTCAGCTTTTCATTTTTAATTGATTTGTAAAAACTTCTCAATACATGTTTTCACTTTGTCATTGTGTGGTATTTTGTGTAGATCGGTGACAAAAATATTTAAATTTCATTCACTTTAAATTCGGGCTGTAACACAACAAAATGTGACAAAAGTCAAGGGGTGTCAATATTTTCTGAAGGCACTTAATGAACCACCTCAATGTAGGCTGGCTCCACGATGGCTGTTCTCGAAAAGTGCAGGAAACAATGTCAAGGTCTGAGAGCTTACTTGCTTGTATTAGTCATGCAATCTCTAACACACAAAGCCTTGGCCTAAATCAACTCCTGCATGACTGTACGTTATTCTTTCCTTTCCTTTCCTCGAAGACAATATTATATTATTCTCTTTTGTTATCCGTAAAAGGAGTGAGGAGTGGAAGTGGAAAAGGAAGGGATGGGACTGATAGAATGGGAAGCAGGTGGCCTGAAAGCATTTTTGGGACATAATTTGTTGAGAGGTGGATGTGAAGACTTGACAATTGTCAGAGGTCGTTTTTGTTATTCCTCAACCTATCTCCATGATCGGAGCAAAAATTGTGGTTTTTAACAAAGCATGGCATACATAAAGAATACGTTTCATATACAATCATATATCTATTTCATTACGAGGAAATCACCTGCATGGTGATATTGTAATGTCAGGTCAGAGAATGTGGGTATTTTGGATTGTTGGATCCACTCTTTCCTGAGTTTTGTGTGAAACAAGAACCAGTGAGTATAACGTGATGGAAATAAAGCATATTACTCTTGCATTGTTTTTGCAACAAATGAAAAATAATTTTTCGAGTTACACTTTAATTCTTCAGAAAAAAAATTTGAGCTTTCAATGAGATGTACTATCAAATATTACCTAATTTAATTTTTAACTTCACCAAAATGCAAATTCATAAATGTTCTTCAATCAGAGAAAATCTAAGTCTCACCCAATCACTCTGGAAGGATCATCAAATGAGCCCATACATTTCCTTGGTCAAGCACTGGTGGAGGTTCAGTCTCTTGAACTTAGGAGCCTCCCCATCAACCATGACTGGACTGATTACATAGCAAAGCTTGCTCCAAAACCAGTCACAGACAGGACATCCTCTGTCTATCAAAAATTTTCCTTGGAAAATCAGAGCTATTTACAGTCTACAAGGATTTTGTCCACAGCTCAATGGTGTACTGCTGCCTGCTATGGGCTGGCACCCTAGTTTTACATCTGTCTCTCCTGGATTCTGTGGAATCTAAAGCTCTCAAAATGATTGTAATCTCCCATAATGAGGTCAAAGCACAAAGTCTGTTGCTCTCACATTACAGGCAGGTCGGAGGTCTCTGTTTTCTACCGTCTATTCCCTAATATTATTCCCTCTGCTCTCTCAGTCCTCCGACCATCCCTATTTACTCCAGGATGCATGTTCTTCCAGTAATCCCCTCCTGATTATACTTATAAAATCCAGGCTGACGACACACATCAACAATTATATTCCTCACTTCTCTTCTCTATGTAACTACCTTATGGAAGCTGTTCTGTTTCACTCTTCCCTACAGATATTCAAACAAGCAGTGCACTGCCATCTCTTTGTCATTCCCATTTCTGACCCATGTTTCCTCCCCTCCTACCTCTCCTCCCTTCCTTTTTTTCTTGATTTTTCATTCCCTTGATGTTTGTCTCACTGTCAGTTCTACCTTGCTCTTCCATGAGCCTCACTCCTATAAAGAGAAAATAAAGTGAGAATGTAGCATGGATTCCCTGGTTGTCACATCTCCCTGTATATATGTTTGGGATTTAATAACTTTGCACCAAAATGCATATTTACGGAAAGCTGATGAAAAAAAAAAAATCCAAACAAACCAACAAACAGCATGAAAAAGAAAATCTTTCTTCTAACTCATAATTGAGTTGTTATAGTTAAAAAAACAACAACTTCCAAGTCTGTGTTATGACACGATGATCAAATTTTGAACAGTCCACCGTTTGCCCAATTCTCTCCCTTTTGAAACCCTTCTTTAAAATCCATTTCTACCTCATGCTTCCTCCTATTTAATCATTGGTAGCTTTTCATGAGCAACAATGCCAGCATGACAACAATAGTAAAAAAAGATTTAACAAACATTTCCAAAGCTTGCTTCAAATTGGAGTTTGTATTTATTGGAAAAACAATTACCCAATGGTGAGCTTGACAAAGTGCCCAAAAGGATTATTTTCATGAAGCTCATCAGCCATTAAAAAACGACAATATAATCTGCATGTAGAAAGTATCTTGCAAAGGAAATCATAAAATGCTCATCAACTCAAGCGAACCGTCTCGTAAAAAGTGCATGCTTGCTTTCTCCATTTCATGACTGCATGCAAAACAATGGGCCCAGTCGTACCTGTCCCTAAGTGATGGTATCTCAACCTGATCACAGTGCAATACACTGTGGAAATGCAACATGACCAATATGGTGCTGACTCGCTTGCTTACAATGAAAGGTTCAGCACACAGTTAGGTCAAGTTGAACGTTTTTTGGAACCACTGCTTCAATAATGTACATTTGCATTGCTTTCAAAGTTTTGTGGCGTCAGCAATGGCTCTCTTTTTTCCCCTGTCAAGAATGTGGCAACATCATAGTGTTTCTCCGACTCACTTATCAACCAATACACTTACAGAATTTTCCCCTCTGGCTACCCAAATCCCTTTCTACTTCCCAGCTAAACTTGCAAATGTCTACCTGTCCTTTTATGTCCCATGTTGCACATGCAAATCAGTCTTTTATTTTTGTCTTGCTTGTCCTTAAAACGTTGGTTTGCAAGTGAATTCAATGCTGTCACTCTTAGTAATTATTATTATTATTATTATCGCAGGTGTTTTCAACCATTTAGTGTGTGTGTGTGTGTCACAGAGATAGCAAAAGTGGGGACCCCCACTACCCCACTATTGGGGACAGCTACCTCCCATAAAATAATACTTATTGAATTTGTTGTTCTTCTTTCTTTCCATTAAATGCAGGAAATTTAAAGGAAGAGTAGGTGTTTTAAAGTGAAGGTCAAGCTTCCAAAGGACATTCCATTGAATTGGTTCTATATCAGAACCAAAGCTCTCCGGGACGAAGTTGAGTCTATGGCCCGATTACCTACCCAGCACAGATAGGTCGGTGGACTCTCTACCACATCCTTTCTGGTCTTACAACCTCTGCCCTTTCTATGCTCTGTCTCCTCAAGTTTCAGCAGGGCACATGTGGTCTACCATCAAATCTCTCATGGTGAAACTCCCAAAATCCAGAATTACAAACCCCTCATTCCTCCCCACACCTATTATTTGTCCAAGTCTTCCTCTATTTTTGTCCTTTAGCTCTGCTCTTGGTGTTTCCCCCTCTCTCTACTGTTTTTGTCTGTTGCATTCTGAGCCATTGAGTGTACTGGCTTTTCCATGAGCCTCGACTATGTATACAAAAAAAATAGTATTTTACATTAATGAAACCAAATATTAAACAGTGCTATTTCCAATAAATTTTTCTCAACTTCTTCGATTGCTCATCTTCTGTATTTACTGGCTGTTATTCAGCTTCACAATTTAGCCTATTTATAAATCGATCGGATGATAAAAGTGTGTCATCCAGACTATCATTGAATGAACGATAAAGCCATGTCCAGACTGTTGCAGATCTTCAGTTTCTCTCTTTGTGAAACATTGTTGTATGATAATGACTCCTGCCAAAAAACTTTAAAACTGTGTATTATCTGTACTATAAAAAAGTACATCTGTGCGTGCATCCATCCGTGCGTGAATGTGAGCGAATTCCACTCATCGGTTGGATAGTTCGCCTGACTTCACACACAATTTCTGTACTACGGCCACCAATTTCAGAACCCTTTATAATTATTGTGATGTGGACCTGAGTATAGACCCAACTCTTGTATTATTAGAATCATGGGCTCCTCTTGTGATGAAATCGGTCAAGCTGTGATTATTATTCTTTACTTCTCCTGCTTCCGCATGTACCGCGCTATGGAGGGGAAATAAACGACCTCCGGTTTATAGCCATGTCTGGCCACGAGTTACAAACGTGACATGGCGTAGTCAGCTTCGTTCTTTCATGAACATCCATGGCACAGCATAGACAAGGATGCCAAAGAAAACTGGTGAGCAACCTACAACGGCTGGGACGTCAAACCTTGAGCAGGCTGGTGGCTCCTCAGACGTGGCGTCGATATAATGGTGGCAGCACAACAGCGCTGTCATGACGAAGAGATACATCTGTTGCATGAGGCGTTGCTTACATGTCCTCAACCACCTCGACCATTGTCCAAGAGTTCAATACCTCATCCACCCGTGCTCAATGAAAACATTTCATTACAAGAGTTCAACTCCTGGAGGGATCAATGAAATGATTACACACTCGTCATTCACCTGACGGACATGGCAGTGGAAGAACAACTCGCCCCCCTCAGAAACTCATTGAACATCGCAATGAGATCCATGCTGAAGAATGCTGAGGAATTGACTAGCGACACTACTGTTGATAAAGTGATAACTGCCATCCATGCATACTTGCGGGTACAGCATCATCACATTCACAATCTGGTGGAGTTTTACGAGCGCAAGCAGGAGGAAGGTGAGACGTTTGACTCATTCCTTTGTGCACTCCAGGAAATTGCAGCAAACTGTGACATTGACAAGATGACGGTCAATCTCCATTTCATTATCCAGATTATCACTGGGATTCCCGATCCAGATGTCCATCGGAAACTGCTTGCAAAGCTGGACCTCGACCTTAAAACAGCAATTGTTCCGGTTCTGGGTTTTGAGGTGACGGCTGGTTCTCGAGGGGTCTCTGCTGACTCTCAAACTTAAGTTTCCGGTTGTTTTTTTGTCACGTTTTAACTGTTTATTTCTTACCTACATGTTCACTGTGTGTTCCGAGTTTGGATTTGTTTCATAAAATTGTGCTATTTTGTGAGTTTTCGTCGTTCTTGTCTTATCGGGTTTCTTTGAGGATGACACGTCTTTCCCGTCGAGGCGGACGATCGTTTTTATTTGTATTTTCTCCTTATTGCCATCGGTTCCTATTTTCCCCACTTTTCCCACTGTCCCTCATCTATCCTTCTCAACTACATCCTCTGTTTCTTGTCTTAAAATTAAAAAAATGCAACAAAAAAAACAAAATCCTTTTCTCCCTCCATACCCATGAGTAACAATCCTTATTCTACATATCCTTATCCTTATCCTTATCCTTCTTCTTCTTCTTTCTCCTGCCGTCACACCATCTTCCTTCTATTTGAGCTGACCCACTCTCACCATTACCTTCACCATTTCTTCCTGCAACCTTCCACTCCCTAATCTAACCTAATCTTCAAAAATCCATCAAAATTTTTTTTTCCTTGTATCCTTTATAACTATACAACTCCCAAATCCACGTGTCTCTCTACCCCTTCCTCTTCCTGTTTTCATCGATCCATCAGTTTCACTCTGCGTTTACGGATCCAATTTCACCGTACACCTCCACGATTTTACTTCAACCTTTCCTTTTCCAAATCTTATGCAATCCTTATTTAAAAAAAACAAATTCACTTTGAACTGTACACCTCCCGCAACCACGTGTTTCTGCTGGAATTTTTTCTACCCTCTGCGTTTGCCGATCCAAATTCACCATTCACCTTACTATTTTTCTTCATCCTTTCCTTTAATTAATCTTATGCAATCTTTATCAAAAAATGATAATAATAAAAACGGTCTCTTATAATACTTCAACTTCTTCTTTCACACGTGTGGTTCTCATTACTGGATCATAATTCACTATTCGTTTTCTGTTTCAACAGACTGTTCTCAATTCGACTTTTCCTTCATCCCTTGTCTAAAAAGTCCAACTGTTACAATGTTTCTTCCCTCCATCCTCTTAATTCGCCTTTATCGCATCCCTCAAGTAATGTCTTTCATCACATCTCTGACCAAAACATTAAAAAAAACCCAGTTTGCAATGCATGTTCGTTTTTCCATCAATCATCCTTTTTTCTCACTTCAGTGCCAATTCACCCCTCTCAACCCTCCCTCTCAAAGCAACCATCACACTCTTCCAACTCCAAGCTTCCCTCTCGCCTTTCTCAAGAACTCCTCCCTCACCTTTCTTCTTCAACGCTCACCACTCACCCTTCTCCCTCAAATCACCCCCTCACTCCCCCTTCTCAAAGTTGCCCCCCCCCCTCACAACCACAAAGCTTCCTCCCTTCCCCCATACTCTCTCCTTCATCTCATCACTCCACCTGCTCAAATCCTCAACTGCCTTCTGCCCCTTCTCTTATTACTCCCCACTGTACTTCAACCCCGTACCACAGGGCCCTTTCTCCTCCTCATCCGGCCCTCTCCCCTAACTCTTCTGCAATCCCCCAAACTCTTTCAAGAACTCTCCCTACCTCCCCCACTCCTCTCATCCCACCCTTCCCCTCCCCTCCCCTGCACCCAAAGCCTCCTCCCCTTTCTCTTCCTAAACAGTGTGGACCTCAAGCATCCGGGGCCTTCACTCAAACCTGACAGATCTTTCCAGACAGATTGCCACTGACAAACCAGATATAATCTGCTTATCAGAAACTTTGCTCCTTCAAGACGTCTCTGACTTCCTAGTATCTCTCCCTGGTTACTCCCTCCTCTGGTATGACAGACCTGAGCCTCGTCCTGGTGGAGGAGTTGCTCTCTTCATCAAAGAGTATATTCCTCACTCTCAATGCACTGCCCTCTCTCCCCCACATACCCAGGAATACCTCTGGCTACGGCTTCCTCTCCACTCCCAACTCATATTTATATGTGCATTGTTCCATCCACCAAACAGTGATGACTCCATTTAAACCTCACTATCCGAAAACATGGACCAACTTCTATCCTCTCATCCGATCTCTCTCTTCCTCATATGTGGTGACTTCAATTGTGATCATGCCAGTTGGCTGGGTGTGGATATTTCCTCTCTCACCGGTCATGGTACTTCAGCAAAGGACTTCTGCGACTCATTAAGACTGACCCAAACGGTCAACTTCCTGACCCAGATCTCAACCAATGGTACTCCATCTCTTCTGGATCTGATTTTGACAAATTTCCCTGAAAATATATGCTGTTCTTCTTCCACTCAAATTAGTTCTTCCAACTACATGTTTGTCAAAGTAGACATCTCTCTGGCTGTTATCAGAGAACCACCTCAGCACTGTCGAGTCTGGCATGTCACTCAGGCTGACTGGCAGGGTCTTCAAGCAGCCATCAAACTTCTAGACTGATCTCCCATCACTACTTTCTCCATGATTAACTCATCCTGAGAATTCTTTCAAAGAAACTTGCCCTCTCTCATGCACAGACTTATCCCCTGTCGTCTTCAGTTATCCGACCCTTCCTCCCACCCATGATTCACTGAAGCTTGTGGCGAGGCAGTTGTCATGAAACAACCTGCCTTTGCCTCAAGGAAAGCAAATCAAACTGAGGGCAATCTCAGTTCCTTCCATAAAGCTCAGAACAAGTGTGTGTCTATCCTCAGGAGAGCCAGAAAACAACATCTTTCTCATCTCAAGTCTGAACTCTTAAACTGCTCTCCCTCCTCCAAATCCTGGTGGTGTCTAATCAAATCTGTTTCTGGTGGATGTTCCCCCTCCATCCCCTCCCTTACCTCAAATGGCCACACTTCTGACACGCACGTGAAAATGCTGAAAGCCAAAACTCCGTGTTTGCATCTAAATCTTGTGTCTGAAACCCATCGCTTTCTGTACCCACCTTACCCAGTCACACCCAACTGTCCCTGGACCATGTGTCCTTTTCTCCTGGCAAACGGGAGATTTTGCTCTCAAACCTCGACTCAGATTCTGCAACCGGTCCAGACGGCATCAGCTCATGTATCCTGAAAACCTGCTCCTCTGCTCTTGCTCACCCTCTCTCTGTTCCAGTCACCCTCTCATTTGCTCAAGGTCATCTGCCTTCTGCTTGGAAATCAGCAAACATTACCTCTCTGCATAAAAAGGTGCAAAAGCAGATCCCTGCAACCAAAGACCAATCAGCCTTCTCCCGATCATCAGCAAGGTTATGGAATCCATCATCGCTTCAGACATTAAATCTTTCCTCTTCTCCAATGGCTTGATTTCCGGTCATCAATTTGGTTTCAGACCAGGTCACTCTACCCTGGATATGCTGCTTCTGCTCTCCCAACAATGGATGGAGGTGCTCATTGCCAGACATGAAATGGCAAGTGAAACTTGGAACAGGCCACAAGAGGCAACATATCTGCGCTTTCCTCATGATTGACACTGTAAAAACAGGAAACACAGGCACTCATTTAACATAATTGTATTTTCTTATGTGTAATACCTTTTCAGTAAATCTTCAAAGAACATTTAACTTTAACATCGTTGTATTTTATTACGTGCAATACATTTCAAGAAAATCTTAAATGGACGTTGAAACATTGGGTAAATTCTGTGATGTCGGAGGTCAAGCTGCTGTCACACCTTGACGATTTAGCCAGCGTATGCCGATTTATGAAAAATTTGTCTAAAACGCTGGCACACGTCGAATACGTTATTGGTACGTTTTGTATATGTTAAGAGCACGCTGAAAAACACTGCCATACGTCGTTGTACGCTGGCTTTAAACGTTATACTTTTGGGTTGTCCTCAAATTTTTGCATGCTTGAAATTTTACGACATATGCCGGCGTATGACTCACACGTTCCGCTATGCTGGCCATAAGTTGTAGGCACTTTATGCGATCGTTGACACACGTCGACACACGTTACTTGTAAGTTACTCATAAGTCGAAACACATCGAGGTAATGTTTAGCGTACCCGAAACTTATTTCTAACCTATAAGTAACATTTTGTAAGCACGCTACATGAACGTTGTTCACACTGCGCAACACGTTACTTGAGAGTTCCTCATACGTCGAAACATGTCAAAGTAATGTTTAGGGTACCCGTGACTTATTTATAACCTCTGAGTAACGTGCTTTGGAATTATTTGTAAAGCATGTCCTACGCACAAATACGTATGTAGATGTATTTGACGTCTTCAGGACGACCACAGAACTTACTGAACGCATTTCTAACTTACAGATACCGTATAATGGCGTATTGGCAGCGATTAGGGGAATAGGTATATAAAAAGGGGCTTCACAGGTGGAACCCGTCTTTTTTTTAGACTTCGTGGTGAGTACATGTCCATGTTATTCTGAGCGATGGAGGATACGGCAAGGCTGAGACGACAATACCTACCTGTCCTCCAACATCAACATGACCTCATCGAGTTAACACTGCACCAGTTGCGTGCCAATAGAGCCGGGGGAAGAAGACTTGAACGGAGGAGAAGGAACTGGGTGAGACCATGGATCGGGAGGCGACGCCATTACGGCATATGTGACCAGCTTATGGTGGAACTCCATAACGAGGACCATGCATCCTTCATAAACTTCCTGCGAATGCCGCCAGCGATGTACGACGAGCTGCTAGCCAGAGTGGGTCCAAGGATAACCAAGCAGTACACCTTCTACAGGGATCCGCTTGAGCCTGGCATGAGGCTGGCACTGAGCCTGCTGCTGTTGGTGCCGTGACTGCAGTGCTGTTGAAGCGATTTAACTCGTTCAATGAAAATGATTTCAATTGCCGAGCACCAGCGTCCAAAAACAATAGGCGAGTGTCAGCCATTTATTAAAAATTAAGTTGCAGCCTATGAATAGAAAACCTCACGTAATCGTCGACGATACGCTGCCACGCTATGCATACGTTCGACTATCGTTGGGCATAGGTTGTGGATGCCTAAAACACTCTCATCAATCATAAGTATAAGTTATCGAAGCATTCTGTGCTCATTACTAGTACATTATGCATTTGTTCAAGTCGTTTTGAATACTTTAAAAACTGAAACAAAAAATAGTTCATCGTGGGAATGAGAAAAAAAATGAGCCAAAAAGAACATCGAACAATGGTGCAAAGTAGTCTCCTATTCGTGGACGCAACGAGGATCCATCATCACCCACCCATCACACTCACCTACTACTACTGACATGGACCTACTGCTACTACCAATACTACTACTACTGCGACTACTACTGACATGCTCACCTAATACTACTACTACTGATACTACTGACATTGACATCTACTCAATATGGAGTCTGGAACACTGACGGGTTCCTCTTTTGAAGCCCATTTGCATATGCCAATTCCCATAAATGCTGCCAACACGCCATTATACGGTAGATGTAAGTTAGAAACACATTCAGTAAGTTCTGTGGTCGTCTGGAAGACGTCAATAAAATTCGTCTACATACGACAATGTGCGTTTGAGATACGTTACTCATAGGTTCAAAGCACGTTACTCATAGGTTAAAAATTAAGTTTCGGGTATGCTAAACATTATCTCGACGTGTTTCGACTTATGAGTAAAGGCGCAGTCACACCTTGACGTTTTAGCCAGCAATGGCAACGTATAAAAATATATGTAAAACGTTGGCGTACGCTGAAGTTTTGAGTTTTTTTTAAAGTTTTGGTCGTATTCATAACGTGTTGGTCGTATGCATAACATATTAGTAACGGGCACAGAACGTTTCGTTGTCTTATAAATAACTTGTACCAATGAATGCTTAGCCTGTTATCGGCGTTCATAACCTATGCCCAACGATAGTTTAACTTAGGCATAGCACGCTGCACGTATCGCCGACAAACTCGTGACATTCTCTGTTAAAAAGCTGCCGCACGCCAATTTAAATCATAACCGCCTGAAAATTGGAAGTGTCAACATCGCAGTCACACCTTGACGATTTAGCCAGTGTATGCCGACCTATGAAAAATGTGTCTAAAACGCTGGCACACGTCGAATACGGTATAGGTAAGTTGTGTATACGTTAGGAGCACGCTGAAAAACAATGAAGTCTGCTGTCATATTCCGTGGTACGTCTAGTAGGTCGTGAAATTTCAAGTATGCTGAAAATTTTACGACGTACTCCACGTATGGCTCACAAGTTCCGCATACGCTGGCATAAGTTCTCGGCACGCTCCGCGATCGTTGTCACACGTCGGACACACGTTACTTGAAAGTTAAGGCCCAGTCACACCTTGACGTTTTAGCCAGCTTATGCCGATTTTTGGAAAATTTGTCTAAAACGCTGGTACACGTCGAATACGTTATGGGTAAGTTTTGATAACATTGAGAGCACGCTGAAAAACACTGCCATACGTCGTTATACTTTTGGGTTGTCCTCAAATTTTCCATGCTTGAAATTTTAAGACTTATGCCAGCGTATGACTCACACGTTCCGCATAACGCTGGCCATAAGTTGTAGGTACGTCACGCAATCGTTGACAAACGTCGACACACGTTACTTGTAAGTTAGTCATTAGTCGAAACACGTCGATGTAATGTTTAGCGTATCCGAAACTTATGTCTAACCTATGAGTAACGTGTTATACTCACGTTACGCGATCGGTGACACACATCGACACACGTTACTTGTAAGGTGCTCATAAGTCGAAACACATCAAGGTAATGGTTAGTGTCAGTGTTCCAGACTCCCTGGTTTTTATTATTATTATTTTTTTCTTCCTTCCTTCGGAATGATGGTGATTTTGACACTTCGATTTCTAGTGCGGTTATAATATAATATGATAGAATTAATAGGCTGCCGCTCAACGATTTAAATCATAACCACACTGTACACTGAACACAGTCATACCGAAGAAAAAAAAAACCCGGGAGTCTTGAACACTGACGCTAACCATTACCTTGACATGTTTCGACTTATGAGTACCTTTCAAGTAACGTGTGTCGATGTGTGTCAACGATCGCATATCGTGCGTACAACTTATTCCCATCGCATGCGGAGCGTGAGTCATACGGCAAGTACGTCGTAAAATTTTCAACATGTTTAAAATTACAAGACGTACTCCATTTTATACGACGTATGATAGCGTACTTTAGCGTTCTATTCATGCATACCAAACTTACCCATACCGTATTCGACGTGCGCCAGCGTTTTAGACGCATTTTTCAGAGGTCGGCATGCGCTGGCAAGATCGCCAAGGTGTGACTGCGATGTTGACACTTCCATTTCTGCGGCGGTTATGATTTGAATCGTTGTGCGGCAGCCTTTTCATAACCTACGCCACGTCATCGTCGGCGATGCGTGCAGCGCGCTATGCATAAGTTAGACTATCGTTGGGCATAGGTTGTGAAGGCCGACAACAGGTTCAGCATTCGTTGGTATAAGTTATCTGTAACACAACGAAACATTCTGTGTCCATTACTAATACGTTATGCATAAACCAAGTCGTTATGAATACGTCCGAATCTTTTAAAAAAAAACATCAAAAGTTCAACGTAAGCCAGAGTTTTACATACATTTTAATACGATGGAATTGCTGGCTAAAACGTCAAGGTGTGACTGGGCCTTAAACAGTATTTCCTGAACTGTTCCCTAACAACTTGTAAGCCTGAGTTAACTATAACCGATGACTGTTTGGTGGAACACTACCTGGTACCCGCTATAAACCTATACTTGTACAGGTTCTTTTGAAGCTTATGAAAAGTCGAGGAATACAAATATTTATCTCTTTACATATAATACCGAAATTATAAACTAAAACCTCCTGATGCTCAGAGATAATATCTTGGAACAACTTATCACAATATACATATGTGCTATTTCCAATATGAGCGAAAGTAACCGTATCAATGCCTCACTCTCTTAATAAAACCTCTACATAAAATATTTTACAAACTACAACAAAATTATTCGCAGCTTTATCCACTGGAGCTATTATTTAGTAATCACGGAGATCCCGAATGTCTTTGCGAACACTCGGCTTGTTCAACACTGGTTTGGACTGACCCAGTGAAAGCAAGGCACGACTACTAAAAAAAATTCATCCTATTATCCAGGACTTCCACAACTCTGATAACCATGCATTGAAACTGTTTACAGATAACTTAAACTTGGTGCACATTTTGTTAACAAAATTTGAGACAGCATCCGCAATTCAAGACCGAATGCAGCTCCAAGGTTGAGTTACTGGTTCCGTATATTTAGCTCCCATTTTGATCAGATCCCTAATTTCACTATTACTAATTATATTCAAATCTCCAGAAACTACGTGTCCACAAGGATTATATACAAAAGGGGAAGACAAAGTTCCCAAAATGTCCTTTACTATATCGATACGAAGAGTTTTAAGTAATTTACCATAATTGAATAAGGATTGTCTGATGGTATTAGTGAAAGTGAAATAAACCTTCAATCAGGTTCGCTCCCTAACTTTATCTGGTAATAAACTATCTACACTGGTATCCCTAAAAATAGAATGACGCCAAAGCCTATCTACCTGCTTGCTGGAAAAATGACAAATTAAGAACTCACGGATCCTATCAACTTTGGGAGTAGACTTCTTTAACAGAACTCTGCTTTGTTCAAAAACCAGCACATGGCATATTAACCTGCTAAACTCTGGAGAATATTAGCAAAGACTTGTTTGGAACATGAACTCAGAAAAACATAAAAATCAAGAAAAACCTTTCCTTCATAAAAAAAAAACCTTTAAGTTCATCAATTATCTCTGAAATTTCAATTTTTGGTGCCGTAGGACACCGACTACGACACCCATGACCTCTTGGTCTCCTGATTGGATTTGCAAAATACTCATTCCTGAAAACATTACCTTGAGAAACTGACCTAGTACCTTGTACCCTGTTATTAAGACCCAAAGAATAGATCGCACATTGTGTCCTGATCCAAAAGTCCTCTTTGCATCTTAGCTCAACATTACACTCTTTATTATCAAAATCAGTACCATTAACTGAGTCTATAATTTGAATAGAACAACTACTAAAAGCATGTCCAACGTCATTGAAATGATTATATAAATAAGTCTTAATACCAGATGATACAGCAGCATTCAAACATTTATGTAAACATTGAGAAGTTTTACCAACATATTGCAATCCATAATCTCCACAAGTGAGAAGATAAATAATGTACTCTGATTTATATCCCAACAGATATTCACAATCAACAAAAGTCTTTCCTGTCACATGACAAACAAAAGTTTCACAAGTCATATAGCATTTCTAGGATAAAAATGAACACTGTCGGGTATGCATCTCCATAGGCACCATGTTATAATGACCTCTTTTAATGGATTATTTGCTTTGCGGACAAGTCTCAAGAACCTATCTCATCCGTCAAAAGAGGTATGATATTGTTACAGTTCTAGGAACCATATGCATACAAACATACAGTTGTCCCGTAGTTAGTTATGCCATTAAGTATATGTGCAGATAGAACCCCTCCTTGTGTGTAGTGGGAAGACACTGGGGTGTGTTGCGATATTTCTTTAGTTAGTTTAAAAATCTTTATATCCCCTCCAATATGAACCACAGTACCTTCTTCTCGCCTTCCGAGGCAAAATCTTTGTGTAGTACCTTTTTGACGAGTCCGGACACGCGTGGAGTGGGCGGGCTTCCCAGTATGGCCGAAACTCTGCCAAGAAAGGGTGGACCCATGGAAGCCCTGTCCAATCAGGGTGGACAGTGACGTCAGCTTCACCAAGGCCCCTCCCCACTGAGGGAGATCTATAAATTACGAAGCAACCCTGAGAGAGAAGAGCGTTGGCGTGAGACAGTTCGTCGGCTGGTAGCGAAAGAAAGGAGGAAGGTCGTAGAGTGGTTGCGCTCTTTGGGGGTCGTTTGTTTTCAGTGTGAGAGAGCTGGGAAGACCTGGACCCAAACTTGACCGGGTCTCTCGTTGGGTCCTGTCTGCAACCCTGATCCCCGCCTCGTACTCTGCTCTACTCGACCCGGGCTCCTTCGCAGACACGGTCTCCACGCGTGCGGCCGTGGACCGAGCCGCACAACCATTGACAGGTGCCGCACCACAGAGCATACCTTCCCTCCAACGTTCACGTACTCAAAAGAACTGCGACCTCAGCTCACCTCCCTCTCTGGCTGTGGGGGTCCTTTGCCATACATCTGGGTTTATTTTCGTCTGAGTGTGTGGCGCCGACTTTAAGTAGAATTGCATAAGTGTTTAATATTTGATCATTGTAAATCTTGCCTGTTTTATTCCCGCGTAAGTCTGCTCTGTGTCCTTCTTTTGTAAGTTGATTGTAAATAAATTATTGTAGAAATGTTCCCAGTTCGTTTTTGTCTTTTCCTTCATTGGTCCAGCATGGTTCGGATCTGAGTTTAATCCGGGTCTTTATCCCCGATAATCTGTTCATTCTTGCCTGTACGTTATTGGCAGGTCCGCTCGGCTGCACCTGAACTGGAAAGGTAGTTGGTAGTTGGTAGAGTGATCCTGTTCGAGCAAGGCGTATTGAGGGCGTGGTTCCCTGGTAGTCGAAACCGCGTGATTAATTAGGTAAATTGATTCGAGACAAAAGACCCTCCGCTACGTGGTGGAGGTATTGGCATCCAGGGTCGGTTAAGCGACCTGCCGCATCACGGAAATAACCGTGAGCGATGGCCTACAATTCCGGGAGTCGGTGGGAGACAACGTAACTTCCCCCACCTAGTGGTCGCTCTCGCCACCGGACCCCGGTCCACAACAGTTTGGTCGTCAGGAGTGGGATTCGAACCCCTCCGCCTCCACAGAGAAATTTACGGGATTGGGACCAGGGGTGTGCTTGGCAACCCCCCCCCCACCCACCCCCCCTTTCCCTCCGAAATTAAGAGCAGAATCCAAATTTTATTTGATTCTCGGTACGGACCATGGTGGACCAAGACGAACTGGTACAGTTGGGTTCTGAAAAAATTCTTGAGGAATCCGTGGCTCAAGACAACACCTGTGAGGGAGATCTTTCCCTGCAGCCAAACTCAGAGGTCGCATTGGGGGCAACGGCGACAATGCCGGAGCTCCCCCTGCATCAAATTTCCCTCATGGAGGACCGAGCGACCCCTGTCGGATCCGAGCAAGCGGTTTGTGCTCCGTGCTTCGTCACCCTGAACGAGCGGTTCATGCTCCGTGCTCTGTCACCCTGAGTGAGTGATCCTGCTCAGTCACCCTGAGGAAGCGGTTCATGCTCCATCACCCTGAGCAAGCCATTCGTGCTCCGTGCTCCGTCACCCTGAGTGAGCGGTTCATGCACCGTGCTCCGTCACCCTGAGCAAGCGGTTTGTGATCCATGCTCCATCACCATGAGTGAGTGATCCTGCTCGTCACCCTGATCAAGCGGTTCGTGCTCCGTCACCCTGAGCAAGCGGTTCATGCTCCGTGCTCCGTCACCCTGAGCGAGCGGTTTGTGCTCCATGCTCCATCGCCCTGAGCGAGCGGTTCATGCTCCATGCTCCGTCGCCCTGAGCGAGCGGTTCGTGCTCCATGCTCCGTCGCCCTGAGTGGAGCAGTTCATGCTCCGTGCTCCGTCACCCTGAGCGGAGCAGTTCATGCTCCGTGCTCCATCACCCTGAGTGAGCGGTTTGTGCTCTGTGCCCCTTCACCATGAGTGAGTGATCCTGCTCCGTCATCCTGAGCGTGTTGTGAAATAACACCCTATTTCTGAGCCGTTTGCCGTATTATTGTGTTTTCTAATTTCCCAAGCCAAAGTTTTTTCCCCACCCCCATCACATGTAGCTGTTTGTAAAGAATAATGTTTGTGAACATATCCCTGAAACATCAATATAAATGCAACTTTGATTTTTGGTGAAAGCTTCTCAAGCTTTTTGGGTTGCATGCAGTAAGTACTGGAGTTTGTAATCGCAATGACTCCAACCTGCCCATTCCCGAAAAATTGTCGATATCGGCCAAGCACGTGTGTGTGCGTGCATGCTTGCTTGCTTTTGTGTGTTTTTTTATTAAGCATAATATATTCCCTCTGTGAACTCCCCTACCTTCAACCTCTCTCTCTCTCTCTCTCTCTCTCTCTCTCTCTCTCTCTCTCTCTCTCTCTCTCTCTCTCTCTCTCTCTCTCTCTCTCTCTCTCTCTCTCTCTCTCTCTCTCTCTCTCTCTCTCTCTCTCTCTCTCTCTCTCTCTCTCTCTCTCTCTCTCTCTCTCTCTCTCTCTCTCTCTCTCTCTCTCTCTCTCTGTCTCTGTCTCTGTCTCTGGACATATCCGGATGGTGGCTATGCCTGGACGGTGTTTGTCTCCAGACGTGTTCGGGCAGGGTTTGTCTCCGGACGTGTCCGGGCAGGGTTTGTCTCAGGACATATTCAGGCGGGTTTTTCTCCAGACATGTCTGGGCAGTGTTTCTGTCCGGACGGGAGTTTGTCTCTGGACGTGTCTGAGCGGTGTTTGTCTCCAGCCAGCTTGGCTCTGGACACGTTCGGGTGGTATTTATGTCTGGACGGGTGTTTGTCTCCAGACCATGTTTATATTATGACTGGTAGAAAATGGATTTCAGACATTATGTTGTTTCTATCTTCACTGTTATTCTATACAGAATCATTTTGATGAAACAGTGTCAATCGTAATTAATGCTTTACTGCACGTCTGCCTTCCTTTCTTCTCACCTCATACTGTCTTCCCTTCCCCCACCCCTCCTCGCTCCCCTCCCTCCCCTCTCCTTTCCCCTCCACCTCTTTACTCTCCCTGCTCCCTCCCCCTCTCTCCCTCTTCCCCCCTCTTTTTCTTTTTTTGTCCCTCCCCCCTTTTGTATTTCCATCAGTGAAGCGACGGGTGGTATTTGCTCATGTGTTATTATTTTAAAAGTCACCAATTTTTCACATGGTGTGCCCCGAGCAACAATTCACCTTCATAATCTCCTTTCTTTCCTCCTTACCTAAGTTGTGCGTTTGTGACACTTCAGCCCATATTGTTTAGTGTGTGGGTATTCAGCACAATCCTAAACGCTAGCAATAATAAAAAGTATTAATAAAGGTTACGAAGAAGAATCCACATCTGCTTCCTCCTTTTAGGTCTGTCTGAAGTGTAAACAATTGCAGACCCCATATAATGTACACGAGGACACATTAATTAGGGCCCATGGATGTCCAGTTGGAAAATGTTGGTTTAGCTCAAGAGTGTTGGACCAGGAATTTACTCACAAATTGTGCCTCCCTATTGTATCATTACAATGCTGATGTAATGTCTCCGCAAATTTGAGCTCAAATTGAACATTTGGTCAGGGCACTTGTAATAACCTGCCTACTCTTTGACAAAACATCCCATGGGATCTTTCACCTGGACCAGCAATCAATGCTTGCAGACAGCTTCCCACCTTAATGTTCCTCAAACATATGTCATGCGGCACACTCAATGACCTGCCAACAAAACACCAAGGTAAGAGTTTATAGTTGGATTGGGAATCAAACCCAGAGTAAACTGCTGAGAGGTGAGTGCACCACGAACTCATCCTGCCAACCCTTGTTATGTTTTTTAAAAATGAAATGTACAAATAATTCTGCAAATATACTGAACAAGCAGTCCTTTGCTTGATACATGCAGTGGAGCAGTGAGATCAACTGAAACAAAACGCGCATGAACTTGTGCATTTGATAGAAGAAAATGGCTGTTTATGTTGAGACATGAGAACAAATATACAGTTTTGTTATGAACTTCAGGGTGGCAGTTTGCAATGCTCTGAGGGCAGAGCTCAATGCGAGCTCAGATGGCAAACTGTGTTGGGTAGATACCCGTTCTCGTAATATCCCAAATAGATTCTAATGCACCACAGAAGCAAACAAATAACACCACCTTGATTATGAACAAATAATATATTATAAGCAGAAAGTAACAAACTTAATGACAGAATAGTGGATAACCACTTATGAAAATCGCCAATTATAATACAATGGGCCAGGAGGGGAAACTAAAGAACAAGGGGAAGGAATAAGGGGAGAAAAATGAGATAAATCAGGCCTGATGGAAAACTGCTGAAAGTGGAAGGACTCGAGGAGTGAGAGGAGTGAAATGCACATATGTCCAGAAGAGGTCATGGTAAATAAAAAGGCGTTGAAGTTCAAGAAGTTAAACCTCTTCAAGAGGTTGATCATGGAAATAGGTCAGTTTAATAGATGATGCATCAGGAAAGACATAGTGAGAATAACATCTGCCAAGCATCAGACCAGCATCTGATCCTTTTCAGCTTTGCATAGAGAAGCAAATGCAGAATGTAGTTGCAAATCCAAGTGCAGAACTTGCTGTCTGCGTGGACGGCAGGAGAGAATACAAAGAAGAAATGTTTGATTTATCTATCGTGAAAGATGAAAAGGTACTGACATTTTGACCTTTATTCTTTGACGAAGCAAAGGAGAGGGACAGGAAATAGGAAGCGGTAGATATAGAGTATGTGACATCGCCATTGATGTGATGCATGTGAGCAACAATTATTGGTCCAATGTGTGAGCATCATCAGTGACATTGGTTAAAATTAGGAGAATAAGAATAAGAAGGAAATGGACAGAAAAGGCAAAGAAAAAAAAGGCGAGCTTGAGGGGAGGGGAGGGAGAGAAGCAGTTTCTACCAGCATGTCAGTGGGTTGTATGACATAATGTGCGAAAGGATTTTTTTTTTTAGACCATCAAAGAGGTCATTTATATAACGAGGGATAGCAATGGGCCAAAGATGCTTCGGTGTTGGAAGCTATTCATTACTCGGAGCCTTTCAAAGAATGCTTGAGAGCTACTCAGAGACTTTCAAAGAAATGCAGGATTTTCTACTCACATTTGACTCCAGCGACTTCATTGGAGACAGACATTGCCTCATAACTTCTCGCAATGGGCTGATGGTTGGATGTTCCGATGGATGTTAAAAGATCCCATGGTGTCCTTCATAAAGAGTCGGTGAGCAATCACCGGCACCATGGCCAAAATCCGAATTCATGATCGAACCAAAAGGGGGGCACTGCATCAGTTGCGCAGCTGCGCCACAGCAAATGATGCTACCTGCAGCAATGAAGAAAAAGTATTGGACTGGATATCTTGAGTCTGACACGTGCCACTTAAAGTTACGTTCCCTTTTTAAGGATAAGGTAATGAAGCTAAACCATTTTTCCATGCCACTTGTTATTTAGAGATGTATTTTTTAACATAACAATGCATTGTGGCACAAGTTTCGTTTCCCAGGCAACTAATTGATAGGCAATTTTAATTTGGCAGTAATCTTGGCCACTTCACGACCCCGTAATGTGATGTATTGTTCACCTTGTAGTCGTGGTATCATCGTTCCCTTCTTGTTGAGGCCATGGTCTTCAACTCCATGAATCCCATGAGTATGTGAGACCTCCCTCTCCCATTACCCTGCCCTTTTTGTTTTTTTCCTTTTTGCCTTTTTGTTTTGATCATTTTCATGTATTTATCTATCAATAGGCTCAAAAAATAAAAAGAAGAAAGAGCTAAAATGAGAGATGGTTCACACTAAGAGTGAAATAACGGAGAACATATCCCACTTCAAAATTTATACATGTTATTTCTCAACATTCCTTTATATCAGGTGAGGCTGTTGCCGCTCTGCTTTGCTCTACAGCACTCCTCCACCAGACTCTATCATCAGCTAACTCTCTCCACATTTCTAACATCCCTCTTCACACAATCAATCCTCCCATCTCAATCGCAGTGTACCCCTTCTTCTCCTTCCTCACTCTTTCAACACAACTGCTCTCATCTTTCTTCCTCCATCCGTAGCAGGTGCCCTGCCAATTCCAACCAGCTCTTTATCAATCTTCTCATCAAGCTCAACTGAACACCGATTCCTCCTACAATTACACCAACTGAACACCGATTCCTTCTACAGTGTCTCCAACAACACTGAACACCGATTCCTCCTACAATCCATCATCCTTCAATTAGCCCTCTTTACTCCCACAATCCTCCTGACCCAGGTGCTCTTGCAAACCTACAGCCTCTGTTGCTGATCTGTCTGTGCCACTGTCACCAGACCATATTCACATTCTGGTGTTACACATGACATCAAGATTTTACTTTCAACTTCCTCAATATCTTCATGTGCACCATCATACCTTACACTTTCCTCCATGCATTCACACCTACTTGAATTCCCCTGCATACCTCTGCCTCCAAAGTACCATCACTGGACACCATTCTATCTAGGTACACAAATCTATTTCACTGCATTATCTCCTTCCCCTCTAACCTGGTGTTCTATTTCTCTCTCTGCTGTCTGACCCACTCTCCATTTTCTCCAGGCTCATCTTCAGTCCATGCTGAAAATGCCTCATTCCACTCCTCCAGCACTTTCACACTGAATCCCCTGCTCACTCTTCACTACTATCGGCAGATCGTCTGTAGCTTCCTGCAAATGTCTTTGTCCACCATCATGTGGTATGCAGTGCAGCATGTTAAAATCAGTTATTGATGACGGTTTGAATATTTGAATGACAGTTTCAGTCAATGATTAGATGGAGGTGCTGTGTAATGTATATGTCTGTCAGGTAAAGTGTTTATCGCTTAATATATAATTATATAAATTGGTGTATGATTAAAGTTATTCATATGTAGTAATACTTTAAATAAAACTAATAATTAAATAAGTTTGAACAAGGATATTGCATTGCTGTGTTGATTGACTGTCTGGACACAACTTTGAGGATGTGGGTCCATTGATGTTGAGTAATCTACTGATGTGGACTTGCGACAGGGGTTGTGGATCTGCTGTTTAGAGAGGTTCTGGGCTGAAAGGATCGAAACCTCGATGAAAAACGGTCCCCAGCTGATGATCCGGGCAGTTGGGAAATCAGTAAATTACTTTTAAGTTAAGGGAATAACTTTAAATATAATAGTGCGTGCGTGCGTGCGTGTGTGCGTGCGTGTGTGTGTGCGTGTGTGTGTGTGTGTGTGTGTGTGTGTGTGTGTGTGTGTGTGTGTGTGTGTGTGTGTGTGTGTGTGTGTGTGTGTGTGTTGTTACACCTGGCTTCCTTCTTGGGACTACGGTGCGGCAATTGATCTTTATTTTGATTTCATGCTAACCAGCTCGATCACCACAATGAGCATTAGTGGGCAGAGTGTGCATCGCTGCCTCAAACCAATGTTGATGCAGCACTTCTCCAACATTCCAGGTCCAATCAAAACTCTTCCCTTCATTCCCTCACATATGTGGCATAACCCAGGCAAAAATTGTGTAGCTGTACTCTCATTTACTGGAGTTGGTAACAGGTCTAACTACAGTAGACTGCAAAGAATTACTATAGGAAAGGAATGATATTTTTGCCTGGCCTTCCACCATCCTAATGTCTGCTTCCAACACTCCCATCCATCTCAACGTTGCTACCACCACCTCTCTCAGGAACATGTCATAAACCTTCTCAAGGACTACAAATCTGAGTGCCACCCCCTCCTTGCATCTCCAATCTTTTCTCTACCAACTGTCTCAATGTAAACATCCCATCATTAATCCCTCTTCCCTTTCTGAACCCGTTATTGTTTGCCTATCTTTATTTGCCTGTTGTCCACACCTTTCCATCTCCTCCAATCCATAATCCTCTCCAGGAGCTTCATCACTTGACTGAGAAACACGATTCCTCAGTACCACCCAGGAACTTGCACAGCTCACTTCCTTTTCCATATTGGTACAATTGGACCTGTCCGCCACTCCTCCAGAATCTTGCACTCTCTCATACTTATATTCAACAGCCTTTTCATTCACACCTCCATATCAGCAATCTCCACAACTTCCACTTTTCCCTCTTCATAGCTCAGTAACTCTGGCTCTTTGTTGCTTCCTCTTCAGTTCAGAAACTACTTGAAGTAGCCATCCTAGACATTAACTATCCCCCCCTTCTATCTGTCACCAACTTCCTGTCTCCATCCTTGAAACCAGCCCTCCCCCCACCCACCATCCATATCTTCACCATTTTCATGCCCTATCTTGAGTTGTTTTATAAATCATCTTCTTCCCACCATGCTCATCTAACTTGCTGTACATGTCCTCTTCCACATCATTCCTTGCCTTATATATCCATCACTGAGCCTGGCGTTGGCTTAGTGGTTAGGGTGGCTGGCTTGGGATCCTAGGGTCCTGAGTTCGAGCCACATTTCCACTGAATTAACACCAGGGGGTTGACTCAGCCTGTCATCCTTCCGAGGTTGGCAAAATGAGTTCCAGAAATGAGTACTGTGTCCAACAAGGTCCTGGTGTATGCCCCGGTTCGAAGAGGTATACCATATCCCTGTGTGTCATAATAGGTGACCAGGGTTGGCGTCAGGAAGGGCATCCGGCCATAAAACATAGCCTCAAGAAGGGAACCATGATTGCATGGAGCATGCAAAAAAGCTAACCCCTGCTCAGCAGGGGAAAATGGCTGTTAAAAGGCTGTTATTTTATTTTTCCTCCACTGTCTTTACTGCTTTCTTCTTCTGCCTGTACAAGTGCAACAACCCTGCATTTGATTGTCCTCTATCCTCGTCATCTCACAGACTACCTTCACTACTTCCTCCATCCACCACACCCAGTTTCCGTTTCTTGGCTTCAAAATTTATCATCAATTAAAAAAGAAAAAGAAATGAAAATTTATCATATTTTGTGTTTACGTCCTTAAATCTTCTGTGACTTTGTAAATGGAAAACAGATTAAAGTACTTTTGGGACTTAAGAAAAATCCAGACTCTAATTTATAATTGCCAGCCTGTATGGAAGGGAATTATACACTAATGAGCTTTGAGTATCATGGAAATAGCCAGGAGTAACCAATTTCACGTGAATATCGGCAACGTACCGATAAACAATCACTATAGCAGGTGACATCTGACGTTATTTTCAAGGGAAATCTACAGGATGGCCAACACTGCCACAGCGATACCTTCGGCGATCATTTTTGGGAGCATTTGAAGTAAGATTGAAGAGTTTAAAAATTCACTCTCACAATCATTCTGGTGAGAAAGGTATAATTTTAAAATTGCAAAAGGCAACCGCTGACTTAAAGGGCAGAAATTATTGCCGCTGTGATATCCTGGCATTCCTGCAGTAAACCTCTCCAGTTTGGAAGACCTGTGGCAGCTTTGAGATTGCATGTTTCCCTGGAGTTGAGAATTGTGATGTTTTGTCTTGAAATTGTTTTGTTCACTTTGAACTGAAACTTTTGGTACGGTTTTTTTTTAGCTCGAAAGAATATTTAGGTGTTCTGTCACACAGTATGTGGGAAGGTCCCCATATAAAATCCGAGTGCTTATTGCTCTTTCTAGTAGAATGTGGGAGCCAGAATTTAAATGTATGCTTCTGCTGGCTCACGCATCACAATGAGATTAGGCTAACACATAAAAAAATAAGAGAAGTTGTTTTGGCCCAAGCAACTACAACATTTGATGCAAATGCAAAATAACAAAGGCTGTTTGAATGTGCATTACTAAACAATATCGCATCTCTGCCAAGTTTTGCTGCCAACACCAGAAATAATTTACATAACCATAAAAAATTAATCTCCAAGCACTAATTATACTAACTGTTAAAATTTAATTGACAAAATATTAATTAATATACATGTAAGAACCCAATTTTCTGCCGATTAATGGGTAAAACATTTCAGCACCTGACACGAAACTCCTACGAAACAAACTGTGCAATCATTGACCAAATTTACGACTACCCTATCTGTAAGATCATTACTATAAACATAAAATATTGTCCAATGCATGTCCACACTCGTTGGCTTTGAGACAAGAGCAGTGATCATTAGGTCGGTGGCCTATAAAATTGATGGGTTGGCTTGGCTGGTGGTGTCCCCATTTGAGCTCGTGGTTATGACACTGGGATCCCAGGCTCATATCCCATATATCTGTGTTGATCTATCTCCTAAAGTGTCTCCCAAAGTCCTTGCAATCCATCTGGACAACATACCCCTGTCCTTGACCGAGATTGAATGTACAAATTCCTTTACGAGCCTCATTTCAGTGTCCAAAAAGTCAATGACTGACATTATTTGTCCGCATCTTCTATGTATTGCAATATATTTGCAATAATTTGCAATAATTTGCACCTTTGCAATAATTTTAAATTAAACAGTTCCTTGTGCTAGGCTACAGACTTACTGTTCGAACTCCGTGTTCACAATTGAAATGAGTTGAAATTGCAACGATCCGCTGGTGGAACTTTTTGACCGCATGGTGTATCACACTGTGACCGGGTATTAATCGGGCAATGACAGCTGATAGATGACTCCTGTACCATCATATGTTCTCGGTTGTGATCTGCAGAGTGAAAGCAATGTACTTCCCCATGAGACTTTGGCTAAGCAATACAACACAAGGGGCTTTTATATACTCTCTGTTCCCTTTGCATTGTCAATAATAAACGGAACAAAGGCTTTTAAGTAGATTAAAAGATGCATGTACACACAGTCAAGGGTAAGCTTTCCACATTCAATCAATCATGGGAATTACATATTCATAATGCAACAAATTTGCAAAAAAAATTTCCTTCTTTTGGCAACTGATAAAACATCTTATGATCATTGTATGTATAGGCCAACTGAAACAACATGTTATTTCATTTCAGGTTCTCGAAAACACATTTGGATTTTTCCATTACAGATATACATCCTTCTCTGCCGTCGAATGGTCTGGTGGTATCTTTTCCTGCCTCAACTGCTCTTGCAGATAAGAAGCAATTTCTGCTTTAGCACAACACTTTTTAATGCAACTGTGAACAAGCTACCATTAAACAAACAGTTTAATCAAAACAATGCTTCCAACATGAGTGTCTTCAGTATTGTTGTTTTGTTGGTGTTGCTGTCGTATTACTGAATCCACTGTTAAAGTAAATACAATGGAGTCCATCCTATTTATTTACGACTAAGTGTAATTCAACCACTGTGATTCAATTTGAATGAAGATGCAGTGGGGTACTTCTCGACTGAACATTCACGTGTGGCATGCGCAAACATGCGTGACGATGAAGGTTAAGTTAACACATGTAGATGACTTGCAAGAGGAGATTATCTAAAGTTTCTGTTCACAACATGCGCCTTGCAGAGCTGGATCTGCAATGTGCCGGTGCAACACACAAACCAATCGCTTATGAAAACTTGCTTGACACACAAATAAACTGGAAGAGCACTCAGTGAAGCGCATACCTCTGCCACGCAATGCCTGATCCACGAGAACATATCGGGCCAAATACATTTTTGAAATATCATGCAATATATCGTTTTTGGCCCTATCTCTCAATGGTGAAGAATCACTTGAAAAATTATAGAAGCCTGATCTGGATCCGGATCTTCACCATCCACAAATTTTTGAGATATCCTGCACACAAACAAACAGACGGGGGTGAAAACATAACCTCCTTCACCTTCAGTGGTGGAGGTAATAATCCTCTGGTGCTTCATTTTGTAATGCATGGAATAATTCGTTGCATTTGTGGGATTGCACACCTTTTCACTGTTTCCAGTACCGAGAAGTGCAAATATTTTATAATTGTGAAATTAGTCTTGGATTGAACCATATTGTGATAAAAGGCAGAATCGTGGAGATCGAGTGAAAATGTCAGGTCAAGCCAGATCAGTTCTGTGACTTTCTACAGGTATCATGTACACCTGTACGAACCTGTTCCATTGTCGGGTTGTCGGCGACCTTACCGTCTCCTCCACCAGGTTCCCTGATGAGGAGGCTGTTTGGATATGGACACCCAGCAGGATTAAAAACAAAACCTGTCAAAGGGCGGATGACCTCCTTGTGAGCCAACGGCCATCCATATCTAGTGCCCAACTGTGTCTGCGGACGTCCTCTTGCAGTTGAGTTACTTATTATTAGGAGGTTGGTGGCAGGATTTGCACTCCGGCCACCGGAAAACCCTTCATTCCACAAAACATTCTCGAAGCAAAAAAAAAATCTGAAAACCCACTCCGTGGGAGTACCTCTTGTGCAGCTTCCCTTTGCAGAGCAGCTCACTGGATGACAGTATTGGGGCAAAGCCTTCGGGATCCCCAATCTTTGATGATAGGAGGGAAACCACGGGGTAACATTCCTGGGTTAGATTGCGGGAGAGTGTGTCGGAGTGGTGCTGAGGTGTCGTCCACCACATGGCAGTTTCCTTGGGTTAACCTGAGGCAGTCCCTTTGGGTGGGTGCCTGGAATTTCCTCTCCCTCAGAAAGGATGATCACCAGTCTCTGTTATCATGTGAGCTCAAGCATTTGGACATCGGTCTTGCAGCTCTCTCTGAGGTTCAGAGACCGGATTGCGGCAAGATCATGATGGGTGGTTGCACCTACTATTGGTCTGGCGCTCTGATGGTTACCATACCCAAGGAGTTGCTGTAGCTGTGTCCAATAAGCTGACTCCAATGATAATTGAGGTAACACCGGTCAACGAGCGTATTTGGAGACTAAGGATTCATCACTCCTTGGGTGTCATTTCCCTGTATATGCTCCGACTGAGGCGAGTGATCTCACCGTGAAGGATGCATTCTATTCCACATTTGAGTCTGTGGTTGACCAATGCCCCAGGCGAAATACACCTCCAGTCTTGGGGGATTTCATTGCATCGACTGGAACTGACAGGGATGGTTATGAGACATGTGTTGGTCCCAAAGGGTCTGGAACTGTGAACCAGAATAGCACTAAGTTCCTTCATTTTGCAAGAAGTCATGGACTTAGGGTGGCCAGTTCATGGTTTCAGTGCCCACAAGCTCATCGCGGAACTTGGTATTCCAACGCTGGCAGTGTGGCAAAGGAGATTGACCATGTGCTCGTTGATGGTCGCTGGAGGGTGATCCAGAACTGCATGGTCTACCGGAGTGCTCAGTTCCTCAATACTGACCATCGGCTTGTTGTAACAACTCTGAAGTTGCACCTTAAATCCAAGAGAATGGTTCCATCCCAGCCAAGGCTGGATGTTGGCAAGCTCAAGGAAGAGAGGGTAGCTGAGGAGTTTGCGAACAAGCTGAGTAGAGATTGGAGGAGTCTGGGTGCTTTGGGAGATCTTGAAGAGTTGGGGAATGCCTTCAAGACCACCATCCTTGATGTTGCGGGTGGATGTCTTGGAACTCACCGTAAGGCGAAGAAGAATTTTGTGTCTCAAGGGACACTGGATACCATTGATCAGAGTCGCAGGGCCAGGCTGAATGGCAGAGCTGAGATGTTCAGGGAGTTGAGCCGTATAACTGTACGTGCGCTAAGGGTGGACAAGGAGGCCAATGTGCGAGGATTCTGTGAGGAGGTAGAGAATCACCTGTGGTCAAGTGATTCATGTCCTGCGAACAGGGTAATTCACGCATTGCGTCCATCCAAGCCCGTCCCTCGATGTACTGCAGTTGGAGCGGATGGTGGTGGGCTCTTGACAGAGGAGTTTGAAGTGAAGGCCCGCTGGGCCAGTTACTTTGAGTGGTTCTACCAGGCTGATCCACCAGCTGTCAAGTTGGACATCAGGGGTGTTCCAATCCCTGTTGCTGGTCCTCCTATAAACTGTGGTCCACCTTCGTTTGTGGAAACACAGGCTGCGGTGAACCGGTTGAAATGGGGTAAAGCTCCTGGGATCTGTGGCATCCATGCTGAACTTCTCAAGGCTGGTGGAAATGCTGCACTCATGTCATTGCATGCAGATCTGTGCTCTGCCTGAAACACAGACATCATCCCAACTGACTGGAAGAGGGGCCTTGCTGTCCCTCTCTAGAAAGGGAAGGGTGATCGTCAAGACTGCAACAACTACCAAGGGGTGCCGCTGCTCTCAGTGCTGGGCAAGGTGTTTTATCGGATAATTCTTGATCAGGTTCGCCACCATCTGCTTGAGCACCAGCACCCAGAGCAGTTAGGCTTTACACCAAAGAGGTCCACAATTGAGTGTATCCTTGCTCTTCAGGTCCTCACCAAATACAGAAGAGAGTTTCAGCAGGGGCTGCTTGCAGCATATATTGATCTCTGTAAAGTGTTTGATTCAGTGAATCGGGATGCCCTGTGGAGGATTCTCGGTCTTCGTGGGGTGCCACCATAACTGATCGATCTAATGTCTGAACTATACTCTGGTACTGAGAGTGATGTGAGATGTTGTTTTACCATCTCTGACTTATTTCCAGTTGTTACTGGAGTTCGTCAGGGGTGTGTACTGGCCCCCACACTTTTCAGCACCTGTATGGACTGGATTCTGGGGAGGATGTCGGAGAGATCAACCTGGGGTTCATCATTTAGGAATGTCAAAATTTCTGACCTTGATTTCTCAGATGATGCAGTCATTTTTGCGAAGACTTTAGATATCCTTTTGGGGGCCCTCGAGGTGCTGAATGAGGAGTCGGAGCCCCTGGGATTACGGGTTTCCTGTGTCAAAACTAAGCTCCAGGCTTCCAGTGACATCTTGGATGCTGCTGTCCTTTCTGTGCCTGTTTGTGGTGAGGATGTTGAGGTTGTGGAGGACTTCACTTACCTTGGCAGTGATATTCATGTCTCTGCTGGCTGTGAGCCAGAGGTCAAGGTGTCTGTGTTGGGCCTGGGGAGTTATGGATTCACTGAATCACGGGGTGTGCCGCTGCTAGTACCTATGCAAGAGGACGAAAGTCTGAGTCTTCAGGTCGTTGGTGTTTCCCGTCTTGCTGTATGGATGTGAGACTTGGACTCTAACCAGGGATCTGAGATGGAGCCTTAATTCCTTTGGTACCAGTTCTCTTCGGAGAATCCTTGACTATCGCTGGTCGGACTTTGTGTCCAACTAGCGGTTGCTGAGAGAGACTCAAATGAGATTTGTTACCTGCATAGTCCGTGAGCATCAGCTGCGGCTGAATGGACATGTGGCTCGTTTTCCTGACGCTGATCTGCTCACCAGATTCTCTCAGCGAGGGAGTCTCGTGAGTGGAGGAGGCCAATGGGCCAACCACGTGCCTCGTGGTTGCAGCAGGTTGATTGGCATCTCAAGGAGATGGGGATTGATCAGGCATCTGCCTGGGGGATGGCCAGACAGAGGCAACTGGTGTACCGGCAGAAAGTGAACGCAGCGACGCGCTGCTCTGGCACATGCTCCCATACCTGACCTGACCTGAGTGAAACTTTACCCATATGAAAAATGCAAGAAACGTAAAAAGAAGAAAAGTTTGCTGAAACACACTGCATCTAACTCAAACATTCTTCCTCGACATAAGTTGTACAACCATCGAACACAGCTCACACTAACAGTACAGTATACTATATGTATGGATTGCTTGTGGCTGTGAGGACCATTACAATACCACATGAATACAATACCACATGAATTATAACTCCAACCTTTTTCATCTCTCCCTTCCCCTTTTGCTCTGTCATCCTTTTCTCCACCCTCCCCTCCCTACAAAACCACCTCTTGCATATGTAATATGCAGATAGCCTCGATACACCTTGCATGCTGTCTTGTTACCTGGTCATGATACAGCATATAGTGACGACAAAAGGTGTCAGTTTAAACCAGTATCAGCAAATGGTTTGTTCTCTTTTGTGGACGTAAATCATTTTTTAGTATAAACTTGTGCTAGGCAGTCATTACCTCTAGATGGCCCTATAAACTAAGGACATTGTTTCTCCAATGACACAAAACTGGTTTAAAAATATAAAATCAAAGTTAAAAAGAGCAACTGCAAAGCTTCACAATGATTCGATATGAAGGTATCCCAAAAGGCGCTGTTTCTCCACTGAACAAACTGCTTATTTCTTCATGTACTCCACTTAACAATAATTCCCTCCATGGAATACATTTGATTTTATGAGTTGAAAGTCAGTGGTATTATTGTTCTAGATTGTCGAAGGTTCACAGATGAATACAAAGCATAAGTATTATAAGATATCATTGTCCTTCTCCCTGGCCATGCGAGACAATTTAAAACAATGACCACTCTATTTCGGATCTGATTGGCTGGCAAGATAGCTTAGAGGTATGCACAATCACCTTTGAACTATCTAGCCTAAGTTTTGTTTCACATGCAGGATGATGCATCAGCGCGTGCACCGTCCATCAGAAAGATGTTAAGCTTGAGGATCCATCAGCCAGCACAAATTGTTGGTGGATTGTAATGAGCCCATGGTGTTTTTCGTGAAGCAACCAAAATTTCGAGAGAGCTCGGTGTTGGTGACCCCAGACTCCCTGGACCGGTTCGACTTTCAAGCAGGTTGTAGGGGAGGGGGTCCAAAGAACACGGTGTCACAGCTCACGTTCATCAGCTCGGACTTGACACAGACCTCACCCGAGAAAGTCCCAACTCTCAAATTATTTTTCTCCTCAGAACTGCGGGGTCAAGAATGATCCTCGTGTGACATAATCAGGTGGGCCCATTAGTTAACCACCTTGAATACACATTCTTCTTCTTTTCTATGCAGCACAATGGAGAGCGGAGGAGGTTCAGCTATGCTGCTGATGCAATGCCCTCTGACCAATTTACAAATTCCTGCCCTCACCTGCAGAGTGCCGGCAAAAACTCAGCTACTCTTCGTGAAGGACACTGTGGGATCTTTTACATCCACCAACTGATGCCGGCAGATGGGACGCCCAGTTTGGCGTCCATCCGAGGGACAGCACACACATTGATGATTAACCTGCCTGTCAGGCATCGGGTTGATGGTTTATAGCTGGGTTAAGATTCAAACCCAGACAAGACAGCCTAGAGACGAGGATGCCTACCTCTAGGCCATCCTTGCAGCCCCGAATACACCGTTAATTGTTTCAATTCAAAGAATAACCGAGTGCTACTCGGCATGAGGACAGTTGGTAGTGAGGTCAGTGAGGAGAAAGGAATTAAAGGTTATTAATCAAATAAATAAGTGAGAAAGGACATTTCCATGTGAAAAATACAATGGGATGGAGGGAGGACCATGTCCTGCTAAACTGTCTCGGAAGACCTACATTGGGCGGGAGTTCCCCATCGAAACAATACATCTATTATAAACGCTACTGTCCGGCAGGAGTGCCCATCTTGGCCCACCTTAGGTGGGCAATTTAAAGTGTTGATATTTCCACAAAGTTATACTTTCTTCTGGAACATACTATGCACTTGAAAAAAATTGGATATACTGTACTGTAATCGTATTTGGCCTTGCTGGACCATACTGTAATGTTGTTGTACTATAAAATGCAACAAGAATATAATTTTCCACCAAGTGATATGTTTTCTGGCACACACTGCACACCTGAAAATTATTTTTTGGTACATACCGTAATCGTATTTGGCCTTGGTGGACAACATTGTAGAGTATGGGGTGAGCAAGATGGATACGGAGATCGAGTGAAATGGTGGTAAACAGCAGCTGTCTTGAAGACTAGGAGGGAAGAATGCGATTGAAGAGAATGTGGAAGTTGATTCCACAGGTGGGGAAAAAAGAGGAACGAATGAGTGGAAGTGAGCATTGATTCTGGATTTTGGGAGTGTCACCAGAAGGGGGTTAATAGTGGACAAGGAGTGTCCTGTAGAAACCTGTGGTTGAGCAAAATATGGAAAGAGCAGAGGGTGTAACACCAGAAATAAGGAGGTAGAAGACAGAGAGATCACTGACCTGTTTGTGATGGGAACGTGACAGGACCATTGACTCAACTTCATCATGGGAGATTCCAATAATTTTGAAGGCCTTGGTTTCCATGGTATAAAGCTGGGCAAGGTGTGGGCATGGGTGCCAGTCCAGAGGAGAGAGCAGTACTCCATCAAGCTGCAGATGATGGCCTTAAAGATGGATTGGACTTCAGGTGTGCCAATGAAGCACTTTGTATGATGGAGGATGCCCAGTCGATGAAGAGCTTTGGAGGCCAACCTTGAAATGTGCTTTTCCCAAGAGAGATCATGGCCGAAGGTGAGACCCAGGAGTTTGAATGACTGAATTTCCTTAAGAGGATCATTAAGAATGTAGATGGGAGGGTTTAACAGATGGTCCTTTTGAAGAGAGATAGTGAGTGTATGAGAGTTGTCAGGATTGAAAGACATATGCCAAGTGTTTGACCAGCTTGTGATTTTGGCAAGGTCTGCATGAAGAGAGGGAAGAGGCTGCTGCCTGCCTATCTGAAGGATGAGGGACATCACAGCAGAGGGTGGAGTCATCAGCAAAGAGATAGAGGGGGATTTCCTGAGTAGGAGAGATCCTTCTTGAAGATTAGGAATAGGACTGGGCCCAGAACACTGCCTTTGGTCACCCCAACCTTAACAGGTGGAGGAGATGAAAGGTACTTGTTACGAGGGCAGAGTAAGTCAGGAAGCCATGTGTGGATTGGCCTTGGACACCATGGGCAGAGAGTGTGGAGAGCAAGGTGGGATGCTCGATTATATACAGTATATATATATATATATATATATATATATATATATATATATATATATATATATATATATATATATATATATATATATATATATATGGTCGGAGGCTTGTTATAGAGCTGCCATTCACATATATATATATATATATATATATATATATATATATATATATATATATATATATATATATATGTGAATATATATATTATTATATATATATTATATAATTACATATACAGTATGTATATATATATATACATACTGTATATAATTACGATTATATACAGTATGTATATATATATATATATATATATATATATATATATATATATATATATATATATATATATATATATATATATATATATATATGGTCGGAGGCTTGTTATAGAGCTGCCATTCACATATATATATATATATATATATATATATATATATATATATATATATATATATATATATATATATATATATATATATATATATATATATATATATATATATATATATATATATATATGTCTGGTGTTGGCTTAATGGTTAGGGTGGTGGGCTTAGGATCCGAGGATCCTGAGTTCAAATCCCACTCGGCTGTTGAATTAATACCAGGTGGGGTTGACTCTGCCTGTCATCCTTCCGAGGTCGGCAAAATGAGTGCCAGCATGCTGGTATCCTGTGTCGGAGTGGCGACCCGTCCAGAATTGTACCCAATAGCCAAGGAGACTGCTTAGGCAGCACTAACGCTCTGCACAGAGTATGGTCCCAGTGGATGGATATATATATATATATATATATATATATATATATATATATATATATATATATATATATATCACTCTCTCTCTCTCTCTCTCTCTCACACACACACACACACACACACACACACACACACACACACACACACACACACACACACACACACACACACACACACACACACACACACACACACACACACACACACACACACACACACACACCCACTGAGATTGGGAGGAGTGTTGTCAATTCCTGGGATACTCTGGGTATCAGCGACATCACACCAATAGCACTGGGTTCTTACCACACTCAGCTGGGCATTTCCTTCTCCCGTGGATGCCAACCTATTTGGATTGACCATGCTCTGTCCTTTTAAATGCTGAATGTCAAGTGAGGAAGCAGCACATACCATTTTTAAAAGTGTTTCATATGACTTGGCCAAGGTTTCAAACACCGACCTCCCAGTCTTGGAGCGGATGCTCTAACCATTACACCACCGAGTCTGGATATTGACATTGGTGTTTATTGCATACATTTAGAGAGATGTCCCTGATCTCAAGTCTGACAGTGAGGGCCTCCATCCTTTGTTGGGAGAGTAGAAGCAGCATGTCCATGGTAGAGTGACCAGGTCTGAATCTGATTTGGTGATCTGTGATGAGGCTGTTTCATTAAAGGAATGATTTTATGTCAATTGCAATGATGCATTCCATGATCTTGCTTATGATTGGAAGTAAGCTAATAGATCTGTTGTTAAGGGGATTGCTTTTGTACCTCTTTTATGTAATGCAGTGTCGTTGGCAGATCTCCAAGCAGATGGAAGATGACCTCAAGCAGAAAGAGAATGTGTAAGAGCAGCAGAGCAGGTTTTCAGAAACACATGAGCTGATGCTATTTGGTTCGGTTGCAGCATCAGAGTTGCCTGTTGCCAGAAACCTCTCCACCTCCACATGTGCAAAAGGCAGAGTCCAGGAACAGTTGGTTGTGACTGGGCAGTGTGGGTAGAGAGAGCGAGGGGTTTGGGACACAAGATTTGGAAGCCAACACAGAATTGAGGCATTTGGCCTTCTGACGAGTGGAGGCTGCTGTGGTGCCATTTAAAGAGAGGGAAGAGATGGAGGGGGAGCATACTCTGAAGACAGACTTAACAAGGCACCTCCAGGTATTAGAGGAGGAAGATAAGTTGAAAGGTCAATGCCGTGGTTGGAGAGATGTTTTCTGCTTCTCTAGATAGTGGACACACACTTGTTGTGGGCTTTGAAGAATTATCTGAGATTGCCTTCGGTCGGGTTTTCCTTCAAGGAAGAGATGGCAAACTGTTTCAGAGCAGCTATCTTACCACATGATTCAGTGTGGGAAGAAGGGTAGGATAACTAAAGATGAGATGGGATGGATCTGTGCAAAAGAGGGAGCAAGTTTCTGTGGAATAATTTCCAGGCTGAATTAATATCAGGGGCAATTGACAGAAGATAATCCTAAAGTGAGATGGTTGCTTGCAGTCCTTGACAATCTGCCTGAACTGCCAGGCTCGCCAGTGATGAGGCATCTCTCTAAGAATAGTCAGAGAGATGTTGACTCACAAGAATATGATCAGATGAACCAATTGCAGCAGAGAAAGAGCAGGAAACGCTTGCAGGGAGGTTTGTCATCACCAAGTCCAAATGGGAGGATCTGAAATTGGGAGAAATCCTTGTCAGAAAGTTCACAGATTGAGTCAGTCACATGGAGTCACAGAAGTCCTTTTGCTGAAGTGCCATGGCTGGTGATAAAGGTACCAACACCGAGCCAATTTGCATGGTGAGAATTAAAATCACCACATATGAGAAAGAGAGTGTTGGGATGAGTGTTTAAAACTTGGTCCATGCTGTCTGAGAGAGATGAAGATGGGGGTGCAACAAACACAAACAAGAGGTGGGAGTGGAGGGGAAATCACCGTCAACGGAACTCCTGGGGGTTGTGAGGTGTACAATATCAGTACAATACAAGGGCAGTGAGAAATTGAGTTCTTGATGTGAAGTGCAACTCTGTCACAGGCATGGGGTTCAGGCCCATCAATCCTGATGAGACAATAGCTGGGGAAAGACACTAAGGAGTCAGGTTCATCCTGTGTGGGGAAGGATTATGTTAAAGAGATAATGTCCAGTTTATTACCAGTGGTTTGGATTGAGAGATCTGTCAGGGGTTTTTTTTTGTTTTTTTTTTAATACCTTGTCGAGGCTCGTGTGAGAGCTAACACACAACGCACATCATGGGGACATGAGACAAGAGGGGAGGGAGAGGGAAGGACAAAACAGTGGGGAACAGAGACATTAGGAGATCTGTGGAAGGGAGAGGGATGGGATGGGGAACATGGGGAATAGAAGATTGACATTACAGGGACTTTCAGGAAGGAAGGGAGGGAATTTGAAGGAGGTGGGCTTGGGTGGATTATCGGGGGTAGAAAAGATCGAGGATTTTGATGGGGGGTGATAAGAGGTGGTGTTGAACAGCTGTTTTGAAGGCCTGGAGGGAAGAATGGGATTGAATAGAGTGAGGGAGTTTATTCCAAAGGCGAGAAAAAAGAGGAATGAAAGAGTGAAGGTGAGCAGTGATTCGTGATTTTGGTAGTTTTACCAGAAGATGGTTGTTGGCGGACCTTGAGCGCCCTGCGGAAATGTGGTGGGGACAAATCGCAGAGCGAGCTGGGGGGGGGGCGAGGCTGGAGAGGAGACGGTAGAAGACAGAAAGACCACCGACCAACCTGCGGTGAATGAGTGAGAGGCCCAAAGACTCAGCCTCATTGCGGGAGATGCCAATGATCCGACATGCCTTGGTTTCTACAGCGTGAAGCCGAGAAAGGTGGGAGGCAGGAGCACCAGCCCAGAGGGGGGAGCAGTACTCCATCAGGCTGCGGACAAAAGCTTTGTAACTGGTCAGGAGCTCAGGTGGGCCGAGGAAGGACTTTGCACGACGGAGGATTCCCAGTCGGCGACTGCTTTGGAGGCGAGGTTTGAAATGTGGCTTTCCCATGAAAGGTCATGGCAGATCGTGAGACCCATAAGCTTGAAAGAAAAGACTTCTTCCAGAGGATTGTTGAGAAAGTGGATGGGGGGGGCGGGGGGGTTCTAAACGGTCCTTTCGAAGAGACATAGTCAGAGTGTGAGATTTGTCCGGATTGAAAGACATGTTCCACGTGTTGGACCAGTTTGTGATTTTATCCAGATCTGTAGTGAGCGAAGAAGCTGCTGCTTGCCGGTCTGAGGGATGACCGATGGTACGGCAGAGGGTGGAGTCATCAGCAAACAGATAAAGAGGATTTTACAGAGTCAGAGAGATCATTGATGAAAAACAGAAAAAGAACAGGGCCCAGAACGCTACCTTGAGGAACTCCAGCCTGGACAGGAAGAGGGGATGAAAGAACTCCATTTAGGGCCACACGGTGACCATGACAGGAGAGGAAGTCTGCGAGCCACGAGTGGAGATGGCCTTGGATACCATAGGAAGAGAGTTTGGTGAGCAGGGCAGGGTGCCAGACTGTGTCAAAAGCACATGATATGTTGAGGGATACGGCTCGGATTTCCTGTCTGGCATTGAGGACTTTCATCCATTGTTGGGAGAGCAGAAGCAGATAGTTGAAGCAGATACCTCGGATTTTTGAGGTCCACACAATTGGGGACAGGGGAAGAGACATTGTGAGGGTGTAGGACAGTGGGGAAGCTTTGTGGGGGCAAAGTGATGGGAGGCTTTGAGGGAGTGGGGTGAGTGGGAAGTTTGAGAGGGTGGAGTGCATTGAGGGGGGAATCGGAAAGAGGCAACATGAAGTGGAGGGATGCTGCCATCAAATTCCCAATTTGGACAAATAGAGATGAAGTTATGGGATGGAAGGTAAGAATTTTTGTTTTAATGGCAAAAAGAAAGGTGGTGCTGTTGGTGTGAGAGGAGAATTGGTGGATTTAGCTGACAATTTTGGAAAATAATCATTGTGACGAAGAAGAAGAATAAGAGATATATATTGTGATGAAGAAAGCGAACACGTTGGGTACTCCTGACAGAGAAATAAAGAATGTGATCAGCACATTTCCACCAGGAAGGGGAAAGTGAATTTCTTTTTTGAATACCAAAGAAAAGAACATGTCTCATTTGTCACCAGAGTGTAGCCATGAGTAAAAGAGGTCATTTGGAATGGCATCACAAGACAATGCATGTAAAATTTCAAGAAAATGTTTCTTTAAACTGAGATTCAGACGAAGAAAGTTGGCGAGTTAAAAGGACTTTTGAAAGCTCAACAGTCACTCTTCTCAAAACGTGCTAAAGACAAGACAATGTTAGCACAGCGACGTCTTTTCACATAAGCCATCCGCTGGCAAAACATAATAAACCATTCACTGATGGCGAAGTTATCAAGTCGGTTATGGTGGTTGCTGCTGACACCTTGCTCAAAGACTTTAAAAACAAAGGGTGGAATCGTTGTCAGAGGATGTGTCTCAGCAAATACACCAAGACTTATCAGACTGAATGATTCTCACTGCAGTTTGATTAATCATTCGACATGACAGATATGGCCCAGCTGATTGTTTTTGTTCGCATGGCATTCAAAGACTCAACAACAAAGGAGGACTTTTGCCACTCAGAGGACAAGAGGCAAGGATGTCGACAACAAATTCAAAAGGTATGTGACTGAGAAAAACATTCCGATCAAGAAACTGGTTTCAATCACAACCAATGGTGCACCGGCACTGCTGGGTGTCAATGCAGGCTTTATTGCACTTTGCATGAATGATCCTGAATTCCCCTCCTTTGTCAATTACCAATGTGTTCTCCACCAACAAACACTAGTGAGCAAGGTTATTGACTTTTCTCATGTAATGTCAGTTGTTGTCGACATCGTCAACTCCATTCATGCCAGAGCTTTGCAACATATCGTGACTCTCAAAGAGCTTGATGCCACCTACAGTGAGCTTCTACTGTGAGCTAATCCTTCATGAAGATTTGAGGTTGTTCACTCGAGGAAAAGTCCTCCAGAGATTTTTAGATCTGATCCCTGAAATTGTCACCTTTCTTAAAACAGGAAATGAGATGTACAGTGAGCTGTCAGAATGCGTGGTTGTTCGACTTGCGTTTTATTATGGACATAATTGCAAAAATTGAACGAGCTGAATCACGAACTGCAGGGGATGGATAGAGACTTGTCATACATCATCATTGCAGTGAATGTGTTCAAGTTGAAACTGGGCCTGTGGTCTTCCCAGTTAAAGGCCAATGCAACAGAGCACTTCCGAAATCTGGAGAAATGCCTACAAAAAGTCAAAGAGAAAGAGTTCCATCCAAAATAATTATAATGTGACCACCTGAACAGATTGGAAAAGGAATTCAACAGATGATGTCAGGAGGTCGACAAGATGGAACAAATAATTAATGTCTAAAATACTTTTCTTCAAGTAGACATTGGAGAACTGACAGGAAAATTTCAGCAGGTGTTCGAACAAATCAGTGGACTTGACATGGAGATAATGACATAGAGCTGAAAGCTCGGTCAGGGGACTCTTTTGCCACTCTTTTAGGGACTTGTAAACAGAGAGAAGTACCCTCTTCTGACATCCTATGGTACTCGCGATACCCGTGCACACGCACAGGATAGCAGTACAACATTAAAACAAAGACGTTGTTGACGTTAAAACAAAGACGTCCAAAGCTGGTAGCAGACGACAGACCGTACACGGGGAATGACAAAAATCCCCATTGTGCAAAATGCAAGTGGTACTATGGAAGGCCAAGACTTCCCAAACATTGTCGGCATGTCCGATAAGTGCTGCAGCAATTTCATAGGGATCGTGTGACAGCGAGCCAAGTTTTTAGTGTGCAAGCTTGGTATTATAATAGAGATGCACTCAAGGTGAAGGTCTACTTTGGTTTCACATACTTCTGTGAGATGGATTTTTCCCAGAGGAAAATCAAGTCCAAGTATCCCACTCGTCTCAAAGATGCCCATCTAATGGACCGTATGAGACTGGCTAACCCAAACTATGACCCAGACTTCAAAGCACTCAGAGATAGTGTGCAAGCACAGGTGTCACACTGAGAAGAGGTGAGTGTTATGCATAACATACATTATTTTAGGTTTTAGTAAAGTTTGATTATTAAGGGTAGATCTTTGATTACATTTTGATTCTCAAAGTGATCTTGTGTTTAAAAAGGTTGGTGACCACTGCTTTAGACCCATTTAGATATTTTCAAACGTTTACACCTTTTCAACTTTTCAGTCCTTTGACCGTTACACCTTTCCAACGAGACCATTTAGATGTTTAATTTGCAATAAATGACCTTTCATTTAGTACATCCTTCCATTTATTTGCCACACAAAATACATCACACAAAACAACTCCTGGTGAAGGTCTGCAATCTCTGATTGCTCTTTCTAGTTGAATATGCTTTGATTTGGCCCTCTTTGAATTCTCCCACCATTTTTCCATTTTGATTCCCCAAACACCATTCCGCCCACAATTTCCTGTTCAATTGCTCATTGCAAAAGAGTGCATGAGAGTTTTATTATCATGTCTTGACTTATCCTGCTCGGATTTGGTTTGAGATGGCGCTTCTGAGAGAAGTAGGTCAAAGAACCAAACGGCTCATGAGTAAATAAGCATGTGACACATAGCATTGGTTCCCTCAGCCAATTAGTAGATGCGACGCAGTCGCAGGCACGCTTGCACATCTGCTTTGTTCATCTAACAAGTATGTCAAACCGACATGGGGCGTGAAGATCCGGCCAGAGGTGAGGGTTGTAGATGGCCTCCATGTTCTCTTTAGAGAAATGGGTTCAGAGTCATTTGACCCATGACTGTCAAGTCACTGTCACACCTTGACGTTTTAGCCAGTGTATGGCAATGCATCAAAATGTATGTAAAACGCTGGCGTATGCTGAATTATTGATGTTTTAAAAAAATTTTGGGCGCATAATAACGTGTTGGACATATGCATAACATATTAGTAATGTAAACAGAACGTTTTAATCACATATAGATAACTTATACCAACGAATGCTGAGCGTGTTGTTGGCGTTCACAAACTATGCCCAACGATAGTCTAACTTATGCATAACGCGGCAGCGTATCGCCGACGATCACGTGGCGTAGGCTATTAATAGGTTGCGGCTCGACAATTCAAATTATAACCACACTAGACATCGAAGTGTGAAGCCGCTGTCACACCTTGACGTTTTAGCCAGCGTATGCCGACGTATGAAAAATTTGCCGAACCAATCTGACACACGTCGAATATGTTATGGGTAAGTTTTGTATATGTTAAGAACACGCTGGCATACGTTGTAGTACGCTGGCATACGTCATTGTATGCCGAGTACGTCGAGAAATTTTCAGCATGTTGAAAATTTATCGACATACTCGACGTATGACACACATTCCACATACGCTGGCATAAGTTGTAGGCACGCTACGCGATCGTTGACACATGTTGACATACGTTACTTGTACGTTACTCATAAGTCGAAACACGTCAAGGTAATGGTTAGCGTCAGTGTTCCAGACTTCCTGGTTTTTTTTTTTCTTCGGTATGACGGTTATGATATAAATCGTTGAGTGGCAGCCTTTTAATTATATTATATTATAACCGCACTAGAAATCGAAGTGCAACATGACCGTCATACCGAAGAAAAAATAAATAAATAAATAAATAACCAGGGAGTCTGGAACACTGACGCTAACCATTACCTTGACGTGTTTCGACTTATGAGTAACGTACAAGTAACGTATGTCAACGTGTGTCAATGATCGCGTAGCGTGCCTACAACTTATGCCAGCGTATGTGGAATGTTTCGATTCTGGGTGGCCCCTCCCCCCACATGGCAGGTCCTATAATGGCCGGAGCAGTCCCTCCGCCTTTCTCTTTCTCATTCTCTATCTCCGCCTCTCTCCCGATCTCGCCTCGCCTCGCCGGCACCGCCACGACCCGCCTCATGCTGCCCGGATTCTGCCTCATCATCTATGCCCACACAACGTCAACCCCACCCGCCTACCTGGTCCCGCCCGCCACTCCATCCTTACAATCTGGACTCTGCCCCTTCTCCAAAGCTCCTCCTTTCCGAACACAGTCTCCACATGTGTGGCTGAAGCCAGAGACGACACGCCCACTGTCAGGTACCGCACCACAGAGCATCCCCCCCCCCCCCGAAACGTATTGGTGGCGCGTCATGTTATCAAGTACAAAGGTACAGAAATCGTGGCCTCAACTCCTTTCCCTTCTCGTTGCAATACTCCCTCTTCATTGGGTTGTGTGTGTGTGTGTGTGTGTGTGTGTGTGTGTGTGTGTGTGTGTGTGTGTGTGTGTGTGTGTGTGTGTGTGTGTGTGTGTGTGTGTGTGTGTGTGTGTGTGTGTGTGTGTGTGTGTGTGTGTGTGTGTGTGTGTGTGTGTGTGTGCTGGCACCTGTCTGCTTAAGTAAGACTGCAGAAGATCGTTATCATTATTATTGTTATTAATTTCATGTTAAGTCTGCTCCGTGTCCCCTTTTGTAAGTTGACTGTAAATAAATCATTATTCGGAATGTTCCCAGTGGTTTTTGTGGTTTCTTTCATTGATCCAGCATGGTCCGAATCCTCATTTCGCCGGGACTTTATTCCCAACGATCCATTCCTTTTAGCCGATACGTCCTTGGCAGTATCAATCGGCTGCATCCGATCCGGTAAAGCGATCCGGTCGGGTAGAGTGATCCGGTTCGGACAAGGCGTACCGAGGGCGTGTTCCCTGGTAATTAAACAACGTGATTAATTAGGTAACCCGATTAACCCAAAGATGGGAGGACCCTAGGTCACGCGGTTGAGTTATTGGCATCCACGGTCAGTTAAGCCACCCCCCACGTCACGGAATTATCCATGTATGACGGCCTACAATTCCGGGAAGTCTGGTGGGAACTGACATAGCTTCCCCCACCTTGTGGTCTTCTCACGCGATCCCCGGCCCGCAACAACATATATACATATGCATATATACATATACAGTGGGGAGAACAAGTATTTGATACACTGCCGATTTTGCAGGTTTTCCCACTTACAAAGCACGTAGAGGTCTGTAATTTTTATCAGAGGTACACTTCAACTGTGAAAGACGGAATCTAAAACAAAAATACTGAAAATCACATTGTATGATTTTTAAATAATTAATTTGCATTTTATTGCATGAAATAAGTATTTGATCACCTACCAACCAGTAAGAATTCCGGCTCTCACAGACCTGTTAGTTTTGTCTTTAAGAAGCCCTCCCATTCTCCACTCATTACCTGTATTAACTGCACCTGTTTGAACTCGTTATCTGCATAAAAGACAGCTGTCCACACTCAAGCAATCAGACTCCAACCACTCCACAATGGGCAAGACCAGAGAGCTGTCGAAGGACATCAGGGACAAAATTGTAGACTTGCACAAGGCTGGGATGGGCTACAGGACAATAGGCAAGCAGCTTGGTGAGAAGGCGACAACTGTTGGCGCAATTATTAGAAAATGGAAGAAGTTCAAGATAACAGTCAATCTCCCTCGGTCTGGGGCTCCATGCAAGATCTCACCTCGTGGAGCCTCGATGATCATGAGAAAGGTGAGGGATCAGCCCAGAACGACACGGCAGGACCTGGTCAATGACCTGAAGAGAGCTGGGACCACAATATCAAAGAAAACCATCAGTAACACACTACGCCGTCATGGATTAAAATCCTGCAGCACACGTAAGGTCCCTCTGCTCACGCCAGTGCATGTCCAGGCCCGTCTGAAGTTTACCAATGACCATCTGGATGATCCAGAGGAGGAATGGGAGAAGGTCATGTGGTCTGATGAGACCAAAATAGAGCTTTTTGGTTTAAACTCCACTCGCCGTGTTTGGAGGAAGAAGAAGGATGAGTACAACCCCAAGAACACCATCCCAACCGCGAAGCATGGAGGTGGAAACACCATTTTTGAGGATGCTTTTCTGCAAAGGGGACAGGATGACTGCACAGTATAGAGGGGAGGATGGATGGGGCCATGTATCACGAGATCTTGGCCAACAACCTCCTTCCCTCAAGAGCATTGAAGATGGGGCGTGGCTGGGTCTTCCAGCATGACGACCCGAAACACACAGCCAGGGCAACTAAGGAGTGGCTCCGTAAGAAGCATCTCAAGGTCCTGGAGTGGCCTTGCCAGTCTCCAGACCTGAACCCAATAGAAAATCTTCGTAGGGAGCTGAAAGTCTGTGTTGCCAAGCGACAGCCCCGAAACCTGAAGGATCTGGAGAAGATCTGAATGGAGGAGTGGGCCAAAATCTCTGCTGCAGTCTGTGCAAATTTGGTTCAGAACTACAGGAAACATCTGATCTCTGTAATTGCAAACAAAGGTTTCTGTACCAAATATTAAGTTCTGTTTTTCTGATGTATCAAATACTTATTTCATGCAATAAAATGCAAATTAATTATTTAAAAATCATACAATGTGATTTTCAGGATTTTTGTTTTAGATTCCGTCTTGCACAGTTGAAGTGTACCGATGATAAAAATTACAGACCTCTACGTGCTTTGTAAGTGGGAAAACCTGCAAAATCGGCAGTGTATCAAATACTTGTTCTCCCCACTGTATGTATGTATGTATGTATGTATATATATAAATATATATATATATATATATATGTATATGTATTTATCTATATATATATGTATATATATATATATATATATATATATATATATATATATATATATATATATATATACATATACATATACATACATACAAACATACTAGACGACCCGTGAACCCTTTGGGTTCCTATTGTGACAGCGGTTTATCAGAAAAATCATTTCAACAACAACAAAATAATGATAGCTCAAGCGAACTATACTGCTGAGGTTGTTTGCATTGATCAAATAATCCCGAAGAGCAGTTCACTGAATCGGGAATTGATTTTTTTCATAATTTTTTTCGTTACCGAATTTGAACGAAACTTGATATTGCACACCGCAGGAGAATGTTGAGTAAGGTGGCCTAACATTGTTGCGCTATCGTGTTCCATTTTGGCTGTATTTCGGGAACATACATACATACATACATACATACATACATACATACATACATGCATATATACAAGATATGAGTTTTAGTCATATAAAGATATATTTATATATATATATATATATATATATATATATATATATATATATATATATATATATATATTTATATATATATATATCTATAAATTGATGACCGGTGAATCTGTTGGGTTCCCATTGTGACAGTGGTTGATGAAAAATTAATTTCAACAACAACAACAACAAAAAGATATCTCCAGCGAACTATACTGCTGAGATTGTTTGCATTGATCAAATAATCCCGAAGAGTACAAAAATGAATCGGGAATCGATTTTTTTAATCATTTTTTTCGTTGCCCTATTTGAACGAAACTTGATATTGCGCGTCAATGTGAAAAAAAAACGGAGAAAACAAAGTCATAGAAATTATTGTGTGTAATCTTCTGGACATTATTTTTTCATAAATGAACATGGAACTATTAAATCAAAATGGCGATGGGATTCTATTTTCTATTTTATTATTATTATTTTATTTTCAAAAAAATTCTATTTTATGCTTAAAAATAAATCGTTCTTTGTCTATACTGAATGTTTGAGATTTTAAAATAAATCATTTCAAGAAAAAAAAATAAGATAGCTCCAGCGAACTATGCCGCTGAGGTTATTTGCATTGATCAAATACTCCCGAAGAGTACTTGACTGAATCGGGAATTGATTTTTTAATAATTTTTTCGTTGCCTGATTTGAACGAAACTTGAGACTGCACACCGCAGGAGAAGGTGAGTAAGATGGCCCTAAAATTTTTGCCCTATCGTGTACTGTTTTGGCTGTAATTCGGGAACATACATACATACATACATACATACATACATACATATCGACAAGATGAGAGCTTTAGTAATATGGAATACATATATATGTATATATTTATATATATGTATATATTTATATATGTATATATTTATATATATATATATGTATATATATATATATGTATATGTATATATTTATGTATATGTACATATATATGTATGTATATATATATATATATATGTATATATATATATATATATGTATGTATATATATATATATATATATATATATATATATATATATATATACATATACAGTATATATATATATATATATATACATATATATACATATATATATATATATATATATATATATATATATATATACATCTTCTTCTTCCTCTTTCGGCTTGCTCCCGTTAGGGGTCGCCACAGCGGACCAACTGTCTCCATTTCGCTCTATCCTCCACATCTTCCATTGACACTCCAACCACCCGCATGTCCGCCCTCACCGCATCCATGAACCTCTTCTTTGGCCTTCCTCTTCTCCTCCTGCCTGGCGGCTCCATCTTCAACATCCTTCACCCGATATACTCCGCTTCCCTCCTGTGCACATGTCCAAACCATCTCAATCTCGCCTCTCTCACTTTGTCTCCAAACCGTCCTACCTGCGCTGTCCCTCTAATACACTCATTTCTTATCCTATCCATCCTCGTCACTCCCAACGAGAATCACAGCATCTTCAACTCTGCCACCTCCAGCTCTGCTTCCTGTCTTTTTGTTAGTGCCACCGCCTCCTAACCATACAACATAGCTGGTCTCACTACCGTCTTGTATACTTTTCCCTTCACTCTTGCAGCTACCCTTCTGTCACAAATCACTCCTGCAACTCTTCTCCACCCACTCCATCCTGCCTGCACTCTCTTTTTCACTTCTCTCCCACACTCTCCGTTACTTTGGACAGTTGATCCCAAGTATTTAAACGAATCCACCTTCCCCACCTCAACTCCTTGCAACTGCACCATACCACCACCCTCCCTCTCATTTACGCACATATACTCCGTCTTACTCCTACTGACTAACATTCCCCTTCTCTCCAGTGCGTATCTCCACCTCTCAAGGCTCGATTCAGCCTGCTCCCTACTCTCCCTACAGATCATGATGTCATCCGCGAACATCATGGTCCATGGAGACTCCAGTCTGATCTCGTCCGTCAACCTGTCCATCACCATTGCAAACAGGAAAGGGCTCAGAGTCGATCCTTGGTGCAATCCCACTTTAACCTTAAACCGGTCCGTCATTCCTACCGCACACCTCACCGCTGTCACACTGTCCTCATACATATCCTGCACGATCCTCACATACTTCTCCAACACTCCCGACTTCCTCATACAATACCACAACTCCTCTCTTGGCACCCTATCATAAGCTTTCTCTAAATCCACAAACACACAATGTAACTCCTTCTGGCCTTCCCTATACTTCTCCATTCTCCAACATTCTCAAAGCAAACATCACATCAGTGGTGCTCTTTCCTGGCATAAACCCATATTGCTGCTCACAGATCGTCACCTCTCCTCTCAACCGAGCTTCCACTACTCTTTCCCACAACTTCATGGTGTGGCTTAACAACTTTATCCCTCTGTAATTTCCACAGCTCTGCACATCACCCTTGTTCTTGAAAATCGGAACCAGTACACTTAATCTCCACTTCTCTGGCATTCTCTCACTTTCCAAGACTTTATTAAACAATCTGGTTAACAACCCCACTGCTATCTCTCCTAAGCACTTCCATGCCTCCACTGGTATACCATCTGGGCCAACCGCCTTTCCACTCATTATTCCCTCTACCCATAAAAATCTCTCAGTCCCTGCTGCTGAAAAACATCCCCATGGCATGATACTTCCACCACTATGCTTCACAGTTGGGATTGTGTTAGATTGGTGATGAGCTGTGCTCGATTTTAGCCAGACGTAGTGCTTTGCATTCAGGTCAAAGAGTGCGATTTTTGTCTCCTCAGACCACAGAACCTTTTACCTCGTGCTCTCAGTCTTTCGCATGCCTTTTCGCAAAGTCCAGGTGTCCTGTCATGTGCCTTTTTCTCAGGAGTGCCTCCACTGGTATACCATCTGGGCCAACCGCCTTTCCACTTTTCATCTTCTTCATAGCAGTCCTCACTTCATCCTTACTGATCCACCCCACTTCCAGATTCACTATCTCCACCTCTTCCAACCTTCTCTCTCTCTCATTTTCTTCATTCATCAGCTCCTCAAAGTACTCCATCCACCTTCTCAACACACTCTCCTCGCTCGTCAGCACATTCCCATTTGCGTCCTTTATCACCCTAACCTGCAGCACATCCTTCCCAGCTCGGTCCCTCTGTCTTGCCAATCGGTATAAATCCTTTTCCCCTTCTTTTGTATCCAACTTCTCATACAGCTCGTCATATGCCTTTTCCTTGGCCTTAGCCACCTCACTTTGTGCTTTTCCACGCCACTCCTTGTACTCCTGCAGACTTTCTTCATCTCTCTGACTATCCCACTTCTTTTTCGCCAACCCCTTCTTCCTTATACTTTCCTGTACTTCCTCATTCCACCACCAAGTCTCCTTATCTTCCTTCCTCTGTCCAGATGTCACACCAAGTACCTTCCTAGCTATCTCCCTCACAACTTCTGCTGTCGTTGCCCAATCATCCCACCCATCTTTACCACCATCCAACACCTGTCTCACCTCCTCCCTAAATTTCACGCAACAGTCTTCCTCCTTCAGCTTCCACCATCTGGTCCTTGTTTCAGCCCTCACTCTCTTCCTCAACCTCACCTCTAAAGTCATCCTACAGACCACCAATCGATGCTGTCGAGCTACACTCTCCCCTGCCACAACCTTACAGTCACTAATCTCTTTCAGGTTGCATCTCCTACTTAAGATGTAATCCACCTGTGTGCACTTTCCTCCACTCTTGTATGTCACCCTGTGTTCCTCCTTCTTCTTGAAATACGTGTTTACCACTGCCATTTCCATTCTTTTTGCAAACTCTACCACCATTTGCCCTTCCACATTTCTCTTGTTGAGACCGTACCTCCCCATCACCTCCTCATCCTCTTTATTCCCTTCCCCAACATGTCCATTGAAATCTGCTCCAATCACCACTCTTTCATCCTTGGATACACTCTCCACCACTTCATCTAACTCACTCCAGAAATCTTCTTTATACTCCATCTCACACCCCATATGTGGGGCATATGCACTGATGACATTCATCATCACCCCTTCAATTTCCAACTTCACACTCATCACTCGGTCAGACACCCTCCTCACCTCCAATACTCTCTTGACATGATCTTCCTTCAGGATTATCCCGACACCATTTCTCCTCCCATCCACACCATGGTAGAACAGTTTGAAACCACCTCCAATGCTCCTCGCCTTACTCCCCATACACTTGGTCTCTTGTACACACAGTATGTCCACCTTTCTTCTCTCCATCATATCAGCCAACTCTCGCCCTTTGCCAGTCATCGTCCCAACATTCAGAGTTCCAACTCTCACCTCCACACTTCTACCCTTCCCCCTCTCCCACTGCCTCTGGACTCGCCTTCCCCGTCTCCTTCTCCTCCTTCGCCCAGCAGTAGCACAATTTCCACTGTTACCCTGCTGACCACCGGTACCGGTGGCGGTCGTTGGTAACCCGGGCCTCGACCGATCCGGTATGGAAATTCGTTTTGTTGTCCGCATAATGATTTGGCATAGGTTTTTATGCCGGATGCCCTTCCTGACGCAACCCTGGTCGCCTCTTACGACACACAGGGATATGGTACACCTATTCTAACCGGGGCATACACCGGGCCCAGTACAACTGGTGCTCATTTCGCCGACCTCGGAAGGATGGCAGGCTGAGTCAACCCCCTGGTGTTTTCGACTTGGTTTATATATATATATATATATATATATATATATATATATATATATATATATATATATATATATATATATATATATATATATATATATATATATATATATATATATATATATATATATATACATATATATACATATATTAATTCAGTGTCCCAACGGGGCTTGAACTCAGGACCTCTTGGGTCCCAAGCCACTGCCCTTACCACTGCACCAACACCAGGCATGTACAGTATATATATATATATATATATATATATATATATATATATATATATATATATATATATATATATATATATATATATATATATATATATATATATATATATATATATATATATATATATATATATATATATATATATATATATATATATATATATATATATATATATATATATATATATATATATATATATATATATATATATATATATATATATATATATATATATATATATATATATATATATATAGTTCCTCAAGGCAGCATTCTGGGCCCTGTTCTTTTTCCAGTTTTCATCAATTATCTCTCTGACTCTCTGGAAAATCCTCTTTATCTCTTTGCTGATGACTCTACCCTCTGTCGTACCATCTGTCATGCTTCAGATCGGCAAGTAGCAGCTTCTTCGCTCTCTGCAGATCTGGATAAAATCACAAATTGGTCCAACACGTGGAACATGTCTTTCAATCCGGACAAATCTCACACTCTCACTCTGTCTCTCCGAAAGGACCATTTGGACCCCTCCCCCATCTACTTTCTCAACAATCCTCTGGAAGAAGTCCTTTCATTCAAGCTTTTAAGTCTCACTATCTGCCATGATCTTTCCTTGGAAAGCCACATTTCCAACCTGGCCTCCAAAGCCAGTCGTCAACTGGGAATTCTCCATTGTGCAAAGTCCTTCCTCGGCCCACCTGAGTTCTTGACCACAAACAAAGCCTTTGTCTGCAGCATGATGGTGTACAGCTCTCACCTCTGGGCTGGTGCTCCTGCCTCTCACTCGACTTCATACTGTGGAAACCAAGGCATTTAGGATCATTGGTATCTCCCGCGATGAGGCTGAGTCTTTTGGCGTCTCACTCTCTCACCACAAGCAGATCAGTGGTCTTTCTGTCTTCCACCATCTCCTCTCTGGTCTCACCCCCCCCCCGCTCTGTCTCTGGTCTCACCCCCCCCTCTCATATGTCTGCAGAGCGCTCAAGATCTGCAAACAACACCCATCTGGTAAAACTACCAAAATCAAGAATCACTGCTGAAGCACACTTTTTCATTCCTCATTTTCCCTGCCTTTGGAATGATCTCCTTCACTCTTCAATCCCATTCTTCCCTCCAGGCCTTCAAAACAGTTGTTCACCACCATCTCTTCTCTTTCCCCCATCCAAAACTTCAATCTTTTCTCTCCCCGTTAATCCACCCCAAACCCACCTCCTTCAAATTCCCTTCTTTCCTTCCTGTCAGTCCCTGTAATGTACATGTTGTATACCCAGTGTACCCTACCCCATCCCTCTCCCTTCCACAGATCTCCTCAAGTCTCTGTTCCCCACTGTTTTGTCCTCTCTCCCACCCCTCTTGTCTCCTGTCCCCCTTGTTGTGCATTGTGTGTTGGCTCTCATACAAGCATCGACAATGTATACAAAAAAAAAATGAATTCGTGGGTGGAATGTTTTGGGTTTTGCTTTTGTGTTCTTTGCAGTTCTTATTCGTTCATGCATGTTGGACTGGGATTCAAATTCAGGTTGCATCATTGCTGAGGCTTCGGTGTGTCACTGATGGAGTGCCCTTGCACACTTGTGTTGGAATGTTTTGCTAGTTTTGGGTGCCAGCGATAACTCTCCTCCCCTCCTGAAAGAAACTGAGATTTTACGTTCACAAACGGAGTTCTTTGAAATGGAACACCCAGTTTAACATCACCAATCAGTGTTGAAACATGGATCTTCTGGCTTGTCATACTTTCCATGGAAGGTACACCAGGGTGACAGCTTATAGCCAGTTCGAGAATGAAACCCAGGCTAGACAGCTCAAAGGTGAGTGGGCATACCTTTAAACTATCCCTCCAGGCAATGTTCTTATCAGTGATGCTGTCCATACATCTATAAAAATTAATTTAAATTAAAGATCCCCTCCCATATTAGCTATGGCACTTTGAAAAAATGTTCAGGAAAGGACTGTTGAAGTTCCAGTTGTTAAGCAACTCGGTCCAGAAATCTTTGCTGAGGATTCTATGGAATTCAAGACCATATATTAAGAAGTATCATTTTATTACGTAGAATAAAGCCATGGGGCTCGGGAGATATAAGACCAAATAACTATGCAGCAGGTGCAGTCGTAACATTGAGATCATTTGAATGTTTACTATGTCTATCAAAAAAGAAACTTGAAGGCTATTGCAATCATCACCGCTCAGCTGGAAAAAAAATCCAATTGGACAATCGACTGGCACAAATGGTGATGCAGGGCAATATAGGAAAAACATTTTTAACCCTAATGCATAATCATACATCATGTCATTTCAATAGCACTTAAAATCAGTAAATGATTCAACAAGAGGAAGCGTCGAGAAGCCAAGCTAACGAAGTTTGATTGCTCATCGCTATGGACTTATGAGTCCTGATTTATGAAAACTATACATTTTCCTTCTATTTTTTTTTAAGTCAGAAATCAAGTGTTCATTATGCAAGACATTTTCATCAGAAATTTCTCCGCATGTGGTTATGAGAGTGGATTGATTGTTCTATAGGAACGGACATAAATAATGTTTGCTATTTTAGGGTGGCATTAGCGTTTACGGCTTTGGTCATCCAGACATTGTTATAAAGCTGAAGCCAAGAACCTCAAAATAACATTATTTCGAGTTTGTTTATCATTTGATTACAATGATGTGTTTGTGGATCATTTTAGTGCACAATATTTTCAAAGCATCACAAGAAACTTTTCAGGTGAAGAAACCCTGTGGTGCTCGGTTGCATGGCACCCGGTGTGGGATGACGGCTGATGTTTCTCCATTATTGCTGGACAATTCTGTCGAACAGAGGTCCCTCATTTATCACTGCTGAGGCTTGACTAAAAAAAAGAAAAAAAGAAAAGTTTGACAACCACCGTTGTTTGAGTTTCAACTTACGGTGTTAATGTCAGCTGTGAGATGCACATTAGCCTTGGCGAGTCACACCTTAGTAGGCAGGATCACCAAATGTGGGTGGGGTGAGGAGTGTGTTGTTGTGGCTCGGTCATGCCCAATTGCTCTTCATGCTTCCTGCATCGATTTCAGCGAATTTCCATGTCAACACATTTGTGCTAGTCACCCGAGAGTGTCTGCTGTCTGGTTTGATAGATACAAAGCATTTTGCTCGCCTCTGTGTGTGCCTTGTCACTGCATCCTGGAAACTGCCTTCAGGACAAAAACAATGTCCTACGGCCAAGGGAAGAAATATCCTTCAGGATGAACAGAATCTCACCTGGATGTTGTGAGAAGTTCATTTAGTGGACAGATGTCTTTTTATTTCACCGCACTTTTGCATTTTTACCAGCTGCCTGCTATGTATCCCTATTTCTGGGAGATTTTAGCAATTTTTCAAGGATACTTGTTTTCCTGGCTTTTCAACTGTGTTGTTTCCTAATTCCTCTGATATGTGTACAATATGATAATGGAAATAGTCTCAATTCCTCTAATCTCTCTCTCTCTCTCTCTCTCTCTCTCTCTCTCTCTCTCTCTCTCTCTCTCTCTCTCTCTCTGTCTCTCTCTCTCTCTCTCTCTCTCTCTCTCTCTCTCTCTCTCTCTCTCTCTCTCTCTTCTCTTTCTCTTTCTCTTTCTCTTTCTCTTTCTCTTTCTCTTTCTCTTTCTCTTTCTCTTTCTCTTTCTCTTTCTCTTTCTCTTTCTCTTTCTCTTTCTCTTTCTCTTTCTCTTTCTCTTTCTCTTTCTCTTTCTCTTTCTCTTTCTCTTTCTCTTTCTCTTTCTCTTTCTCTTTCTCTTTCTCTTTCTCTTTCTCTTTCTCTTTCTCTTTCTCTTTCTCTTTCTCTTTCTCTTTCTCTTTCTCTTTCTCTTTCTCTTTCTCTTTCTCTTTCTCTTTCTCTTTCTCTTTCTCTTTCTCTTTCTCTTTCTCTTTCTCTTTCTCTTTCTCTTTCTCTTTCTCTTTCTCTTTCTCTTTCTCTTTCTCTTTCTCTTTCTCTTTCTCTTTCTCTTTCTCTTTCTCTTTCTCTTTCTCTTTCTCTTTCTCTTTCTCTTTCTCTTTCTCTTTCTCTTTCTCTTTCTCTTTCTCTTTCTCTTTCTCTTTCTCTTTCTCTTTCTCTTTCTCTTTCTCTTTCTCTTTCTCTTTCTCTTTCTCTTTCTCTTTCTCTTTCTCTTTCTCTTTCTGAGTCTCTTTCTGAGTCTCTTTCTGAGTCTCTTTCTGAGTCTCTTTCTGAGTCTCTTTCTGAGTCTCTTTCTCTTTCTCTTTCTCTTTCTCTTTCTCTTTCTCTTTCTCTTTCTCTTTCTCTTTCTCTTTCTCTTTCTCTTTCTCTTTCTCTTTCTGAGTCTCTTTCTGAGTCTCTTTCTGAGTCTCTTTCTGAGTCTCTTTCTGAGTCTCTTTCTGAGTCTCTTTCTGAGTCTCTTTCTGAGTCTCTTTCTGAGTCTCTTTCTGAGTCTCTTTCTCTTTCTCTTTCTCTTTCTCTTTCTCTTTCTCTTTCTCTTTCTCTTTCTCTTTCTCTTTCTCTTTCTCTTTCTCTTTCTCTTTCTCTTTCTCTTTCTCTTTCTGAGTCTCTCTCTCTCTCTGAGTCTCTCTCTCTCTCTGAGTCTCTCTCTCTCTCTGAGTCTCTCTCTCTCTCTGAGTCTCTCTCTCTCTCTGAGTCTCTCTCTCTCTCTCTCTCTCTCTCTCTCTCTCTCTCTAAGAATGCTTTATACTGTGTCACAGAACCCTGCATAAATGACCACATTTCAAAATAATCCTGAGAATTTCACGAATCTTTATGTTCAGGAAAATTCCATGCCAAATTCGGCAGTGCAAGAGTGAAAAAAAATGAGGATGACATCTTTCAAGAAAATTTCCTGAAAGATCTGGAAGAGACACAATCAATCAATATAGCCAGCAAACCCAAATCCTGGTAAATAGACAAAATCATTCAATGGAGAAAAAGTTTATAAACACAAGTAAAATACCAGTTAAATGTTTGATATTGATAGGTTAATTTACTCACCTTTGAGTTTTCTAGTTCAGATTTTATTAACAATTGATTAGGATGCGACTGGAAGCTGTTGTGCTGATGCTTCGAAGGCAAAGAGTTGCATCAATGAGTACGCTGATAAAGATTGAATGTTACCTTTTGAAAAAGGATGAGCCAAAGTATGCTGATACCTGAGCTAAGTTTCTAATTGAGATTTCCAGGTGTAGTTGTCCCTTGTTATTACTGTCTCCAGGATGATGTGAGTAGCATCAAGAGAGTGGTTGTGCAACTGAAAACTGCAGGTTTACTGCAATCTCTGAGTGCCATTATTGTGGAAGATGCCCACACAACATTGCTTCGAAAAAAAAAAACCAGTCCAACTATGTTGTGTTTCATTTTTAGCCCTCAACAAGGCGTAAGCTTGCCTTATATTTAGTTCTGCCCTCAGCGAGAGATGGGGTTTTTGTAATAACGTGTGATTTCTCCAAATTTAAACAATGGATTAGGATTTTTCCTGTTCTTCTTTCTCTTTGTATCCCAAGTATGTGACCGGAAGCTGTTGTGCTGATGCTTCGAGGGTGAAGAGTTGCATCAATAAGTACACTGACAAACATCGAATTTTAACTTTTTGAATATAGGGAACACACACGTTTTTCTCCAGGGTGGACTCGTCTATAAAATTGAGAATTTAATTATCTTCCTTGTATTGGCTGCAGTACAATCCTACAGAGATGCAGGGGGCCGCATGGCTCTGCTAACCTCATGCCCGATAGGCAGAGCCGATAGCAGCTGTTTAGACAGTGGAGCTTTGTAAAAAAAATTGGAAAGTTTTCTCGTTTTCCTGGCTTCCCACGTGAACACCACCAGTTTTGGCTGCATTGCATGAACCTGGAGAAATTCTCATAATTTTGAATGCAGTAACTAACTATAAACATCATTCTGGGATCCGGGAGGCATTTATATGACCTTTGGCTCAGAGCGACCATGTTAACATCCCTTCTGACACGACAACATTTACACAAGTTGGATTACCTGATCAAGATGTGATTATTTAGACTTTGGTAAAACATCAAGAAGATCGTTGTTTAAAGTTGTAGCTATAAAAAAAATAGTCAGGTATGCAACATGACAATGTGCTTCCTCATTTCCTTGTTTAAGATTGTCCAGGAGCCTGTGATATGTGTACATACCTGCAACCACTCCTTCCATAAAGTGTCGTCCTGTGGAGAGGGTGGGTCCTTTGTGCATTACTTTCCATTCTGCATCCGGAATATAAATATTTAAATTCAAATGCTTTGATTCCCAACAGAGAATCACCTTTGAACACTGAAGCAAGGAGGCGCAAGACAAGCCTGTCCCCTCTCCCTGCCGAAGGGAAGGGGATGCCTGACATCCGACAGTTGATCAGTAAAATTGCCTTTCGATCAGTAAAAATGTTATTTCACCTTTCAACTTCAATTTGATGAATAATTGAAAGATTTTATTGCGATGTTGACCTCGCATGTGTTACAATAATGGGGTACAACAAATTTCAGGGCAATTGGTCCAGGAGTAGAGAGTTGGATAAAATAGGGGCAATACCCCTGGGAGCTCACCTGGTAGAATAATGATACTGAGAAGGAAGTCAACAACAAAATGTACCAGTGAACCAATGGTCTAGAAAATACCTATTTTGAGGGGTAATGCCCCCCCATAAATCCCCTTCGACTCTGACTTTAAAAAAAATAGTGGTGTACACATGATAGAGCCTCACGGCTCCACACATGTGTACTTTGATGTACACATGATAGAAACAAACTAAAAATGGTGCATTAAAGAAAAATAGGAGCACCTGTCCTGAAGCTCACCTGGATCAGGAGCAATAGTCACTCAAACCCCCTGCCGACCCCCTTAGACCCTGAATTTTTTAATGCTGTGAACAAACTTTGGTAACTTTGGGGGTGGCTAAACCCCCCCCCCCCCGTTGACCTCCTTAATGAGTACAGAATTTGATGTGGTTGGTACACTTTGATTCGTCACTGATGATGAAGGTTGTGGTCAAATTTCATCGAGATTGTGTGTGTAGTTTTAGAGAAGAGAGCAAACTCCTACTTTGGGGAGTTAAACAACCCCCCCCCCCACGTAGACCCGATTAATGAGCACAGATTTTGATGCGGTCAATACAATTTGGTACATCACTGGTTGATGAAGGTTGTGGTCAAGTTTCATCAAAATTGTGTGTGTAGTTTTGGAGAGTCGAGCAAATACCTATTTTGGAGGGTTAACCCCCCCTCCCGACCCCTTAATGAGTGCAAATTTTGATGTGGTTGATACAATTTGGTCCATCATGGGTGATGAAGGTTATCATCCAGTTTCATTGAAATTGTGTGTGTAGTTTTGGAGAAGAGAGCAAATACCTATTTTTTTGAGGAGGGGTAGGGATGAAAAAACCCCCCATAAAGCCACTAAATGAGCACAGATAGTGATGCGGTCAATACACCTTCGTTTGGCATCACATATGAAGCTTGTGGCCAAATTTCATCAAAATCGTGTTTTCGGTTCATCCGATCATTACTGAAGTGTTTACAGACTAATTGACTCACTCACTCACCTACGGACGCTGCTCGGTCGCATAAGTTCACCGGACTAAAATCCAGGTGAGATAATAATTTATCGACTTTTAATCCAAAACAGTTCAATTTTTTTTTAATGTTTCAACATAACTGCCGTCTGCCCTGATACATTTTTCAATCCCATTTTCTAAGACTGTCCAGTGAAAAGGATGAGCAGCGGTTGATGGTGAGAAATAGATAATACAAACAGCAATGGTGACATGACCTGAGTTACATAACAACAACAGCTATGAATGGTCATTCGGTTGTTTCGTAGGCAGGATCAATGTGTGTATCGTCCCTTCGAAAGACGTTAAGACGGAGGAACCATTTGCCAGCATTGGTTGTTGATGGACGTTAACGATCTCGCACTGTCTTTTGCTAATAGCACATTAGTTATCATGGCACCCTGAACAAATCACAAATTCCTGCCATGACTGGCTACTGGGAAGTAAACAGCAAACAACCCAGCATAAGCCTTGCCAGGAGACTGCTACGACAACACAGACACTCGGTGAAGAGTGTGGAACATTTGATTGATTGCATATAATATAACAATAAAAACAAGATTACGTGCTGCAATGCCTCAGCAAAATAATACTCTGAAAGGAAAATAAATAAGTCGGTTTGATATACATTTGATAAATTACTTAAAACTCACCAAATTTCTCTGCGACAATAGGAAATGAGACAATGTCATCACAAAAACATCTCTGATGGGTTAGAGAATTTTAATGAACTGTTAGAGAATTTTATCCAAAATATTTCATGCATATTCATTCGATTCATCACATACCATGAGATTAAAGGAATAAATAGGATATATCTGCATATGTAACTATGTAAGTATTATCTCCTTCATTAAAACTGAATTAACATCCGACTGAGCCCAGCCACGTAAACCAAAATTCCAATTCCCCCCCCGCCCCCCCTCATTCTGCACAATTAGATCTTTGCTTCTAAAATGTTATTGCACATTCTGGAATTTCCTTTTCGAGGATAGAAATGTATCATTTAATCCATTAACCTTGCTCATCATCTTCCTTTTGGGAAATTAGGAAGTTGTCATAATTTTAATAACCTGCTTGCGCAGCATCATGTTAAGTTGATGTTATGCCAAACCAATGAGATGTGTGCGATATGAATTTGAAGCACTCACAAGAAATTGTGAAGTAAGACAAATTAGTTTGAGGAATTATAACAGTGATGGGTTGGACTGGTGTTTCCATCCGAGCTTACAGCTCACGAGGTTAAGATCTCAAGTTCAATCGCACATGCTGCATGGATTCGACCATCATGTCTACTTGCGTCATCGTAATTCATTCAAAAGTACACCGGTTTCTTCTGCTGTACCTGTCCTGAACGTGATTGTATGTAGAAGCAATAACACGAGCCTTTGTCACTGTAAATAATAAGTACTTAAATAAAAAAACAAAAAAACAACCCCCACGAATATCACCTGGTGTCATTATTGCTGGTAAGTTGTTACATTTTTCCGAAGTCGAATATTTGAGTGGTGTGACTGTTGAACACCTATGACATTCCACGATTCATCGCAACAGCAATTCCTGTCAACGATGCTCCGTTTGCAGCCGAAGTTCTGCTTACGAGTGGATCTTGTTCTCCAGTTTTCCCATTGTCTGTAACCTCAAGAGAATGTCTAGATAGACATTTTATTCGCTTAGCACTTCCTTGAGGGATCGCCGTGCTGCATGGGCGATGCCTCGCACCATGACGCCTCTTATGAAGTCACATAGATCTTTCTGTTCACTATGTTATGAAGTCAATTATGTTCGCCAATGCAGCTTTCCAGTACACGAGGATACACCTACCAAGTGACGTGGCAATGCGGTAGGCAACATGACCTAATGTGGATATTTGTGAACTTCATAACAGGAGTGGATTCGACAGAAACATTTTGGTCGGCGACTGCATAATTTTACTCAAGAATTTCCTTTTATCACCAGGAATGAAACGGCTATGAGATTTATCGTGCAGCTGCAAATCAGGTGAAAGTCCTACCAGTCTGGCTATCCTTCAAAGTCAGCAACACATCTTGAATACATCCTCCAGTGAAAGGATATTGAAACCCGAATAAGTGACTAACTGCCCACAATTACAATGAAACAAACAATAGTCTACAACAACATCTATTGATTCATTCTACGCCGTAAATTTCAACGCGCAACAATATTGTGTTTCTTTTCAACTGTGATGTGTGTTTGCTGCGAGGGCGGCCCTGCCTTTGCAGAAGAGCCACGGCTTTTGTAGTGCATGCATTGTGTGAATAGAAATTACTCTCACTCTCAGACTGGCCTGACAAGCCTTGACTCAACACCTGTCGTCATGTGCATACTAGCTGTGCCCGTATTCCTATCATGACTTGTCAGAAACAATACAGTGCCAGTTTTCTTTCAAGAAATATGTACAAAAGAAGAATCGGTCTGAACATCCTGTTTTTGCGAAATGAATTTGCTTGTCGGCATTTGGATGCCATCTTATAATCTATCATATGAATAAATCATTTTCATGCCTCATTTCTGAAGGATATGATTTGCAGCACAGTCATTTCCCAGCGTCTAATATTTCATCATTCAGTAGACAAGCTGATATAGTCTACATAGAGCTGATGTAGTTTTCGTAATATATTCAAGAATGAGGGCACACCATTTGTTTGATAAGACAATAAGGGCGATCTTTAAATTCCATACAAAAAATTGGGAGATTTTAACTCGTACTTCTTTATGTTAAATACAGGTATGTCCCATGTGTTTCATTCTCCTCTTTTTCCCTTCTCTCCCATTAACCTCTTTCTTTGTTCTTTGTGGAGCAGGTTTGTTAACCAGTCTCGAATCGGCTGTCCATATATTGGCACATGCAATGTTAACCTCGCACGCATAGTGCAAAACGGGGTTAAGCAATTGGGGTAAGTTCACTTTGTCTACGGAGTACAGACATCAATCTATGATTGAGGAACTACTGAATTTCAATTTCATTTTATATCTTGAACGCTGTAGAACACGAATTGAAACTTGAATCGGAACACGAACCTGCAGTTTCGCAGTACTGGCTCTGAATTTGGCAAATTGTTCAGAATATCGTGCCGAGCGTGCTTGCGTATACAGAGGTGTAAGATAATCCTTTACTCTGTCTGGCAATCAAACAAAATTTAAAATCATTCCAAATAGGAAACTTACCGTTTTTAGGGATGTCATAAAGGACACATACAACAGGCACCTATAACTAATTTAATGTGTTAAATAAGGTGGGGTAAAAGATATCGAGATACATCAACGGTGGAAAACTTCTAAAAGAAATTTTTTTATACATCCTTTAAAACTTTTACTTTATTTCATTTGAATTATATACTTGAACACTGTAGAACACAACTGGCTTTGTTCACACTTCCAAAAACATCCAGTTTAGTAGTACTTGGGCAATATATTACACCATTTTCCGCCATCTTGACCAATCAAATTTTCTGCTCGTGCTCTTAGCGTTGGGGAATATCGGGATTCAAAGGAAATCACTGCTCATAAGAAATATAGATTGTGCATGGAAACGCAAACCATGAGTTGAAAGGACCATTCCCACTTCTTTTTTATTGAAGACTGCATGGGGTAAGGTGTTCTAGGAACACTAGTTCTGTTTATCTGTAGGTCCATTCCCTTATATTATAATATCTTCAAAACAGAACATTGTGGGATCATTAAACATGATAGGGGGGGGGTGTCATGGTGGCGGGATGGGGGGGGTCCAGCTTCACTATATCAGGGTCCAGCTATTCATATCAGCCATATGGGCCACAGTGCTACCAAACGTGACTTGCATAATGGGGGATTTATGGTGAAAAAAAATTAAGTAATTGGCTTTTAAAGTTTTTTTTCAATTGAGGGTTGGATTTGGAATGGAGGGGGGTCTTTATTACGGCTTGAGTGGTCGCCACCAAACCTTGTCGGGATAGTGTAGGCCCCATGTGGGGTTAATCATTAAAAAAAAATTATTAGCTTTAACAGATTTTGAGATTTAATGTGGAGGTTTGGATAGGGGAAGGGTAATCCATTTAACTCCTTTAATTGCTCGTGGCCAAGGGGCTGAATTGCACAAAGCACAGTTAAGATTGGATGACCTCGAGGTACACACATTCGCTGCTAAGCTGTCTAGCCTGGGTTTGAATCCGGGCACAGCTATAAACTGTCATCCCAGTGTTTCACAGGCTGGGTGATTTATCAAAGTGTTGCTATCCCTCGAATGGATGTTAAACACGTGTCCTATCTGCTGGAATTAGTTGGTGGATGTTAAAGATCCCACTGTGTCCTTTGCAAAGAGTTGCTGAATTGTCATTGGCACCATGAAGAAATTACAAATTTTGCTCGAACTACTTTGTTGAACATCAGACCTGGCCAGTTAATTGAAAAAGACTTGAGCCAAGGCCCCCCCCCTCCCCCTGGCAAACACCACATAGACATTTGAATAATGGTAGCCATTAAAGAAAAAGAAGATTGATCTGACCAAACTTTTCAAGGATAGTGTTGGCCCCATTGGGAGTAGAATTGGGGGGTGAGGGGGCGAGGGGGGCAGGGTTTTAGTTGTTTGTTTTTTGAGAATTTGCCAGTGTGGGTTTATCACGTGGAACCCCCCTTAACTCCCCCCCACCTTCGTGGTGTTAGTTATCTTCTTTTTACACCTCCCGATCTCCCCACTTCCCCCTCCCCCTCCCCCACCCTACCTTAAACTTTCTTCCTTCTCCTTCCTCCTTTCCTTTCTTTTCTCAATTACCCTATTTATCACATACTCTGTAAGTAGGTTCCACTTCACTTGTTAAGCCAGGTGTTCGCTCAACTGTGAAGGTAGCTGGTTTGGGGTCTTAGTGTCTTGAGCACCTGACAATTTGAGCCCCTGGTCTGCTGTTGAAATAACACCAGGTTGGTTGTGTCAGCCTGTCATCCTTCCTAGGTTGCCAAAATAAGTACCAACTTATTGGTAACAAAGGCACTGCATCAGTGGCACAGCTGTGTTTCCAGAAAAAATGATGCAACCAGCACTCACAGGCTTCACTTGTTCAAGAGCTTATTTAAAGTTTTACAATTTTTGTTGCATGAAAACATTCTTTCCCCAAAATACACCTTCCTGCAGGTACTTTTGACAAAACCTGTCTGAAAAGACCACGTCTTTAATAAATAAATAAAAACATAATTGAAGGGTCATGCAGGAGCTCATTCATATAGCATATGGGATTCACATGGACGTTAGGAAACATCAGTGCACATAGTATTTGGTGCAATATAAAGTATATTTTTATTGCCATGTTAATCAAATGTCTTGTTGCAATAAAATAATGCAGACATTGTACCATTTTCAAAAGCTGCCTTCCTTATTTTGTGATGCAAACACTGTTGAGTCAAGTACTTTACGTGTATCATAAATAGCTGGCTTGTGTGCTGTTTATGACAAAAGTAATCGTCCACAAAACTGTTCATCTCAAATTCAATATCAAGTCAAGAGTGCACAAAGACAATGTATTGTGTATTCAACATTGGGATTATTTTGCAGAAAGCTTAGCTCCGAAATGTGATCTCATCCCATGAGATGCAATTTCCACCACCAAGGTGAACAACCAATATCTTAATGTGGTATTGAACCCAGCAATTCCTCCACTAGGTAGGTAGGTTAACTTTCTCCCTTGCCCCTTAGGTTTCCCCTTGCATCTTTCCGGTCAAGCTCCCTGTGCTCTCTCAGCCCTCTGACCCTCCCAAGCTTCTCTAACATGCCCATGTTATTCCAGTAACACACTCGTGCTTAGACTCCAAAAAATCCAGCCTCTCCATCCACCTCTACTCCATTGTTCCTCTTCTCTCCCGTTTGTGGAACTGCCTTCCTGAGGCAGTTCAATCGCACTCTTCCCTCCAGGACTTCAAGCAAGCGCTGCACCACCAACTCACATCATTCCACATCCCTAGCCTTGATATCTCTACCGACATCAATCCTCCCCAACCCAACCCTCTCACTTACAGGTTATTGTGTTTCCTCTCTCTCTCTCTCTCTCTCTCTCTCTCTCTCTCTCTCTCTCTCTCTCTCTCTCTCTCTCTCTCTCTCTCTCTCTCTCTCTCTCTCTCTCTCTCTCTCTCTCTCTCTCTCTCTCTCTCTCTCTCTCTCTCATTCCTCTTGCTTGTTATGTCCAACCATGGCCCTACTCAGTACATTTTACATTTCATCAAAACTGGAGTCCTACCCTGCACATAACAGCCAGTACATTTGCCATTTTACCTTCTGTCCTCTTTCTCTCGTATGAGCTGTTAGATTTTGCATACAAATAACGTCTTCTCCCTAGCATAATAAAACAAAATCCATATGCGGCAATAGGTGTTTCCACCCACCAAATGTGCATTGCATCTCGAACTAGGAGCACTTCCAGTAGACACTGCAACACCAAAAGCAATTTTTTTTGACTGTAAACAGCGTTTTCACGATAATAAAACAATAGTAAGTGACGAGAAAACAAAGGTGTGGATAAAACTTGCTCATTGCAAAGTTTACATGTGGGATACAAATTCAAATTATGATAGTACCAAAGAGTACAATACTCATAACAGCTTCCGTGACAGAAAAAAAAGAAGCAAAAATACCACCACTGCGTATGTAATGTGCACAATAAAGAAGACATGAAAAATGATGATTCTGATGTACCATACTCTGTAAAAGAGAATCAGTGCTGCCAAAGCAGTTTCTTGGCAAGGGTTATACTGGGTGGTTTGCCATTGCCTTCCCAGCAGTAGTTGGGGCAGGAATTTGGAATTTTTCACGTACACCAACTAATGTTGGCAAATGTGACGTCCCGTTTTATGTCCATCCGAGGAATGGCACACACATTGACGAATCACCCTGCCTGCAAATCACCGGGATGACAGTTGATAGCTGTGTCAGAATTCAAACCTGACAGCTTAGGCTAGAAGTTCAGTTCAGACACCGAGGCTAGAGTGTGTGTACCTCTCGGTACACTTGGCATTCTTCGGTTGAAAGACATCAGGGACATTCATTCGGCATTCTTGGACAAGAGGGACAATATAGTGGAGATCGCCATCAAATATTTCTGATGCAAATAACGTTTAGTGTTGTTGAAAACAGCTTTGTGGGACACACCATCATGGACTGTCTTTTTTGATCACGTACGTCTCACTCCCAGCCATTACTAACCAGGGCGCGTTCCCGACTCTGGTTTCTGCACCATCGGACGCTCGCCATCCACATTGGAAGTGCTTCAGTCAATTGAGCTCGAATTGACCATTCCCTTCTTGGGATGCTCGTTCTTCGTCTGCACTGGCACAGGGGACAGGGAGTTAAATGAATTTCCTTTCTCAACGTGCACCTGCCAACCAATATTCCTCTAAAGGAAAATACATCCACGAACAGCTCGGTGTCTGAACGCAAGTGCACGATGCTGCACAGGCAAACTGGGACATGCAATTCTCTTCTGTTGTTGGTCATCAATTTTCGTTAAACACAGTTAAGCATTGACCCTTTAACAGGTTAAAGACAACGCACTGTGAGAGCGGTGATCATTTCGATGTGACGCCTACATATGTGCAGCACCGGCTCCGAAATAAAATTTGAGAAGCTGTGCTCGCATTATATGTCGAAGTGTGATTATAATCTATATATTTATTACATATGCAAAACCAATGGAATGTTGAACACTCACAAACATGGTATGCCACATACATATACAGTACTTTCCATCCACCTGCCCCACCCTATTCCCCTCTTACTCTTCTCTCCTCGCAACAATCTTTTCTCCCTTTCCTCTCCACTTCTCACATCTTCCTCTATCCTCATCATTCTCTTTCCTATCTTTCTTTTTCTCTCCCTTTCTTCAATTTAGATTTCCTCCCAAGCATAAGTGGCAAAATAGATAGCCATGAAACATCTTGTTAGTAAAGTTTTACATCCAGTTTTGCTCAACTTATTGTAGAAAGGAAATTCCTACATTTCAGAGGAATCCTTGTCCGGCAGTTACAATCTGCAGGTCCCTTTCCTGAGGACAGATATTAATTATAGGAATGTTTGAATTTGAGAGGAGAGGGTTAAATGTTAGGATATGAGAAAAAGTATTGAAGACGTTAAGAGCTGGGAATTTGAGAGAGTAGATAAAGGAATGTAGTCCAAAGATTGTGACATCACAATACAAATATTTGGTCATGCCTCATCGAAGATAGAAAAGGATTGCAGACACCCCCCCCCCCCCCACCAAACAACATTGCACCAATATAGCAAGCTACACAAAAGACAACATCACCTAACCACATGCACGTACACATGTTCAAAATATTACTATAATCTACCTGAACATAAACGTCATCTCAGGCCTTAAACGAACTATTGCCATCTAGCCCACAAACGTAATAGTATTCTGTTAGAGTTTTGTATGTTAGGATGGAGATGTACAGGATATATGGATAATGGCAAATTTTGGCTCACCGCTTTGAGATGGCGTCTTGAGGAATAGGAAGGAAGAGCAAGCGACAACGAACACCAGGAAGAATGTTGCGCAGCCAAAAGTAATGAATAGCCCCAAGTGGGACAGACTCTCCTCTCTCGATGCAGGGCGATCATAGTCGGGGTGCATTGGGTAATAAAGTTGTTTTCAGTTTATTGGTTCATCATCATTGTATGTGATATTCATGTAATTGCATTTCAAGTTCATAATCTCACCATCTGGATGGAATTCTTTTTTTTTTGAAAGAGCTCATTCGTTTTTGTGCATCGACGTCCTGAATGGTCATGACGAGTTTCAAAACAGTTTGTTGAGCCGCCGAGGAGGAGTCGGGACACAACAAAAATGGCTAATGGACCCACTGACTGACTGAAGGGCATCTTTATGGTTTTAAGAGCTCGTCGACTGTTATCGATGAGCTAAAACAGAGCACTAATTATCACACAGTACACACATTGAGAAGTGTGTGCTTGTTTGAGTGTTTGAACTCTATGCATTCCTACATGAGGGTGTTGGGGAGGGAGGAAGGGAGGAGGGGCATTCCAAAAATCTGTTTTTTTAAATGCATTCCAAAAAGTTTTTTCTTTTTATTTCAACTTTTGTCTTTTTCCTTCTGAGATTGAACAACAACTAGACAGCTCAAAGGCACAATCAACTCCCAGCTGAGCGATTTAATCTACGATGCAATTTGTACTTATATGACCTTCAACTCCCTGGTTGAACATACAAGATCATTCAATTAGCGAACATTTAGACAGATAGTCTTAAAAATGTAACTCAAACAAATGCTTGAGAAGGTTGCAAAAAATATTACACACATTTAACAGGAACTCGGTGGAAAAAAATTAATAACAGCATGCATGTTTATCTGAGCTGAACACCCCCTTCTCAGAAAGATGCGAGACTTCCGATTGTAAAGATGGCACGGACCCTCCGTGGGTTTAATACAACACAAATCTTCAAAAAGAATCGACCAATATACAAACTTAGAAAACTATAAAGTACTGAGACCAGTCATCCGTGGAGGATTAACACTCATTAAACTTTATGCCTGGTGTTGGCTTTATAGTTTGGGTGTCAGGCTTTGGATCTCAGGGTCCTGAGTTCAAAACTCGCTCAGCTGTTGAATTAATACCTGGTGGGGTCAACTCAGCCTGTCGGCCTTCCGAGGTCGGCAAAATGAGTGCCAGCATGCTGGTATACTGTGTCGGAGTGGCGACCCGTCCAGGATTGTGCCCAATAGCCAAGGAAACTGCTTAAGCAGCACCAACGCTCTGTACAGTGGATGGTCCCAATCTCCTCCTCCTCATTAAACTTTTGGACAGCGTCGCTGAGCTACAAATCTGACTGACCCCAAATAGTCTGATTGTAATTATCTTATTCTTTTACTTCTTTTCAGACAGCCGAACTCAAAATTGGTTTAAGCTCAGGACTTGGCTTAAACACGAATCTACTGCTTTCTATAGTGGGAAGGTTCATGACCATTCAAAATTTTCATAACTTCAAAGGATTCCACAAAATGTGGGCATCTCTATATAACTGGGCATAGGAATATGAAGGGGAAAGAGGTGGGTGGGACAACGCATGTCAATCAGCTTGGTTGTGGCGGGGCCATGGTAACACAATTGCCCAATGGCCAATCGCACCTAAATGGGTTATGGTGGAATATTCATGAACAGTGCACAGTGCGGAAACTTTCTTCCATTCGTAAAACTTGTTGGCACACACACAACGTTGTATCTTTGAATATAATGGTTGTGATCCCACATCTTTCTATGTATTATGGTTGTGCCTGCAAATGACAAAATACATCTCTCTCGATTTGTGTTTGCAATCTCCAGAAACACTAGCTGAACCCAGTGTTTTTTTTTTTCTTTTATTACTTTTAAGACCCTTTTTGACACTTTAGACGCCTTAAGACCCTTTAGAACTGTAAGACCCTGAAAACCATTTAGAACCCCCAGATCCTTTGGAACCCTAAGATCTTCAAGACCCCCTAAGACCATTAATACCCTTAAGCCCCCTAAACCCCTCAATAACCCTAAGACCCTTGAGACCCCAAAGACTATTTAAGACCCCTAAGAGCCTTAACAGCTCACCTTCAGACCCCAAGAATCTGAAGACACTGAATACCCCTAAGACTCTTAAAGACCCATAAGATTCTCAAGACCCATTGGAACCTTAATAACCCTCAGACTCTTTAAGACCCCTGAGACTGCTAACACCCTAAAGACCTCTAAGACTCTTTAGGAGCACTAAGACTCGAAAGACCCCTCAGATCCTTTCGACCCTTTGGAATCATAAGACTCCAAAGACTCTGACCTCTCAGACCCTTTAAACCATTAAGACCCCTGAGACCTATTAAGACCCCTAATACCTACTTTATCACCTAATGCAGTTTGACTATGACCGCCCTCCATCAGGATAAGAGAATCTGTCCCACTTGGGACTATTTTTTTCAGCTCACCTGGACTTTAGTTCAGTGAGCTTATGCGATCAAGCAGTGTCCGTAAGTCAGTCAGTCAGTCAGTCAGTGAGTCTGTAAACACTTCAGTCATTGTCGCTTGAACCCAAATAAACACTTTTCATGAAACTTGGCCACAAGCTTCATATCGGATGCCTAACGAAGGTTTATTTGCCACATCAAAATCTGCGCTCATTAACGGGTCGAAATCAGGCCAAAAACGCAAATGATTCCTGCCCTAACCAACAGGGGGCATTGCATCATTAGCACAGCCATGCCCTCAGCCAAAATATGACCTTGAGCCTGTAAACATGTATCACTGTAATCAGCATCGAGAGACTTCCATTCAACCAATCATGTGACCAGATACTGTGCTTGAACAAAATTTCAATATCTTATGACGTCATTGACTGTTGTTTCTGATCCAGGTGACCTTCAGGACCCCTGGTCTTATATATTTTTAATGATGTTGGTTATATGTGGCACTAATGTGGTGATTAAATGGATGTTTGGAACGATCATAACAATATATTTATAGTGCAATTATTATCCTGACTTCAATCAAGCCCAACATGTAATGAGGTCAGGATCAGCAATAGAAAATCGTATTATGAGTAATTAATGGTCATTTGAGACATTTGACATTAGATACAAGGCCACCAAGGTCATGACATCAAACAGAGACTTATTAAGGTCATGTGATTGACTACAAAGGTGCTTTGCCTTTTTCAGGCCACCCAAGCAGGGCAACGGATTCCTCAGAATAAATCATCAATCGATTCACTATTTCGGATAATATTGTTTTTCACTGAACTGTGCAATTGATATATTGCTGAGTGGTGGAACTCTGTATGAGTGGCAAACAGAAAGGTTTCACATGCTCAATAATTTCCAGTGTAAGGGTTGCAATCTTTGAGCCAAATTCTGCGAGGAAGTCTTTCTGACATCATGGAATGGGACAAAAGTGAATAACATTGGACGGCGTAGTTATATACTAACGACAGAATGTTTGTACAGAGTTATTATCTGTGTAAATAAAATAATTGCACAACTGAGTGGTGGGATTCAAAAGTTTCTCAACATGAATAAGGATATGCCTCACTCAGACACCTCAAACGACAATCACTAAACAAAACGGAAAAAAGGAAAATAATGATGTGACAAATAATAACATAGAGCGATGTTCTGTGAGCAAGAAAATGTAACTGACATGCGAGTCGATCATAATAATATACACAAAATCTGTCTGTCTGTCTGTCTGACTGCGATACATTCTGTCATTACTTATCCAATCGCAACCAAATTTGACAGGAGGACGAAGGGTCACGTCACACAATGAAGGTTGTAGCAACTGCATTTACCCCCCTCCCCATGGGGTTTTCCATTGTGGGTAAAATCTGTGTTAAGGTGTATAAATGTAGCTAATTATGGCATTTTTCCAACGCCACTTATAATAACAAAAGCAACTCAAAGGGCACTCGGTATGCCCAACTGTGTCTGTGGACGTCCTCCTGCAGTTGGGTTACTTCTTATTAGGAGGTTGGTGGCAGGATTTGCACTCCGGCCACCGTAAAACCCTTCATTCTGCAAAACACAAAAACGCAAAGAAATCTGAAAACCCACTCCGTGGGAGTACCTCCTGTGCAGGTTCCCTTCACAGGGCAGCTCACTGGATGACGGGATTGGAGCCCCCAATCTTTGATGATAGGAGGGAAACCACGGGGTAACATTCCCGGGTCAGATTGCGGGAGAGTGTGTCGGAGTGGTGTTGAGGTGTCGTCCACCAGACGGCGGTCTCCTTGGGGTAACCTGAGGTGGTCCCTTTGGATGTGTGCCTGGAATGTCCTATCCCTAAGGGAGGATGATCACCTGTCTCTGTTATCATCTGAGCTCAAGCGTTTGGACATCGGTATTGCAGCTCTCTCTGAGGTTCGGACACCGGATTGCGGCGAGATCATGGTGGGTGGTTACACCTACTATTGGTCTTGTCACTCTGATGGTTACCATACCCAAGGAGTTGCTGTAACTGTGTCCAATAAGCTGGCCCCAATGATAAGTGCGGTAACACCGGTCAACGAGCATATTATGAGACTAAGGATTCGTCACTCCTTAGGTGTCATTTCCCTGGTCTCTGTTTATGCTCCGACTGAGGCGAGTGATCTCGCCGTGAAGGATGCATTCTACGCCACGCTCGAGTCTGTGGTTGACAAGAGCCCCAGACGAGATACACTTCCAGTCTTGGGGGATTTCAATGCATCGACTGGAACTGATAGGGATGGTTATGAGACGTGTGTTGATCCCCATGGGTCTGGAACTGTGAACCTGAATTGCACTAATAACCTTGACTTTGCAAGAAGTAATGGACTTAAGGTGGCTGGTTCATGGTTTCAGTGCCCACAAGCTCATCGCTGGACTTGGTATTCCAATGCTGGTGGTGTGGCAAAGGAGATTGACCATGTCCTCGTTGATGGTCGCTGGAGGATGATCCAGAACTGCAGGGTCTACCGGAGTGCTCAGTTCCTCAATACTGACCACCGGCTTGTTGGTTAACTTTCTCCCTCACCGAACGCAGACGAGAGTTTCGGCAGGGTCTGCTAGGAGCCTATGTTGATCTCTGTAAAGCATTCGATTCAGTGAATCGGGATGCCCTCTGGAGGATTCTTGGTCTTCGTGAGGTGCCACCAAAACTGATCGATCTGATGTCTGAACTATATTCTGGTACTGAGAGTGCTGTGAGATGTTGTTTTACTATCTCTGACTTATTTCCAGTTGTTACTGGAGTTTGTCAGGGATGTGTACTTGCCCCCACACTTTTCAGCACTTGTATGGACTGGATTCTCGGGAGGATGTCGGAGAGATCAAGCTGCGGTGCATCGTTTGGGAATGTCAAAATCTCGGACCTTGATTTTGCAGATGATGCAGTCTTCTTTGCATAGACTTTAGATATCCTTTTGGGGGCCCTCGAGGTGCTGAATGAGGAGTCGGAGCCGCTGGGATTACGGGTTTCCTGGGTCAAAACTAAGATCCAGGCTTTCATTGACATCTTGGATGCTGCTGTCCTGTCTGTGCCTGTTTCTTGCGAGGATGTTGAGGTCGTGGAGAGATTCACTTACCCTGGCAGTGATATTCATGTCTCTGCTGGCTGTGAGTCAGAGGTCAACAGAGGTCTGGGTCGGGCCTGGGGAGTCATGGATTCACTGGATCATGGGGTGTGGCGCTGCCGGTACCTGTGCGGGAGGACCAAAGTCAGAGTCTTCAGGTCCTTGGTGCTTCCAGTCTTGCTCTATGGATGTGAGACTTGGACTCTGACCAAGAATCTGAGACAGAGACTTAATTCCTTTGGTACCAGGTCTCTTCAGAGAATCCTTGGCTATAGCTGCTTGGACTTTGTGTCCAACGAGCAGTTGTGCTGAGAGAGACTCAAATGAGATTTGTTACCTGCATAGTCCGTGAGTGTCAGCTGCAGCTGTATGGACATGTGGCTCATTTTCCTGATGTTGATCCTGCTCACCAGATTCTCTCAGCGAGGGAGTCTCGTGAGTGGAGGAGGCCAATGGGCCGACCACGTGCCCCGTGGTTGCAGCAGGTTGATCGGCATCTCAAGGAGATTGGGATGGGCCAGGCACCTGCCTGGGGGAAGGCCAAACGGTGGCCACTGGAGTACCGGCGGAAAGTGGACGCAGCGACGTACTTTTCTATCACATGATTCCATGTCACCTGACCTGACCTGGTAGAGCACATAACTCCACCATGCAATGCCTGAGCCACGAGAACACATCGGGGGTTGAATAATTTTTGAGATATCGTGCTATATATCATTTTTGGCATGATCTCTCATTGGTGAACAATCACTGAAAAAATTCTTGTAGCCGGTTACGAATCCAGATCTTCATCAAAATGTAATCAGCTTGTCCATGTCAAACACGGAACCTGTCCACAAAATTTCCTCCAGATCCGTCCACAACTTTTTGAGATATCCTGTACACAAACAAATAAACAAACAGACGGACAAAAAGACAGAAAGGGGTGAAAACATAACCCCCTTCATCTTCAGTGGCGGAGGTAATAACAAAACCAATGATAACAGCATAATATAAATGTTATAACAAAACAATATTAATACTAATAATATCCTCCCTCCCCAAGTGATTTTCCTCCCTGGACAAATGTGTGTTAAAGTGTATTAATAGCTTCTCGTGGCATTTTGTGGGGCAGTCCTACCGGAAGTAAAGTAAACAATATTATAAACCACAAACATGTGTAATTACCTTTTTAAACAATCACTACTGCTGTTTAACACCAAACTGAAAAGGAAGAAACCCAACGTTCTTGAGGCATTATATTGTTATCATGCCTGGTGTTAGCTTAATGGTTAGGTTGGTAGGTTTGGGATCCTAATCAGGATCCTAAGGTTCTGAGTTCAAATCCTGCTTTTATGTTGAATTAATACCTGGTGGGGTTGACTCAGCCTGTCATCCTTCCGAGGATGGCAAAATGAGTACCAGCTTGCTGTACCAGTGACCCATCCAGGGTTGTGCCCAATAGCCCAGGAGACTGCTTTGGCAGCACCGATGCTCTGTGCTGTATGGTCCTAATGAAATGGATACGCTTATTGAGACCCCACGGACGAACGGACCTGATCCTAGATCTACTGTAATCTCTATACCCCAGAGAGAATAACAATGTGACCCATCCTGCTGCTTCTGAAGGGAGTCGGTGTACAAGTACACCAAGTCCTAAAGTAATGGGGTATGCATACCCGAAATATTAAAGTCTGTACAGAGTGGGTGTAAAGTTTTCATTTAGAAACTCAAAACAGCTTCTTTGGGAGGAAAGCATTGTGCCGTGGTTCTTTAGAACATCAGGAGAATCTTGTGAAATTGCGATATTTTCTCAACATTTTGATGTGAACAGCAACTAACGGTCGAGAGAAGCTGCAGAGGCAAATTCAGCAGGAATAGAAAGAAAAGTAGATAGATAAAGTTAGTCCTTTCTCAACATGACAGTACGCGCATCTTCAAAAGTGTACAAAATTACACACATCTTTAGATGTCTGAAAATGAAATTACGTGATGCATGTTTGTTCTGACAATTAATATGCTTTCAGCTGATGGTGTGTGAAACGAAGCATTACTGTCTGGACAGGAAAATCAATCCGTCTCATATGTACATAGGATGCCTACGTGGCCGAGCTACTATCATCACAACCGACTGGTTATACTGTTTCATCAGTTATTGGTGTGACAGGACGGAGCAGATGAATGCACTTGCCTTTGAGCTGTTTAGTCTGCGTTTGATTATCGAGCTGACTCGAAACTGTCACCCTTGTGTTTCGCAGACAGTGCGTTATGGCAGTGAGTAAGCCATATTTGGGATGGATGTTAACTTGGGAACCAGTCTGATCAGCATTGGATGGAGGACGTTAATGATCCTATTTTCTATTTCACAAAGTAGAAACCTATAGATTATAGGCTGGCGCTTTGGAAATTACAAGTTCCTGCTCTACAGATGTAGGTAATAATTGCATTGGAAACAGGCTTAGTAATAGGAAGTGCTTGTTGTTGGTTTAATGGTTAGGGTGGTGGGCTTGGGATCCCAATGTCCTGAGTTCAAATCCCACTTTGCCATTGAATCAATACCAGTAGCCCAGGAGACTGCTGTGGCAGCACCAATGCTCTGTACTGTATGGTCCTGATGGATGGATGTGAGTGGGAGGATGTCTGGCCTAGAGGTTTTAAGTATGGTGGAGGTACCTCAGGGATTGGTTGTGGAACCATTATCTATAATATACTGTACAGAGTATTCCAAAAAGACTTTGACAACTTTGGTTGTTAATATATTTATAACCACAAATGTTACCTTTTGAAAGGTTTTTTTTTCTCATAAAGTTTTGTTGAAACTCATCAACTCATAAAGTTTTGTTCACACCATCAACACACTGCAATGTGAGCTCCATTTGTCATGCGCAGGACATCAAGGCAGAACACGAGTTCTTGCCATGTTCAGCTCAGCATGTTTGCGTCCACCAGTGCGCGTGTAGCTGTGATCCGAGAACGAAGATCCTGCAGGTTTGCCACCTCTGACAATATCTCTGACAAACCCCCACAAAAAACAAGGGGGGGGGTGATGGTGATGTCTAGTGATTGTGGGGGTCAGGCGTTTGGTCAATCTCAGCCAATCCAGCAACCTGGAAATTTTTCATTCAGGATGGCTCGAACGACGAAGGCCCAGAGAGAGGGAGCGCCGTTCTGTTGAAAAATGATATCGGGTTACAGGTATTCAATCTGTGGGAAGGTGAATCCTTCAAACATGGTCATGTAAATTGTTGAGGTCACTGTGTCCTTCGCAAAGAAAAACAGACCCATAAAGTGGTCATGGAGAAGGCCACACCACACATTGACCTTTGAACTGTCACGTATGTGCGCAATAACTGCGTGGGGGTTTTCAGATCCTGAGATCCTCACATTGTTCCGGTTGACCTTCCCCCGATACGTGAAAGCAAGCTTCATCTGTGAACATGACCTTTTTCAGGTAATCTTCATCATCCTCTCTGAGACTGAGCATTTCCTGGTCAAACACCTTGTGTTTGGGTCCGTCATTTGGTTTGAGTTCCCTCAAAATCTGCACCTTAAGGGCATCTTCCGTCTTTTATGCAAAATCCTCTGCACAGTGGTGGTTGGTGGTCCCAGTCCTCTGGATGTGCGTCGGATTGATTTTATGGGACTTTGTTGAAATGATTCACGCACTCGTTCAACCAGTACTTTTCTGTTTCTGACAACTTCCAGTCTCCTTAAACCTGTCGCACCACTCACTGAAATTAGTCCGCAATGGCGGAATCCTTCCATACCTTGAACGAAAATTAAGCAGAACGTGCGTGTCAAATCTCGTCTTGATGAACCATTCTACGCACTGAGCTTTCTCCTGTGGAGTCGCCATTTTCTTTTACATTAAACCACCAGACCTAAAAATAAAGAAAACTTTA
>NC_140967.1:38193592-38288592 GCF_056783735.1 Eptatretus burgeri
AGTTAAACAAAGATGCCAAGCAAAAGAGATTTAAACACTTAACAAATGCAGAGATATCATTGTCATTCTTAATGACCACAGCGACATCATCTGCATAAGCTGATATGAATATTGAAGGAATCCCTGTGGATACAGTTACTCCTGAAAGATTTTTCCTGAATAGAATTAGAAGTGGTTCTATAACCAAGGAGAATAATAATCCATAAACGGTGCACCCTTGCCTCACCCCTCTCTATACTTGTATAGGAGAGACGAGCTCATTATTAATTTTAAAAATACTAAATTTGTTGCTGTACAGTAAGGATACATAGGCTCTAAAATTGGTAGCAAGACCACATGCTTCCAACACATGATGCAGAAACACGTGATCAACACTATCAAATGCCTTTTCTCAGTCAAGGAATATTATCCCAAATTATTTTTCCATGGAATCACACTCCAGCAAATGTCTGATCAAAAAAATATTATCATAAATTGATCTGTTCGGGATACAGTAGTTCTGATGAGAGTGGACAGGATCACCAATTATCGTCTTCAACCGAATGGCCAACACTTTTGATAATATTTTGTAGTCTGTACATAATACCGAGACCGGTCGCCAGTTCTTCATCTGCCGTAAGTCTCCAGTCTTTGGCAGAAGAGACACCACCGCTCTTTTAAAACTTAGAGGCAGTTCTCCATTTACCAAAGATGATTCCAGGACATTCAATAACTCAGGGCCCAAAAGGTCCCAAAAAGCCAAGAAAAACCCTGTCTGTAAGCCGTCAATTCCAGGTGCTTTCCCAGAGTTCAATCCAGCAAGGGCCTGCGTTAGCTCAGCCAATGTGATTGGTGAGTCCAGGGTGCTGGGGCTCAGTGATGGAAGGAAAGTGAGAAGTTAAAAGTTCCATAGTTTGCTCACAAATAGTATGTTTTGCATAAATTTTAGAAAAATAATCTTGAATGCACAACCGTGCATCACTGGAGTTAACAACCATGTTTCCTCTTGAGTCTAGCAGAGAAAAAACGGTCTTTTGTGATTTATTGACAAAATCCATTTGGAAAAAGGATTTGCTGGGAGTATCTAAAACCTTGATGTTGTTTATCCTTAATCTGATTAACATCCTTGCTGCCTTCTCTTGCGTCAGTTCTCTCAATTGGGTCCTCTTTTCAACTAATATCCTTTGGTCTCTCCTGTTTCCATATCTGGCCACTTTACTCTCTAACTGTATGATATCAGCTTCTTAACAGAGCCATTGTTGTATTTTTAACATTGGTAACATTTGAAACAAAATGCTGACAAAACACTCTAATCTGTGCTTTTGTGTTGTCCCACCATAACTCTAATGTAGAAAAAGAGGCTTTTTTTGAGAGTTGGATAGCCCAAAAAGTATAGAAGCCTTTTTTAAACGAAGTATCTTCAAGAAGATTGGTGTTGAATTTCCAGTACGTACTTTTATGTGAAGGTTGAAGGAAAAAGAGGTCCAGGTTAACGGAATGATGATTGGAAAATAAGGATGGAAAGTGAACTGGAGAGAAAACAGTATTCCTGAAATGCGAGTTTATGTACCACCGGGAAAGTCTAGCAAAGGATGCTCTCCCGTTAGTCCAACGTCCCCACGTATATTGAGATTCATTGCGGTGACATTGCCTCCATGCATCCAACAAACCTATTGCCAAAAAAATTGACAAATCGGCATAGGATTTAGGGTGAGGTTCTGCTGTATTTCTGTCCAAAAGAGGTTCTAAGGTACAATTAAAATCACCCCCCATGCAAATACAATCATGGAGATCAATTGAGCGAAAGTGTCTGATTAAAGACAAAAAGAAGGCTCTTCGTTCTACACTCTCACTGGGTGCATACACATTGAATAGTGTAAAATGGAAATTATTGATGACCAGTTCTAGAGAGATGAACCCGCTTTTGATAATCTCTTGGAAGTGGCATGATTCAGGTAGTAGCCCAGGTCTGAATAAAAAGGCCACACCAGCAGAAGAAGAAGACAAATTACTAAAAAAAGCACTATCCCTTAAAGAGGCAACACCAATCAGACTCCACATCTTCAGTTATGTGAGTTTCCTGGAGTAAAAGTACATCTATATGTTTACGATCAAACTAACTTTTCACTTGAACCTGGCGGTTGTGACTTGCACCTCCGCCATTCATATTTAAGGTTACAAAAATGATATTTTCATGGTTTATCCAAAGGCTTGAGCGGTTGCTGAGAAATTTCAGTCCCCGCTTTTGTAACAACCTTTCGAAGATGATGAAACGGTGAGTTTGTTAACTTGAATTCAACAGGCTTCCTAATGATGTCTTTTTCAGCTTGAACAAATGAAAATGAATCAGGAAAGTGATCTTTAATGATCACATTTCGAAGTCGATATGTTTCATTCAGAAAGACTAGAATAAGTTGTGGGGCTATGTATGTATGATTGATACGATGAAGATTGAGACAAATTAGTCACTTCAGCTTCATCATTTGATTCTGAAAAATCAGACCCGGCCCCACCTGGGTCATATAAGTCAGTCTGAGCAGTCACTATTTCAGATCCTGGAAACTCTGAAGATTTGCCAGAATGTTATTCCACTCTACTCTGGTACTTAGTACGTTCAACCGGAGCAGTAACCTCGGTTTCTTGCTCTTGAGGGCTGGTGTTCACTGGCTCAGTTGAATAACCAGGATAATGATTGGGATTTTGTATCAAAGAAGGGGTAGTAAGGACTGAAACACCTCCATTCTGCTCGGTCTCAGCAGGAAGTGCTGGTGACTACTTGCCAATGAGCTTTCCATCAACATCAGCCTCACCTGATGCTTTACTCGTCAAATTCCCAGTGTTGCACAGTAATCCTTGAAAATCATTTTCTTCATTAATCAATCCAAAAACATTCTCCTGAGTATCAATACAGCTTGGAGAACCGTGGGTAACACATTGAGGTGCATCTTCAACTTCACATTCTTCGTCCAAAATACCTTTTTTATGGTAGTGTTGGAACTATTAATATTGGGTGCTCTTCATTTCTTTGTCACGGCAACGGGATCCTCCTCCATCTCCACACTACAGGCAGCAACAGCCAAACCATTTGGGTTGTCAGGGGGGATTTCATTATCTCCTAAAGCTGAGGTGTTGTCTTCTTTAGGATAAGGAACTGGAGTAAAACCCTGAGTCTTCTTGCGTGAGGAAACAACAGGAAGCGTCTGGGTATTAGGAGTTACTCTATTCTGTACTCTTGGAACCGGGGTAATATCTTTTTCACAGTCAGTGTCGTTATGACCTGCTTCAACAGACTTTACACAAGATACTTTTGGACAAAACCTTTTCACATGTTTGATTGGACTTGACGAGCGGGTTTTGCCTGGAAAAATCCAGAGGTGATAATGGGTTCACTATCCACCTGGTGGATGTCGCGAAAGGGCCAGTGTCACGTTCTGCTGCCTCCATCCCACAACCTGCCAGCCTTTTCGGCCTTCCAGGAGCTGCATGCATCTCGGTGTGTAAAAACGCCATTTTGCACAAACAGCTCTTGGCCTGTCTGGACTTTTGCAACTCCCCCTGAGGCCGAAGTGGTCTCTCTCCCTGAGAGCGGCTGGAAGGCCCGCATTGTTACATGGTTACTCAGCATGCTCGTTGCACTTCTGCATGCTTGCTAGCACTGGGTCCTCTCCGCAATGAAGCGAGTCCCGGCCCTGGTGCAGGTGCTACGGGATGATAATGATGGGGTGGTTAAGTCCATGTACCCATTTACCCTGTCTGGCCCGAGATCGTTATTATTGGCCGACCTGACAGCTGCGATGGACCTCCTCCCTCTTGACCTTTCCAAGGCCATTTGGGAGGGGCTCATCCGCGGTCGGTCTTCGCCTTCCGGTTTGGATAGCGAAGGTCAGTCGGTTCGGGCTGGATGACCAGAGGGTGAAGTTGCCAGACAGAGAGGTCACACTCAGCAAAAGTGGTGCCATAATGGGTCTACCTCGATTCTGGTGTGTCCTCTGCATTGTCTAACTTTGGTGGGCGATGAAAGCCATCCAAGAAGGATGAGAGAACCATGGAGTGCCCAAATGTTTGCCACCCCCACGATGTTCCCAGTCCCAATGTTGTTTGAGACCCCAGGGGCTTGTTTGGGCCCAACCCTTCTAGATCTGCGGTGATAATTTGATGACTGCATGGCACCCGAGCATGGTGTCTGCCTATGAGTTCCTGGCTGCCGCTTGCTGCGACCGGTTCTCAAAAGGCAAGCACCGCATCCCCGCCCACCACAGGATCTTCCCTGAGGACAGCTTCGTCGTAGACCACGTGCCATAAACCACCCATTGGGGATTTACAGCGAGAATCCGGAATCCCCACTACCTAACTTGGCTGGACTGGTCATCTGTCGAGCCGGTGGGTGAGCTTCCCACTGTTGCGGGCCTGCAGTCCAACATGCATCACAGGGTGATGGTTTTTGGCCATTGGCCTGAGCCATCCCACTTAAGGTGCTGCTATCGACCCACTTCCATTTTACGAGAGCATCATCTGACCTGTCCTGGTGGGTGGTTCTCGGCGAATGGCCTGGCACCTCGCCATGTGGCATCCAGCCTGCAAGGCGTGCATTGTGGAGGTCCTCCAAACAATCCATCTGGGCTTGGCCCGGTGGACTTGCTCACAAGGACTAGCTCCATATGCATCTCATTAACTGGGCAGGATAGGGCTTGTGCCTCAAGGGAGGTCTCACTCGCCTGTGGAGGGGCTGGATTGTGGGCTGCTGCTCTTGTTGAGCATGGACCTCACTGCTTTATGGATCCCATCGGGTTGCCAATCTGGCAGTGTTGGCGAAGCCTTTGCAGGCAGTGGCAGTCGACGGATGGCGAGAGGAAGCGACCACGACGGCGGAAAGAACTTTCCCCTTCCGCTACCTCCACACTGGCTCAACGTGCAAACTGTTCAGTGGCGAGGCCCTCCGCTACGGCGGCCATCCAGACAATCTTTTTGATCACATGGTGGTCACATATACCTGGTGTTTGCTTAATGGTTAGGGTGATGGGCTTGGGATCCTCAGTCCTGAGTTCAAATCCCACTTTCAGTTGAATTAATAACAGGTGGGGTTGACTCTGCCTGTCATCCTTCCGAGGTCGGCAAAATGAGTGCCAGCTTACTGGTATCCTGTGTCGGAGTAGCGACCCATCCAGGATTGTGCCCAATTGCCAAAGAGACTGCTTAGGCAGCACCAACGGTCTGCACAGAGTATGGTTCCAATGGATGGATGGATGCTCGTCACCGGTGCTTCGTACCTGACTCTCGCAAGAAGGTCAGATCCACTACCCAAGCGAAGGGTCACATCCCGGACAACTGCAAACCATGGGGAGAAGGTCCTAGCCTGGCTTCAGGGGCGATGGAAGTCCGCCCAGGGGATTGACCCCTGGCCGCCTATTCCAAAGCTCCTGCGCCGACACTCAGACATCTCTGTCCAGGTTGCAGTGTGGGTGAGACCGCTGGGTGGAGGTGGTGGGGTACTTGTAGGGCAAAGGCGGGAGGGAAAGGGAGAGAGACTGCTTCCACTCAAAGCCAAATGGGACCAGGGATCGGCCAGTAATCCAAATGGGACCAGGGATAAGTCGGTAATCACATTGACCCTAACCTGCAGATTCCCGAAATCGCTGATATCGGCCAAGCACTACTGTGTGTGTGTGTGTGTGTGTGTGTGTGTGTGTGTGTGTGTGTGTGTGTGTGTGTGTGTGTGTGTGTGTGTGTGTGTGTGTGTGTGTGTGTGTGTTGTTCATAAAGCAGAAACATATTATCTCTGTTAACTCCCCTACGCCCACCCCTCTCTCTTTTTATCCCATCCTTGCCTGACCCCCTCCCAATACAGTGCACCATCCTCCTTCCACACCCCTCTCACTCTCTCTGTGCCTGTCTTTGTCTCTGCCTCTGTACATATCTGAATGGTAATTATGTCTGGACGGTGTTTGTCTCCAGACGTGTCCTGATGGTGTTAATGTCTGGATGGGAGTTTGCCTTTATACATGTCTGAGCAGTGTTTGTCTCTGGACAGCTTAGCTCTGGATGCATCTGGGCGGTGTTCATCTCCACACGAGTCTGGGCGGTGTTTATGTCGAGACAGGAGTTTATCTCTGGACGGGAGTTTGTCTCTGGACAGCTTGGCTCGGGATGCATTCAGGCGGTGTTTGTCTCCGAACGTATCCAGGCGGTATTTATGTCCGGACGAGAGTTTGTCTCTGGACATGTCCAGGCAGTGTGTCTCTGGATGTGTCTGGGTGGTGTTTGTCTATGGACGTGCCCTGGCAGTGTTTGACTCCAGATGCTTCTGGGCAGTGTTTGTCTCTGGACACGTCCAGGCGGTGTTTATGTCTGGATGGGAGTTTATCTCTGGACGTGTCTGGATGGGAATTTGTCTCCGAATGTGTCCGGGAGGTATTTATATTCAGACTATTTATAAGGTAGAAGTATATGAAACCTGAATGTCAGGTTTGAAGTTCAGTACAGTGTTGTACATTGATATTCATTAAGCCTCTCCAAATACTCCTGTTAGATCGGGGGTGTTCATCTCGCTGTGTGTAGAGTTTGTTTCTACAGTTAGTGCCCCCAAAATAATGCCCTCAAGACCCTCTAGGAGTTCTAAACCACCATGTCGGCTTTTAAAAAGATTTTTAGAATTATTTTTTGTCTTTTTTCTTTCTGTACTCCCAGCACTCCCAATTTTCGAGCTGTCAGAGCCGGCTGGACCTTTCGGCGTAAACTTATGCATCGATAATGTGAATAGAAAGTATGTGGAGTTAACATATTACTTTTAACCTTGACATAATTAAGGTCATGATCTAATTATGGACATTTTAACATTTCTCACCATGACTAAACTAAGGTTTGTCCGATCAGAATGAAACTGTTTATCCGATTAGAACAGAACTCACTACTTGACCTACTTTTTTTGGATTGTGACCTAATTAAGAAAAAAAAACCTTTTTGATCATAACTTGGATAATTGTCTGCCGATTTTCATGATGTTGAGTTTTATCGATGGACTGTAAATGAGGACACATTTTCTTAATTTAAACTCTATCCCTAAATGTTGAAGGTCAAGGTCACATGGCGGTCCAAACAAAATATGCCATTATTGGATTGTTGGCCAAGGGTAAGTCGCGGGTGATATTCAAGGGCAAGCCTCCCCTGGCGTCACTTTGTGATCACAGATAGCTAGTTGTACTTATGCCTACCATGGAATTACTGCAGGTAAGGGAAGTATATTTCACCAGACTCCTGATGTGACTCCTGATTTCACCAGGTATGAGAGGAAGTCAGAAAGCTGATGTTATCTGTAATCTGATGTTCGGATCTGGCGTGTCTCAGCATGTTTCAAGTACTCCTATTGTTGAGATTAGCCAGCTTTGATAATAAATAAAATTGACGTTGAAAGCTAATGATACACATTTGTTCATTGCCTAGCGAAAGGACATGAAATTGCCTCCAGTAGTTTAATTGCCTTTCTGGTCACAATGGGTGAGGTGATTTGTTGTTTCATTCTTTAATTTACTGATAGTTTAAAGCTATTAAAATGCACATGTAATACTTCCAGTGGTTTGTGAAAAGAACATATCAAAAGTAGTGCAAATTAGTTGTTTGAACCATCTTCTGTTGTGTGGTTCTTCAAGAGGATAAGAATGCATTGAAGTTGATGCTCGAATAACTTGAAAGTATGGGCTTGAAATTCCACTAAAAATATGGTTCCATTTCAAAGCCAGGTGACCTGTTTGAGCCATGTTGTCATCACAAAATTGAAACCAAACTACAGAAGGTCAGCTTTGTGCATGATTGGCCAACCCCCTTCAGTTTTTTTATGATCTGCAGTCTTTGTGGGATTTGTTTTTCCATTTAAAATGTGAATTCATCAACACATTTCTTACATAATGCTGTGCACATGTAACTGGCTGGATTGATCAGTATGTGCTTGCATATATGAGCGGAAACAGGACCTTTGCTCGCTGAACCTTCTTGAAATATTTAATAGCTAATTTCATCATTCCATCTTATGAATTCTGATAATTAAGGAGAATTTTTGAAAACTTGTGATATATTTTTCACCAGATGAATGAAAAGTTTTGAAATTCTCTTTTGCTCCGATTATTATTCCATCAAAACCATACAAGAAGACAAGTGTGCGTGTGTGTGTGTGTGTGTGTGTGTGTGTGTGTGTGTGTGTGTGTGTGTGTGTGTGTGTGTGTGTGTGTGTGTGTGTGTGTGTGTGTGTGTGTGTGTGTGTTGTTGTGAAAATGATTCCTAGTGGGTAATAATGTGTAAAATAGGGCAGTTATTTCCTTGATATGAATGTCGAGAATAATCATTAAGTAATTAAATATGATATTAGATATGCGTCACTTTTATGTAGAGACAGAGACTTATCGTTACATCATAACGTTTGTTTCTAAAACCACAATCCCTTTTGACTATTTATTTGATGTTTTTTTCCCCTTTGGAATCTGTCATTTATTGTCTTTTAAAGTCCTCAATAGAACTTGACATGCCAGTTTTGGCAGTCAAATGGATAGGTGCCATCAGCCATGTTTCAAGTACTCCTTGACCAAGACCATTGAGGGCCAATTGGCTATGGTGAGTCAACACCGTGCATTCAGATCGTGTTGCACATCAGGCTTGCTCGGTCTCATTTGCATACAAGGTGTGGCACCTCATGGCATGACCCTCAGTGGATTTGAACTTCCAATACACATGGTATGGTAGCTTTTAAGACATATGATCTGGCGAATAAGACCTTTATCTCAGAGGTTTGGAATGAAGGGTCATGAGGGGTCAATCCACCACCAAACTGGGCTCCGAATCAATAGCCAATTAGAGGGGAGGAATGAAACACATCAGGGCTAAAGGTTAGGGGTAGAAACTTTAAAAGATCATGCAGCATGCGGGTTTGAGGAGTTTCCTGGATCCAACGACACAGAAGGCTAAATCATTTTTCCAGGATGTCCTGCTGCGCCACACACCCACCCGCCAGTCACGCCTCTCCTCCTCCTTTCTATGTGTTCTCGGGCACCCGGAACGGCATGCAGACTGAGTCTGCGAAGGGCCACAACCTGCATCATTATCAGCCGTGCCAAGCCAGCTGTTGTCTCTTACCATGGTGAGCTTGATTGGGCCTTAAGGCATAAATAATTAAGGAATCGCATTTGTTTGTTTGGTTCTGTGGACACATATGCCAGTAGTGGGTAAGGGGATAATGTTAGTTGCATTATTTATTTGTTGATTGCTTCGTGTATAATCAAATCCCCGTGTACCATTTTTTTAATTAAATCTCCCTGGTCTCAGGGTGGATTGTGGTCGTTCTTCTCCTGGGGTGATTAAGAAAGACCATTGAGGGCCAATTGGCTATGGTGAGTCAACACCGTGCATTCAGATCGTGTTGCACATCAGGCTTGCTCGGTCTCATTTGCATACAAGGTGTGGCACCTCATGGCATGACCCTCAGTGGATTTGAACTTCCAATACACATGATATGATAGCTTTTAAGACATATGATCTGGCGAATAAGACCCCAAAGCAATCAATAGTTATGGTCGTGTTGATTCGACTGAAACTCATAATGGACAACTGGAGCAATCGGTGACTGTTACAGTATATAAGAGCGAGGTGTGTGTGTGTGTGTGTGTGTGTGTGTGTGTGTGTGTGTGTGTGTGTGTGTGTGTGTGTGTGTGTGTGTGTGTGTGTGTGTGTGTGTGTGTGTGTGTGTGTGTGTACGTGTGCGCAGCCTTTTCTTTGATTTCTATACAATTCCACAACCCTGGACCAATCTCAATCTCCACCAAATTTTGCACATGTGATGAGAGTACTCAAGGTCAGGTCAATGACACAAAAAACAGTCATTCACAGCAGAACAACATATATGAATTAAATGAAAGAGCACTCAAGTCATCATTCAACAGTCTGATAAATATTACTAATGTTATAAAGTATTAAGGCATTTAACGTTTTTGGTGGCATTCATTTCTGCATTTCATTTCACAGAATCTATCACGATGCCACAGTTGTCTGCAGAGTGATTGTTTTTCAAGTAACCAGGCTGGAAATGATGATGCAAAGAAGATGCAAAGTTTTTACAAAGTTGTTCATGCCGTCCCTGTTGAGTGTTCAGCTGGGAGGTACTCAGGGCATGATTATATAATTCATAGCTAGTAACCAAGATAAGCATCAGTACTCGTTTTTGCAACACTTCAATCACAGCTTTCTGCTGTATTGTCAAAGAGGAATGCCATACTCGACAGCAATGCTCCAACATGGGTCTGATGTAAGATGTATACACCATGTTCAGATCTTCTACCAGAATATGGAACCTCTTCAATGTAATCGAAGCATGCACAACTTTCTTGAAACTTTTCAGGAAATTAAGTTTACCTGGTTAGCCTACTTGAGGTCATTGCTAACTACAACATGCAGTAATTTAACCTGCTGACTTTCTTATAACTGAACATTATTTAATTGGATCTGCGATGGAAGCTACCGGCAGTGAATGAAAGACACCCGCATGACCTGGCACTTTGTGTAGTTAAGTTGCATCTTGGAATCTGCACACGACTGTTCAAGTTGCATAAGGACTGATTGGAGGGTACATGGAGAATTTGTTTGACGTGCCGTTGCCAACGCTAAATCATCCATGTATTTCCACCTCCTGATGTCAGATGATTGAAGGGCATCGTTGATGACAGCAAAAAAAAAGAGCGGCCACAGACATGTTCCTTGTGGGACACCACCTTTTACTGTTGAAGGTATACAAAGTTGTCGCTTCTACCATACTTGCTTAATACGGCAAGAAAGAAAGATGCACACCCATTGAATCAAGGAAGGTCTTGCTCCTATTGCATACAGTTTGTTAGTAGCTCCTGTGTGATCCACCGAGTCAAAAGCCTTGAAAAAATTTGGGCAAACAATAGTAGAAATTGAACCAGGTTTGTTAGCACCATCATACAGAAAATCCAGCAGTTGTAAAATATAATAATGGATTGAAGACATACCCGCATTGTTCCAAAATTGTTGAGTGTCAATGTTAGGACCAATGTTTGCCATAAGCCATTGATTGATACACGGAATAACTTTGCAAGCTTCACGAAATGATCAGTTAATGCGATCGGTCTCAATTAGTGATGCGTTGGTGGCATTTTTCGATAAAGGCACGACTATTGATTGCTTCCATTGACTGAGTCACTTTGCCCACCTTGTTCAAATGAGGCATTTATGATATTACACAGAGGAATGCTGAGTTCTAAGGCAAACTCGCATATGAGTCAAGGAGAGAAACCATTTGGGCCACAACTCTTCCCCAATTTGTTATCTCATTGTTCTTAAGAAAACGATCATAGGTAACACCTTGAGTATAGTGTTTGGTGAAAAAGGACAGAAAGCTGGAATATTGTCCTTGTCTAGCAGAGATGTACTACTCACGATTGAAAGAAAGTAAGAGTTAATGATGCTGGAAATAGCAAATGGATCAAAATTATTCATGCCCGGTAAGTTGATGGTCAACCCTTGTGATGTTGGAGGTCTTGAGCTTAATGTAACGGCACCATGAGCTTGGGTTGTCACGCTTCAGATGTTGGAAACTCTTGCTTAGTATCCTGGATTTTTTTGTCAAACCTTGTTTTGGAGAGATTTCCAGCTGGAATATCTTCTGTGAAATGCTGCTCATCATTGGTGGATAAGCTCTTTCACTTCAGTTGTTATCCATGGTTTATCTGTCACATGCAGTCTGAATGGTTTGGGTAGGAAGTAAGTGTTAATTGGAGAGTTAAACTCAATTTTAAACTTCAGCCTGGTGGTGGCTTAACGGTTAATGTGGCTGGCTTAAGATCATAGGGTCTTCAGTTCAAGCTCCTGTCGTGCTGTGAAATTACACCAGGTGGGTTGATTCAGCCTGTCAAAATAAGAACCAGCTTACTGGCAACATGGGGCACTGTGTTCCAAGCAATGATGCAACCAGCAGCCACAAAGTGCATATGAAGTAATAATAAATATAAAACCGCACATTTGTTTTCGGAATCACAATTGGTGATATCTGTGCAATCATGATGTGTTATTTATTAATTGTATTTTATTTTTTGTAGACATTGTCGAGGCTGGTATAAGAGCTAACACACAACGCACAACAAGGGGGGCAGGAGACAAGAGGGGTGGGAGAGGAAAGGACAAAACAGTCGAGAACAGACATGAGGAGATCTGTGGAAGGGAGAGGGATGGGGTGGGGAACACGGGGTAAACAAGATGGACACTACAAGAACTTTTAGGAAGGAAAGCAGAGAATTTTAAGGAGGTGGGTTTGGGGTGGATTAACGGGGGTAGAAAAGATCGAGGTTTTGGATGGGGGAAGATAAGAGGTAGTGGTGAACAGCTGTTTTAAAGGCCTGGAGGGAAGAACGGTATTGAAGAAAGTGTGGAAGTTTATTCCAAAGGTGGGAAAAAGGAATGAAAGAGTGAAGGTGAGCAGTGATTCGTGATTTTGGTTGTTTTACCAGAATGGGGTTGCTGGCGGACCTTGAGTGCCCTGCGGAAATAGGGGGGGGGGACATATCACAGACAGAGCAGGGGGGTGAGAATGGAGAAGACAAAGACCACAGACCTGCCTGTGGTGAGAGAATGAGAGGCCCAATGACTCAGCCTCACCAGGGGTAGATGCCAATGATCCTAAATGCCTTGGTTTCCACAGCGTTAAGCCAAAAAAGGCGAGAGGCAGGAGCACCAGCCCAAAGGGGAGAGCAATACTCCATCAGGCTATGAACAAAAGCTTTGTAAGTGGTCAGGAGCTTAGGTGGGCCGAGGAAGGCCTTTGCATGACGGAGGATTCCCAGTTGGTGACTGGCTTTGGAGGCGAGGTTGGAAATGTGGCTTTCCCAGGAAAGATCATTGCAGATAGTGAGACCCAGAAGCTTGAATGAAAGGACTTCTTCCAGAGGATTGTTGAGAAAGTACATGGGGGAGTTTTCCAAACAGTCCTTTTGGAGAGACAAAGTGAGAGTGTGAGATTTGTCAGGATTGAAAGTGTTGGACCAGTTGTTTTATTTTATCCAGATCTGCAGAGAGTGAAGAAGCTGCTGCTTGCCAGTCTGAGGGATGACAGATCATATGGCAGAGGGTGGAGTCATCAGCAAAGAGATTAAGAGGCTTTTCCTGAGTCAGAGATCTCATTGATGAAAATCAGAAAAAGAACAGGGCCAGGAATGCAGCCTTGAGGAACTCCAGCCTAGACAGGAAGAGGAGATGAAAGAAGTCCATTTATGGCCACACGTTGACTGCGACAGGAGAGGAAGTCTGCGAGCCAAGAGTGGATATGGCCTTAGATACCATAGGAAGAGAGTTTGGTGAGCAGGGCAGGGTGCCAGACTGTGTCAAAGCACGTGATATGTCCAGGGATACAGCTCGGATTTCCTGTCTGGCATTGAGGACCTCCATCCATTGTTGGGAGAGTAGAAGCAAGATATCCAGGGTAGAGTGACCTGGTCTGAAACCAAATTGATGATCGGAAATCAAGCCATTGGAGAAGAGGAAGGATTTAATGTCTGAAGCGATGATGGATTCCATAACCTTGCTGATGATTGGGAAAAGGCCGATTGGTCTGTAGTTGCAGGGATCTGTTTTTGCACCTTTTTTATGCAGGGCGGTAATGTTTGCTGATTTCCAAGCAGATGGCAGATGGCCTTGAGCAAATGAGAGGTTGAATAGAACAGAGAGAGGGTGAGCAAGAGCAGAGGAGCAGATTTTTAGGACATGTGGGCTGATGCCGTCTGGACTGGTTGCAGAATCTGAGTCGAGGTTTGACAGAAAGCTCTCCACATTGTCAGGAGAAAAAGGCACAGGGTCCAGAGAGAGCTGGGTGCAACTGGGTAAAGGTGGGTACAGAAAACGATGGGTTTCGCACACAAGATTTGGATGCAAACACCGAGTTTCAACATTTTGCCTTTTCATGTGCGGTGCCAGCAGTGTGGCCATTTGAGGTAAGGGAGGGATGGAGGGGTAACATACCCCAGGAACAGATTTGATGAGACACCACCAGGATTTGGAGAAGGGAGAGAGGTTTGACAGTTCAGACTTGAGATTCAAAAAATCTTGTTTTCTGGCTCTCCTGAAGGTGGAAACACACTTGTTCCAAGATTTATGGAAGGAACTGAGATTGCCCTCAGTTGGATTTGCTTTCCATGAGGCAAAGACAAGTTGTTTCAGGACAACTGCCTCACCACAAGCTTCAGTGAACCAAGGGTGGGAGGAAGGGTAGGACAACTGAAGATGAGATGGGATAAATCTGTGCGTGAGGGAGAGCAAGTTTCTTTGAAAGAATTCCCAGGACGAGGCTCAGGTCTGTCATACTAAAGGAGGGAGTAACCAGGGAGAGATACTTGGGAGTCTGAGATGTCTTGGGGGAGAAAAATTTATGTTAGGCAGATTATGTCTGGTTTGTCAGCGGTAACCTGTGTGGAAAGATCTGTCAGGTTTGAGCGAAGGCCCCAGATATTTGAGGTCCACACTGTTAATGAAGAGGGAGGGGAGGAGGCTTTGGATGCAGGGGAGGGGAGGGAAGGTGGACTGCAGGACAAGGGAGGAGTGGGGGGCGGAGGTAAGGAGAGATGTTGAAAGAGTGTGGGGGATGGCAGAAGAGCGAGGGGAGGGCCGGATGAGGAGGAGAAAAGGCTCTGTGGTGCTGGGTTGAGGTACAGTGGGGAGTAATAAAAGGGGGGGGGCAGAAGGCAGTTGAGGATTTGAGGAGGTAGAGCGATGAGATGGAGGAGAGAGGGCAGTGGAAGTAGGCAGCTTTGTGGATGTGAAGGGGGCAACTTTGAGAAGGGGGCAACTTTGAGAAGGGTGATGGAGGAGGTGGAGGGGGAGAAGGGTGAGTGGGGAGAGTTGAGGGAGAAAGGTGAGGGGGGGGGAGTTTTTGACAAAGGTGAGAGGGAAGCTTGGAGGAGGAAGAGTGTGATGGTTGCTTTGAGGGGAGGGGTGAGAGGGGTTACCCACCCGCCAAAGGCATGGACATCTGATGCACGTATTGATCAGATAACTTTGTGCTTTAGTTCATTTTTATAAGTTTGGGAGTGTTTATAAAGCCTGGAACACTGTTGTGATCACTTTGTCCATTTTGAGCGACAACCTAAACTGGAGTACAAGTTTTTCATATTTTTCAAAATTTTGTCCAATACTACATTATTTCTTGTCCACCAATTGACAACTTTCTTGAGGGTGTGGCCAATAAAGAGTAGTCAAATCAAGGGGAATGACATCTCCAATCCAGCACCTGTATGGCTTGAGAAAACTTCGTCAATGACATGCATGAGATATTGCACAAACGAGTGACCATTGACATTTCTGGAGGTGAGTACGTGGTGGCAATAAAAATCAAAGATATCGCTGTTGAAGTCTGTACAAGCATAATTGAGCCCATAAGATCTCATGTTCTTTCGGCCCTGTGATGTCAACAGGAGAAGCATTTGTGCTAAATTTAGCATAAAGGGCAACACCACTTCCACGACAGTTGGTTCTGCTCTTCATCAGCAATGAATAGTGCTGTACGAGTCTGTATGACGTAAACCTTTTTGAGGACGTTCTCTTTGAAAAAAGTCTCACTGACAGACATTATGTCTGAATCAGTCATGAACAACACAACAAATTCATCAAATTTGTTGTTTATTGACTTTTAGCATTCACCAGGTACACTGATGGGAGCAAGACTTGAGTTTGACTGCTTTGTTGCTTTACTGCTATGTTGAGTGCTATGTTTCTGTTTCTTATGAACAAGGAATGGTTTACGTAGCAAGTGTAAAAAACATCAAGTTGAAAGCGTACTTCTCCATCCAATCGACATTCATCATTATTGTAGAGGCATAATCCAAAATGATACAATGTTGAAAACTGAGTCAGTGCTAATTCTAAAATCATGGTTTGGTTTAGTTCATGCTGTCGAGTTTATGGTCTTAGTTATCAATCATAGCAAAAGTATGAATTATATATGACGAGGAAGAGTACCTGTCCCCAAGAAAGGTTTACGTTAATCTATCAATTTAAATTATTTCATGAACTTTAATAAGGTCAATTGTGTTTCACTCATGCTTTCACTCAGATCCAAAGCTCTGAGATACTTAAACCACTCACCGCAAAATAGCGCAGCAACATCAGGCGGCGGAGGTTGGATTTCTCGAAAATGAGGGCAAAATATCCTGCTTGCGAAATAAAATTTGGCATCAACACGACTCATGCCTGTTCTGCTGTCATTTCAAAAGTGAATGTTGAACTTTTCAATGCAGCACAGGAAGCGGCTGCCATAAAGGGGAGACAGACGAATGCACGGACAGACACCACCGTTCACAATATATAATGGTTGACCTTCCTTCCAAGGAACTTCAACACAGAAAGAGACCATTCGGCCCATGACGCCTGCACAATAGATGCAAACGTATGACAGCTTTTTGTATTGAGAGTCAGGCTGTGAAATGCAGGATAATAAAATGGTTGTTTATTTTGATCATTTTGGATAATTAATTTTGACAATCTCATCCGTATTTAAATGATTTTCGAATATATGGCCTTCTGTCTGAGTTCAACTTGCCGGGACAAAGTGATCGTTCTGTATACCTTGATTTTCCAGCAATGTGCATCATGAATACAGGGAGAATATGCATTGAATCTAACATACTTGGAATGCTTGTTATAACAAGGGTGCCTGATACAGAGGTCCGACTGGATGTGTAAACATGCAATACTTAAATATGCACTGTAACACTTCCCAATGTACACTGTGTGTAAACGATACATGTTTACTATTTCCTAACAGTGTACCTGTACATCATCCAGAAACGACAAAACCCACAGACACTTCCATGGCCATAACTCTAGGGAGGCCAGGCTTAATGGTTCCAACACTTTTGGCTTGGCCTTCCCCAAATTTCAGGGCCTATGAATATAGATATTTTTATTTTTTGCTTTGTGTTACCGATAACGTCTCTTCTGGTCTTATTCTGTTCTTCATGAATGATGGATATTTATTCAGAAACGTATAATTTGAGTATTGTAGGATTTTTCAAGCCTTTTCAATTATCTAATTAGTATTCCGAAAGCATTTTGTGGTCTACCGAAAAATCTGCTTTCAATTATGGCCCTGGACAATTTCTTTCATCATATCACCATCAAACCGAGAAAAATCCACGACCAATCGTGGCCATGGAAGATCACATGACGTGCCATTGTCTTCTGTCAGATGCCCCTCCATGAGCAGGAGTGGTTCCACTGGCTGACTTGCTTAGGGAAATTTATATTTATGGACAGTTTTGTAATTTCTTGGAATCTTGCCTTTAAGTTACATCAGTATGCAAAACTTAAACCTTCTCATCCCCCCATAGAAAGTACGAATCATGTATATTTCATAGCAATGCAGCATCCTTGGCTTTAGCCTCGAGAGAGGTTTGGTAACACCTGGAGGTACTGTCTGAAAAACGCACCAAAGGTGGACTAATAAGGGTATATCTTGAGGCAGCAACGGTGTTTATATCTCCACGTGTAGCAGAGGACAGAAGCTGAGAAACACAGACACAGAATATGAAATCTTTCTTTGAAGGTGTAATGCTGGTTAGACAATGACAAGGCAACTTCATTGTAACTCAGAAGTAAACGAGCAATGCTCAAAGATGTTAAAATAATTATTATAATCCAGAAATGCCTTTGCTGGTGTTATTTTATTGCAAACCTCAGGATCCTTCGAAATTGCAAATTAGCTTTGTGTCAGGGCTATCTACATATTACGTATGCAAATTAGTGTTTTTATTACTTCCATTTGCTGCCTGGCCCCTCCATGTCGGTATGTCCCATCCCTCACTTCCCTGTGCATCTTTCTCCTCCTAAGCCTCTTATTTTTCTCCAACCTCCTCTGATAATTCCCCAACTCTCTTTCTTCCTTTTCTATTCTTTCCCTTCTCTTGTTCTTTACCTCCACCAACTCAAACACCTTCCATATATAATATGAATATTGCACTTGCTCTTCCATGAGCCTTGTTCCTGGAATGAAAAAAAAGGAGACATGTCTTCAATGTATAATGATTTCTTTTTGATGCCACAGTAAAGGAGTAAGCTTATTGCAAGTTAAAAAAAAGGCAGTTTGAGCATCTAGAATGAAATTAGCATGTATGGATCTTACAGCATGTCAAAGCCAACAAGGTATGTACAGTATGCCTTGTTTGAACCAACTGCTATAATAACTCATCATATCTACGTTGCTGTCTTTGGACAATAAAAAACCCATTTGGCAATCTTAGACTATATCCACAAGTTCCTTGCAAACATTGTATTAACCATTTTTCAAGATCATTGGAATCTCCCGCACTGAAGTTGAATCTATGGGCCCATCACTTTCCCATCACAGACAGGTTGGTGGTCCCTCTGTTTTCTACCTCCTCCTTTCTGGGCTTGAATCCGCTGCTCTCTCTGTGCTTTACCCCCCCCCCCACCCTAATGTACTTTTCTCCACAGGGTGCACATGGTCCACCATCAGCACCCTTCTGGTGAAACTCCCTAAATCCAGGATCACTGCTCACCTCAACTCATTCGTTCTTCTTTTTTCCTGCTGTGGAATCAACTTTCACATTCTCTTCAATCTCATTCTTCCCTTCAGGTCTTCAAGACAGCTGTTCACCACCATCTCAGATCATCCCCAATCCAAAATCATGATCTTTTCTAACGTCGTCAACCCAAAGCGCTCCTCCATCCAAATTTCCAGTTTTTCCCTCCTGAGAGTTTCCTTGTGTATTTATCTTGTTCACCCCATGTGTCCTTTGCTGACCCCCCCCCCATTCCTCCCCCACACCCATTGCTAGTACAAGTCTCCCTTTATCTTGTCATTTAACCCCCTCTCTTTACTGTTCCTTTTGTCCTGTGTTACATCCTGATCCATTCAGTGTACTAGCTCTTCATGCAATTTTTTTCTTTTTTGATAATGCTGTGATGTAAGTGTCATGAGATCCAAAACAATGCCACAGGCAGAACCATTTTCAAGCTGCATCGACTTTGAGGCAGCAGTCTCACTTTTTAACTACATTGTCACCCGCTTACAAAGTGCAAATATCAGCAACTACATGCCATTACTACATCCATAACAATGTCCAAAATATAGGGGGTGACAGGCGATTCACTCATAAACCGGCAAAATCACCTCCAAAAAAAGGCGGGAAAAGGAAGGAAAAAAAAAATAATAATAAAAGGAAAAAAAAAAGCCGAAATTGCCTATGCCCCAATAGTAGGTTTGAAAGGTTACATTCTTGCTAACTAAAGTGGAACAATAAAATGGCCCCTAATCTTGTGATCTCACTGAATTCTAGTTAAAAAATTAAACTTTCATTCGAAGTGAAGTTTACAATGTCAAAATGTTATAAAATTACAACTGGGTGCTGCCATCTTTTTTAGACACTTATCATAAGCATTGCACACGCGTACGATGGCTGAGTTCTCTCTTTGCAGTGTGGTTCACTTGCTTTGGACCTCGTTAGAGTCCCGAGGGACTGTACACCTGGGACCTGTGACCGTGGTGGTCCGGGAGCACACATGCGGCCTGTGTTCATCCTGATGTGCAAAATTATTCTTATTTACAAGTTCGTATGTGCATGCCATACACACAGTGCATATGGCTCCCGGTGGTGTCATTGACCAAAATATTGGGTAACCCATGCGTGACTGTGATTTTGAAAGAATCCCCCTTTTTCATGGAGACTTGAGAGATTGTATCCCCTTTTTTGCATGAAAAACAGATTTTTACCTCTCCCACATCGAAGGTGAAGGAGATTATGTTTTCACCCCTCTCTGTTTGTTATTTACGAAATCTAAAGATTTCGTAAGTATATTGATGACTTCCGTCCTCTGTTTGTGTGTTTGTGTGTTTGTTTGTAGGCACGATAACTCGAGAAAGGAAGAAGCTACCAATGTCAAATTACACCACGTGATTCAGGAGGGTGATGGCTAGCGCTGATTGCATTTTGATTAAAATTGGTGAAAGGTCAAGGTCACTGTGAGGTCAAACATTAGATTTTTGATGGTTTGGTACAGATTCATCGTGGAAACTTCTGGTTTGCGTCGCTACCTTCTCTAGAGACAGCTTTTATTAGACAAGGTCAGAGGTCAAGTTGACGATTTCGTAAGTACCAGTCTATGACTGCTTGTTTGTTTGTTTGTGTGCAGGATATCTCAAAAAGTTGTGGAAGGTTATGGATGAAATTTGGGTATGGAGGGAAGGTTGGGTGTGTGACAACGACGAAGCGATTTGATTTTAGTGAAGATATGGATCCGAATCCGCCAACTGGAATTTTTAAAAGTGATTCTTTAACATTGAGAGATGGGGCCAAAAATTATATAGAGCATGATATTTCAAAAAGTTGTAGGCAGATTCAAACGAAACTTGATGGACACATTGGGTGTGTGACAAGGAAGAATCGATTCAATTTTTGTGGAGATCCAGATCTGGATACGGAAATTCTTTAATTTTTATAGTGATTCTTTACCATTGAGAGATCGTCCCAAAAATTATATATAGCATGATGTTTCAAAAATGTATTGGGCCAGGTATGATCTTGTGGATCATGCGTTACGTGGCAAAGGCATGCACTCTACTGAGTTCCCTTCTAGTTGGATTTGAATTGACCCCTTTTTCACAAGCATGAAGTGCTTAAACATTGATTCTTATTTTTTGCAATAACAAGGCACAGGCTTTGTTCCAGTGCAGATTCCCGTCCCAGTTCTGGTGTTGTAACAATGCATCTCTGGGATGTCTCAGAGGTCCCCTTTGTGCTATTGATATCTTAATCACATGGTACGGGTCGACAGCCTGGGGTTGATCAGCTGAATAAACCCGACCTTGCTGTTTAATTTTGTGTAGGTGACTGAAAAACATCGCTTTTTAAGATTTGCGGTCCCAAATTATGTGCAAAAAAAACAAACCATTTCTCCACCAGAATGGAGGCATGGATGTGCACCTGATAGTGTCTTCTTCTTCTTCTTCTTCTTTCGGCTGCTCCCGTTAGGGGTCGCCACAGCGGATCATCCGTTATGATCCACATAATGATTTGGCACAGGTTTTACGCCGGATGCCCTTCCTGACGCAACCTTGGTCGCCTCTTACGACACAGGGATATGGTACACCTATTCTAACCGGAGCATACACTGGGCCCAGTACACTGGTACTCACTTCGCCGACCTCGGAAGGATGACAGGCTGAGTCAACCTCCTGGTGTATATTAATTCAAGCGGCCAACGGGACTTGAACTCAGGACCTTTTGGATCCCAAGCCGCTACCCGAACCACTACGCCAACACCAGGCTTGTGCAACTGATAGTGTATGAGAGTTATATTACTGGGACAGGTCAATATTTGCTGGGCATGTATGCAGGAATTAAGGATCAGGTTAGGTCAGGTATGGGACGGCATGCGCCGGAGCAGCGTGTCGCTGCGTCCACTTTCAGCTGTGACTCCAAGGGCCTCCGTTTGGCCATACCCGAGGGCCAAGGCAGATGCCTGACCCACCCCATCTCCTTGAGTTGCTGATCAACCTGCTGCAACCATGAGGCATGTGGTCAAGCCCATTGGCCTCCTCCACTCACGAGGCTACCTCGCTGAGAGAATCTGGTGAGCAGGATCAGTCAGGAAAATGAGCCACATGTCCATACAGCCACAGTTCATGCTCATGGACTATGCAGGTCACAAATCTCATTTGAGTCTCTCTCAGCAACAGCTCGTTGGACACAAAGTCCGACCAGCGATAGCCAAGGATTCTCCGAAGAGACCTGGTACCAACGGAATTAAGTCTCTGTCTCAGATCCCTGGTCATAATCCAATTCTCATATCCATAGTGCAAGACTGGAAGCACCAAGGACCCGAAAACTCGGACTTTCGTCATCCTGCACAGGTACCGGCAGCACCACACCCCACGATCCAGTGAATCCATGACTCCTTAAGCCCGACCCAGACGTCTGTTGACTTCTGGCTTACAGCCAGCAGAGACATGAATATCACTGCCTAGGTAAGTAAATCTCTCCGTGACCTCAACATCCTCACCACAAACAGGTGCAGACAGGACAGCAGCATCCAAGATGTCATTGAAAGCCTGGATTTTAGTTTTGACCCAGGAAACCCGTAATCCCAGCGGCTCCAACTCATTCAGCACCTCGAGGGCCCCTAAAGGGATATCCAGAATCTCCACAAAGATGACTGCATCATCTGCAAAATCAAGGTCAGAGATCTTGACATTCCAAAACGATGCATATATATATATATATATATATATATATATATATATATATATATATATATATATATATATATATATATATATATATATATATATATATATATATATATATGTGTGACTCTTCTTCTTCTTCTTTCGGCTGCTCCCCGTTAGGGGTCGCCACAGCGGATCATCCGTATGATCCGCAGTGATTTGGCACATGTTTTACACCAGATGCCCTTCCTGATGCAACCCTGGTCGCCTCTTATGACACAGGGATATGGTACACCTATTTTAACCGGGGTATACACTGGCCCATTATACTGGTACTCATTTCACCGACCTTGGAAGGATGACAGGCTGAGTCAACCCCCTGGTGTATTAATTCAGTGGCCCAACGGGGCTCGAACTCAGGACCTTTTGGATCCCAACCCGCTGCCCTAACCATTGCACCAACACCAGGTATATATATATATATATATATATATATATATATATATATATATATATATATATATATATATATATATATATATATATATATATATATATATATATATATATATATATATATAATTGGTGATGAACAAGAACAACCTATTAGGTACATAGTTAGGTCCATCAACAAGCACTAACACTGAAACAAAATAAAAATAAAAAGTATCTGAAAATACAATGCCTGTCCACGTGTGCTTTATATTCAGACTTCTTTTTCTGTATGCAAAACATGACGAAAACTACGAAAACTCCCCTCCCCTCCCCCCCCCAATTGAAGATTCTGGGTGAGATTGATCTCTTTTTTTTAATGCCTGGTGTTGGCTTAATGGTGAGCATGGTGGGCTTGGGATCCTCGGATCCTGAGTTCAAATCCCACTCGGCAGTTGATTTAATACGAGGTGGGGTTGACTCTGCCTGTCATCCTTCTGAGGTTGGCAAAATGAGTGCCAGGTTGCTGGTACCCTGTGTTGGAGTGGCGAACCGTCCAGGATTGTGCCCAATAGCCAAGGAGACTGCTAAAGCAGCACTAACGCTCTGCACAGAGTATGGTCCTGATTGGTGGATGGACCTTTTTATCTCAAAAGCAATGGGCTCCAGTAACCCACTATGCAAACCCTGCTCAAATTTCAAGTCAATCAGGTGAAAATTGATGATTTTATGCAACGTTGACCTTTGTCCTTTTGATCTAAAAACAATCGGCTTCTAGGTTTTGATTGGTGAACCAATTAATTAACCCAATATACAAATTCTTAAAATTTCAGGTGAATTGGATGAAAATTGATGATTATATGTAATGCTGACCTTTGACCTTTTGATCAAATAATTATTTTGTCTTCTCCATATTCTCATCATAAAGCTTTGTTGAAAATTTGAAAAAAAATCTCAATTGGTAAAAACCAAACTTATGGCCCAGACAGACACACAGACAGACAGATGCATAGAAGTGATTGCAAAACCCTGTCTTCTGCTGTGCAGGGGATGACCTAAAGACTGTGCAAAAGAAAGCACGACATACAATCCAATGGAAGATGTACTGCCTAGTCTGCAGTAAAGGCCCGGTCACACCTTGACGTTTTAGCCAACGTATGCCGATTTTTGAATTTTTTTTCTAAAACGCTGGCACACGTTGAATACGTTATGGGTAAGTTTTGATAACATTGAGAGCACGCTGGCATACGTCGTAGTACGTTGCCATACGTCGTTGTACGTTGGCTTTAAACGTTGTACTTTTCGGTTGTCCTCAAATTTTTTCATGCTTGAAATTTCATGACGTATGCCGGCGTATGACTCACACGTTCCGCTACGCTGGCCACAAGTTGTAGGCACGGTCTACGATCGTTGACAGACGTCAACACATGCTACTTGTAAGTTAATCATAAGTTGAGACACGCCGAGGTAATGTTTAGCGTACCTGAAACTTATTTCTAACCTATGATTAACGTGTTGTTGGCACGTTACGCGATCGTTGCCACACATCGACAGACGTTACTTTTAAGTTACTCATAGGCTGAAAGACGTCGGTATAATGGATCGTCCTTGCGTCAGCGTCCACGGCCACGGCCAGGACACTTATTTGCAGCATTCTTCAAACTTTTCTTCGGCATGACGAGGATGTTCACACTTCGATGTCTAGCTTGGCTATGATTCCAATTGTCCATCGGCAGCGTCTATTTAAAATAGTCGAGTTTGAGCGTTTTAACACGTTCAGAAGAAACGCTTCAAATTTCCAAACCCCAGCGTCAAAAAAACAAAAAAAAACAAAGGCGAGTGACAGCAATTTAAATCGTTCATTGTAAACAATGAAACTAGCTGAGTGGTACCGTTTAAAAGTCGTTGAGTGTAAAAAAATTCAAATTGTTGAGCGCAAGCGTCTACTTTCAATCGTGGAGATGCAGCCATTTAAATCGTTGAGTGGCAGCCTATGAACCTACCCGTGGACACGCGGACGCAAGGACGATCCATCATAACCCACACCCTCCCCCTCACACCCACCTACTACTGCCAACATGAACAAACTACTACTAATACTAATACTAATACTGATACTGATACTGTTACTGCTGACATGGACATCGACTCAAAAAGGACTCGAAAACACTGTTGGGTTCCCCTTTTATGAACACCATTTTTATATACCAATTCCCAAAATCGCTGGGAACACATCTTTATATGGCAGTTGTAACCTAGAAACACGTTCATTTTTTTTTTTTTGTCGACCGGAAGACGACATTGAAATACGTCTACATACGTCGATGTGTGTTGGGACTACGTAAAGAATTGGTTCAAAGCACGTCAAACATAAGTTAGAAATAAGTTTCGCGTAAAAAAGACATTACCGCGACGTGTTTCGACTTATGAATAGCTTATAAGTAGCCGCGTGTGTGTATCATCTCCATAACATAAATGGACGTGTGTAAGCGTCCGCATATCGTGTGTACAACTTATCCCCATCGCATGCGAACGTGTGTCATACGCCGAGTACGCCGTAAAATTTTGAACATGTTCAAAATTTATTGACGTACTCTACTTACTACGACTTATGATAGCGTATTTAGCGTTCTACTCGCGCATACCAAACTTACCCATACCGTATTCGACGTGCCCCAACGTTTTAGACTCACTTTTTGTTACGTCGGCATACGCTGGCAAGATCGCCAAGGTGTGACCGCGATTTTGACCCTTCCATTTCTACGGCAGTTATGATTTGAATCGTTGTGCGTCAGCCTTTTAATAGGCTACGTCACGACATCGTCAGCGATGCGTGCAACGCGCTATGCCTGAGTTAGACTATCGTTGGGCATCGGTTGTGTAGGCCGACAACAGGTTCAGCATTCGTTGGTATAAGTTATCTATAACACAACGAAACGTTCTGTGTAGTTACCAATGCGTTATACATAAGACCAAGTCGCTATGAATATGTCCGAATCTTTAAAAAAAAACATCAAAAGTTCAACGTAAGCCAGCGTTTTACATAAATTTTAACACGTTGCCATCGCTGGCTAAAACGTCAAGGTGTGACCGGGCCTTAAAGGCAACAGAGGCCGTCAACAATGAGGCGGACAAGGCTGAGTCAATCAAACGGGCCATTGTGACATACGGAAACCAAAACAGTGTCTTTACAACAACCTGTCTCAGTAAAAAAATCAAGCCACAGAGGGAAGTTACACAATCACACAATGCGTTGCGAGACATGAAAAGCCATTTACAGACTGCGAAAATAAAAAAAAGATGGTTTTCGCAGTTGCTCAGATGTTTTGTTCAATGGTTTGCCCAATAAAGACACAATCATCTCCAGATTCAAAGATGTATCTGTGTCTGCTGGATCAATGGAAAGACGTACAAGCAAAATGGCAGAAAACGTTAACAAACAACAGACGGTGGTGTTAAAAGCTGCAGTGGTATTTACTGTCACACTTGATGAGAGTGTGGATATAAATGACGTACCACGGTTTGCAGTTGTTGAGAGATACTGTGACTCAGACGGAGTTTGAGAAGAGCGATTCTGTCTAAAACCCATGCATAGCCCAACAGGTGAAGATATAGCAAAGATGTTTGTTAATCATTTTGAGGAAAGAGGAATTGACATATAAAATAAATATTTTCTGTGAAAACAGACGGTGCCCCTGCTATGGCGGAAAAACAGAAGAGATTTGTGAACATCTTTGAGCATCAAATTGGCCACCCGACGGTACATTTTCATTGTATTATTTATCAGGAAAATCTCTGTGCCAAGATTTCTAGTTGTGAGCTGAATAATGTGATGACTACAGCGGTGAAGATAGTGAATTTTCTTGTTACTCGATCTTCCTTGACACACAGGCAGTTTCAAGCTCTGCTTGAGGAGATGTACAATGCATACGATGACATTCCACTTCACAGCAATGTCTGTTGGCTAAGTCGTGGGAAGGTTTTGGCACGTTTTGTGGACTGTCTTGATGCGATCAAGATCTTTTTGTCAGAATAATGTCAAAACTACCCCAAACTGATTGATGACAAATTGGTCATGCAACTAATGTTTCGAACTGACATCACCGCACATCCAAACAAACTCAAGCTAAATCTGCTGTATGCCAAACTCTTATGGGTCTTCTTGAAAGATGGAAGGCATTTCTTGCTTAACTTGTCACTTTTTTCTCAGGACATTGACACCTCGAATTTCCACTATTTCCAACATCTTAAAGAACAATCGACACATCACACCATCAGTGTTGTGAAGATTGGAATGTAAACGCAAAAACTCGCATCAGAATTTTCTGTCAGATTTCAAGATTTCCAACGTTTGGCCTGGTGTTTTCTTTTCAAATTAAATCAGATAACTTTAACACCAGCGACATAGATTTGATGGTCTTTCAGTGGATGGGTGCTGAGGATTTTGAAATGCAGCTCATTGAGTTACAATGCTCTGACAGAGCCCACGTATGGGCCTCGAAGTGTAGGGATCTGCGGCGCACACTTTAGGCTATCAAGAGAGATGATGGGGTCTCTATCCTGACCTGTTCAAAGTCCATCCCTGTGAAATTTGACTGTTTGAAGAAAGAGGAATTTTCACCGCTCTCAGCGTTTGGATCTACATCCCTCTGTGAATGCATATTTTTTACATATGAAGTCAGTTCTCTGTCCCTCCCAGAGCCGGTCAACAACTGAACACTCAGTCTTGTGTGGTGCATAAAAGTATCAAACTACAAGCCCGATATTGGAGAACTCAGCAAGGGAAAGCAAGAACAAGGATCACACTAAACAGTAAGATCTGCCTTTTAATTTATTTATTAATGAAGCTGCTAAAATGTAAGTAGGACTATTATTGATGTTAACCAGTGAGTTGGTGTCAAAGCTACCCAATGCTCGCCTGTTTATGCATTTATCGTTTTTAAAAGACTAGTCTAATAATATTTTTTATAAAGCATTGCAGTGAAGTCTGATCCAAATAATTTTAAAGCAATATATGTATTTGTATATTGTAATCAGTAAAAAATAGTGTGGTAGATAAAAACATTAGAAAGGAAAAAACTTTAACGTTGATGTGCTACAAAAAAGTTAAGTTCAAAACAGGTCAAAAATTAAAAACAATTCAAATTATTTTTTTATTTCAACTTGACTACATCAATAATATACCCCAAAGGAACCTCCATGCCAAATATCAGCATCCTAGTACACATATTAAATGAATGGGAAGCTTCTAAATAACTTGCACCAAAAACTTTAACGTCGATGTGCTACAAAAAAGTTAAATTCAAAACAGGTCAAAAATTAAAAACAATTGAAATTCTTTTTTAATTTCAACTTCACTACATCAATAATTTACCACAAGGGAACCTCCATGCCAAATATAAGCATCCTAGTACACATATTAAATGAATGGCAAGCTTCTAAATAACTTGCACCAAAAACTTTAACATTTTCACGCTGACGCTGACGCTGACGCTCACGCTGGGGGTATCACTATAGCTCTCTGTTCTTCGAACAGGTGAGCTAAAAATGTATCAATGGCATGCAGATCCATATACAAGAGTGAATCAATTAACTCCTGGCATGCCACTGCTGAGAAGTTGCCCCGTTGCAGTGTCGTGTGTTGTTACTGAACCACCAATCATCATATATTGTGATTACATGTGTTCAAAAGAGCTTGCATGTGACAATGTGTGCTAAACAGTGAACAAAAGTTGACGATAAAAATTCACTCTCCCTTCCCCACATATCAACTTAAACGAAGCGCCCATGAACAATTTTATGGGGGAGATTTTTTTGGGGGAAAAAAAATCTTCAAATGAGTCCTCTAAAAATATTAATCATTTTGAACTCCGCAACATACATAATCGAATAGTGCAACTTAAACGAGTGCAGAATCATGCTGATGCTCTTCCTTTTTTTAGTCAAATAAGCTATCTTGCTGGCCTGCTTGTCAGGCTTTTTTTACAGTCCATTAAATTTGAAAATTGAGTCAAATTTAGAGCTAAATGGCCCATCAATCTGCTATTGGCTTGGTGTTGAGGGACAGGTCCATCAAGGTGATTAGATGATGAGATAAAATGACTCCCGATCAAACATCTCCCGGAACGATTATGAATCACGATTTACTTGGCAAACATGAACACCTTTAGCACTGCCTGATTCACACCATAAAGTAGTAATCCACAGGACAGCTGAGAGGTATACACTCGCCTCTAAACCGTCTGTTTAGCTTGGGTTCAAATCTTGGCTCAGCCACAGCCTGTCATGGGAAGGCATCGATGTGTGTGCCGTCCCTCGGATGGATGATAGACTGGGCGCCCCGTCTGCCAGCATAGTTGGTGGACGTAAAAAATCCCATGATGTCTTTCGCAAAAAAATATACGAGCTATTACACTGGTCTGCGTCATTTCAGAGGTCTAGGTTTTCTCAACGGTTCTTATATATTTTTTGCATGCTGAATTTAGAAATGTATCTAATTTTGCTCAATCAGGTCAAGTTTTTATGCTATCTCAATTTTAAGGAAAAAAATAATCAAAATTTTTGTTTTTTTAATTGGCATTTTTAAAATTCAAAATCAGACTTACATCGACAGAAAATGTACAAACTATACATATAATGACGCACAAGTATCGTTAAGGTGAAATTCAACATTAAAAAGACGAAGGAAAACAGCGACTGCTGGAGCGACTGAAGTTGGGTGTTGCCAGAAACAACGATTTATCTATATTTTTCTGAAATTGAAATAAAAGTAATTGAGAAGGCACTTTCTTCCACATTAAGTGTACTCGTGTGTCATTATATATACTAGTGCGGGCCCGTAGGTGCGGGCCCGTAGGTGCGGGCCCGTAGGTGCGTGCCAGTATGTGCAGCTTCGTTCCTTCGCTCTCGTAAACGACGACTAGATTGGGGCATTTTTCAATTAGATCGGACCAACCGTATCATAAATGGCCATAACTTGGGAAACACCTGGGAACATACTCAGGTCCCCAGCATCAATTGTGACATCATATCAAACGAAAAAGAAGAATTGTGACGCCCCCTCTCTCTCACCCTCCCTCTCTCCCCCCTAGTCTCACCCATCCTCTCTCCCCCCTAGTCTCGCCCATCCTCTTTCCCCCCTCCTCTCTCGCCCCTAGTCTCGCCCCTCCTCTCTCCCCCTCCTCTCTCGCCCCTCTCTCTCACCCCCTCTCTCCCCCTCCTCTCTCCCCTCTCTTGAATTGTGACACCCCTCTCTCTCACCCCCCTCTCTCGCCCCCCTCTCTTGCCCTCCTCTCTCGCCCCACTCTCTCTGTAAATGTATTCACAAATGTCTACCAAGCACAACAATTAATTCAAACCTTGGGAAAAAACAACTTTCAAACCCTTGGGAAACAGCCGTTTCCCTTGGGAAAATTCAAACCTTGGGATTAATTCATAATTTGAACAATTAATTCAAACCTTGGGAAAAAAACAGCTTTCAAACCTTGGGAAACACTTGGGAAACAGCTGAAACGGATGAAGAACGATATCAAACCTTGAAAAGGCACATACTCAGGTCCCCAGCGTCGATTGTGACGTCATACTAAACGAAGAAGAAGAAGAATTGTGACGTCAATCGTGCAAAAATAAATAAATAAACCTCAATTGTGACGTCATTAGTGATGTCATAGCACCGTGTCCTGTCATTGGTTGACAGACGTTATTGGTCATTATTGGTTGACAGACAATATATAGGTCGTTATTGGTTGATAGACATTGGTCATTGTATCACGTTATTCTTTTTATAACTGCCAATTATTGTGCTATTATTATTATTATTATTAATATACTGTTATCATTATTCTGAGATATCTTTGGGAAAAATGGCATGATAAGGTGGAACGACACTTTGCTGCGATATATACACCTTTCCAACACTTAAAAAAGCAATAAAATGGCCGTAACTTGGGAATCGCTCATCCGATTAATATCAAACCTTGAAAAGGCACATCCGCGGGTTCCCAGCAATATTCATGGCAAGTTTCAATCAGATCGGACTGGTGGTCGTCGAGAAACAGCGATCGCAGACAGACACACACACACAAAGAGATTGCTGGAATTATAGATAGACTAGTGCATGCCCGTAGGTGCGTGCCCGTACGTGCGTGGCGGTACGTGCAAACAAACAAAAAAAAAACTTTCAAACCGCGTGCCAGAAACAACAACCACACAGGCCGTTCCTTCGCTCTCATGTGCCCGTACTTGCGTGGCTGTACGTGCATGGCCGTATGTGGGGGAAAAAAAGAAAAGAACAAATACTTTAAAACAGCTTGCCAGAAACAAACACACAGGCCGTTCCTTCGCTCTCGCATGCCCGTACGTGCGTGGCCGTACATGCAAAAAATAAATAAATAAACTTTCAAACTGCGAGCCAGAAACAACCACACAGGCTGTTCCTGCGCTCTCGCGTGGCCGTACGTGCAAACCAAAAAATAAAAATAAAAAACTTTCAAACCGCGAGCCAGAAACAATCACACAGGCCGTTCCTTCGTTCTTGCGTGCCCGTACGTACAAACCCCCCTCCCCCCAAAAAATAAAAACTTTCAAACGGCGAGCCAGAAACAACACAGGCCGTTCCTTCGCTCTCGTAAACGATGACTGGATTGGGGCATTGTGTTTATCTATAAATGCGCATAAGAAATTGAGAAATTATTAGAATACATTAAGTCATCATCCGGAAGTAGTGCATGCCCGTACGGAATGTTCACATGCATTCCACGAATTATCGCTTGCATTGAAGTAACAACTGCTGTGATACTTACACACACACACAGTTAATTAAAATCCACATTACAATCAAGTTTACCTCCCTGTCTTTGCTTGCCATGACATTCGCTGCCATTTACCATTGGCACTCCTACACCACGGTAACTAAGGCACCGATCGATCCCCAACGAAACCGGCACGGCACGTGACGTCATCGTCGGCTGGCCGCGCACCGGCCTACGCAGCAACGTGTCCTGTGATTGGTAACTAAATGGCGCATCGGCCACGTCTACGCAGCACATGTCCTGTCATTGGTTGGTAAATAAATGGCCATAACTTGGGAATCACTCATCCGATTGATATCAAATCTTGAAAAGGCACATCCTCAGGTCCCCACTGATATAGCTGGCAAGTTTCAATTACATCGGACCAGTGGTTGTCGGGAAACAGCGGTCACAGATACACACACACAAACACACACACACACACACACACAGATTGCTGGAATTATAGATAGATGAAATGAGGTCAATGAGATGACAAATGAAGGGGTTGAATGCAGACTGCAGAGCAATGAGTCAGGAAACCCGTCGTTGTGGATCGTTTTTACCACCAAATTGAGATGTATTTCGTTGGCAAGCATGTTGAGTGGAGCTGAATTCCTTAACACTTCCAAAGGCCACACCGTTTTGACAATTAGAAACAAAAAGTTGTGCACTTTTTTTGATAAATTATTTTCGGAACAATTTTTCTTCAATAAATAAATAATAATAAAAATTGTCTCCATGTACATTGTACACACCTTTATCTCGTTAGCACCTCTTCATAAGCAACATCGCTGAGGAAACGGCGCTTCTTCTTTGTTTCCTTGTCCAGGGCAAGAATGCGGAGGCTGCTGGATCTGCCAACGTTTTGATAAATTATTAGTTTTAATGGCCAATTATTCAATTAGCGCCAACGTATTTTGCCTTTTCGCAAGGAAAAACACAAAGAGAAGAGAAGAGAAAAAACCCGTAATGGGGAACGCGGCTGAGTTTCTCTTCCCCATCGACCACGCGGACGCAGCAACGCTTCCTGTCATTGGCTGATAAAAAATGGCCGCAGCAACGGTTCCTGTCATTGGCTGGTAAATAAATGGCCATAACTTGGGAAGTACTCGTCCGATTAATATCAAACCTTGAAAAGGCACATCCTCAGGTCCCCAGCAATATACCTGGCAAGTTTCAATGAGATCGGACCAGTGGTTGTCGAGAAACAGCGGTCACACACACACGCACACACACGCACACACACACACACGCACACGCACACACACGCACACACACACACACACGCACACACACACACACGCACACACACACTGCTGGAATTATAGATAGATATAGTTTGTACATTTTCTGTCAATGTAATCTGATTTTGAATTAAAAAAATGCGAATTAAAAAAACAAAAATTTTGATTATTTTTTTTCCTTAAAATTGAGATAGCACTTGACCTGATTGAGCAAAATTAGATACATTTCTGAATTCAGCATGCAAAAAACATATAAGAACTGTTGAGAAAACCTAGACCTCAGAAAAAATATTTCAAATGCATCCCAGTGTTATAAGCACCATAAAACAAATTCCAAATTCCTATGCTAACATACAGGTGGCACTGCATCAGTGACACAGCCACACTCCCAGCAATGATGCAACCAGCAGCCACACCCTCCACATGAAATAAAGTGGCATAACCATTGTACAGTGTTTTGAGCTATGAACTCAGACAACCAGGCCCTCCTAAGGATGGCATGAAGTTTCTTATAGTACTGGCAGATGTTTTTGTGCAACCTTGCAAATCTCATTCAGGTTCTTCATTTGCTTGTATCTTGATACAATGCATGTCCTTGCTAATAGCTATTCTTTGAACCTGACACCAGTTCAGCCTACATATTCTCTTCTGCACAAACATCCTAACGCCGAAGGGTCAGAATGCAAGGTCATACAATTGGACCACTTCTCAATAGGCGTAGGTCCCCAAGACAGCGAGGAGCAGAAATTCCTCCCTGGAGTGAACTAGTCAAACCCTACAAGACATTAAGTCAAGACCAGTTCCCATTACTGTAGTGGGTACCAGGAAGCAAATGACACATCAGCTATTGCTGCATGTATCCTTACCAACAGGAAATGCCTACCACACATTAACCTGTCTGTAGAAATGACACATAACAGTTCTGGGATCAGGCAGGAACAATTCGAGCATCCACTCTGAGTCTGGGAGGTCAGTGGTTCAAACCCCGGCTTAGTCATACCAAAGACCTTCTTTTAAAATGGTACGTGCTGCTTGCTTGCTCGCTTGACACTCAGCATTTGAAGAAGATAGTGCACGGACAAACAACGCTGGGAAGGTAATGGCAAACCACCCAGTATAACCTTTGCCAAGAAACTGCTTTGGCAGCACTAACGCTCCGTAAAGAGTATGGTACATATAATCAAAAATATGTATATACAGTACATTGTACATTGATTTGATGTTCAGTGCTCTCGAGAATCCATTGTACTTAGGTAAAATTGTATCAAAGAGTGTATCACCATGGATTTACTCTTCTGAGCAGTTTTGCATGAAAATTTAAATCTCACAGTTGAGCTATATTTCGCTGGGGAAATATGCCTTTGGTAAGGCTTACCAACATCAACGCTAACTCCTTTATGGCTTCGTTGAGCAATTTCATAACCAGCACAAGATTAAATTTCTAAAATACAAACATCATTATGGAACATAACCTCGGTAACCAGACGACTGAAATGGAGTTTTTGATGAAATTTCTCTGTTGGATTTGTTGGAGATATTTGTATGAGAAACAAAATCCAAAAATCAATTTTTCTTGAACGATTGATCACAGTGCGTTGGAAGTGATAAATTCTCGAACATGAACTACAGTTCAGTCGCAGATCAGCTGATATGCCATTCAAAAAATGAAATACAGAAAAAATATGTCTGTTGTAAAGTAGTGCCAGAATCTGGTGAGCTGGATCAGCGTCAGGAAAATCAGCCACATGTGTAAACAGCCACAGCTGATGCTCACAACTATACAGGTAACAAGTATCATCTCTCAATAAAGTCTCAATAGAGGTAACAAGTCTCGATAAAGCAAACACTCAATGGACACAAAATCTGACTAGCGATAGCCGAGGATTCTCCGAAGAGACCTGGAACCAAATGAGTTAAGTCTCCATCTCAGATCCCTGGTCAGAGTCCAAATCTCACATCTGTAGAGCAAGACTGGAAGCACCAAGAACTTAAGGACTTTTGTCCTCCTTCATTGGTACTGACAGTGACACACACACCTCATGATCCAGTGAATCCATGACTCCCCAGGCCCGACAGATGTCTCTCGACCTCTGTCTAACAACAAGCGGAAACATGAATATCACTGCCAAGGTAAGTGACTCTCCCTGTGACCTCAACATCCTCACTACAAACAGATACAGACAGGAAAGCAGCATCCAAGATGTCATTGAGCGCCTGGATCTGAGTTTTGACCCAGGAAACCCATAATCCCAGTGGCTCCAACTCATTCAGTGCCTCGAGGGCCCCCATAAGAATATTCAGTCTCCACAAAGATGACTGAATCATCTGCGAAATCAAGGTCAGATATTTTGACATTCTCAAATGATGCACCATTACTAGATCTCTCCGACATCCTCCTCTGGATGCAGCCCGTACGAATGCTGAAAAGTTTGTGGGCCAGTACACATACCTCACAAACTCCAGTAAGAACTGGAAATAAGTCAGAGGTGGAACTGCCACACCTCACAGCACTCTCAGTAACAGAGTATAGTTCAGACATCAGATTGCTCAGCTTTGGTAGCGCCCCTTGAAGAACAAGAATCCTCCAGAGGGCATACCAACTCACTGAATCAAATGCATTGCAGAGACCAACATAGGCTGCAAGCAGCCCCTGCCGAACCTCTCGTCTGCATTCAGTGAGGACCCAAAGAGCAAGGAGACGGTCAATCATTGACCTCTTTGGGGTAAAGCCTGACTGCCCTGAATGCTGGTGATCAAGCAGATGGTGGCGGACCCTATCAAGAATTATCCGAGCAAAGACCTTGCCCTGCACTGAGAGCAGCGTCATCCCTCGGTAGTTGTTGCAGCCCTGGCGATCACCCTTCCCTTTCCAGAGAGGGACAACAAGGCCCCTCTTCCAGTCAGTTGGGATGATGCCTGTGTTCCAGGCAGAGCACAGAACTGCATGCAACGACATGATTGCAGCATTTCCACCAGCCTTGAGAAGTTCAGGATGGATGCCACAGATCCCTGGAGCTTTAGCCCATTTCAACCGGTTCACCGCAGTCTATGTTTCCACAAATGAAGGTGGTTCACAGTTTATTGGAGGGTCAGCAATAGGGATGGTAAGACCCCTGACATCAAACTGAACATCTGTTGATTCGGTCTGGTACAGTTGCTCAAAGTAGCCGGCCTCGCGAGCCTTCGCTTCGGACTCCACTGTCAAGAGACCACCACCCTCCACTCTAACTATAGTACACCAAGGGACAGGCTTGGAGGAATGCAATGCACAACTTATTCTGTAATCAGGACAAGAATCACTTGACCACAGGTGATGCTCTACCCCATTCACAGATTCCTTCCACATCTGCCTCCTTGTCCGCCCTCAGCGAACATAGTTTTATGCCTCAGCTCCCTGAATAGCTCGTCTCTGCCATCTAGCCTGGCCCTGAGACTCTAGTCAATGGTATCTAGAGTACCTTGGGAGACAAAGTTCCTCTTCACCTGACAGGAGGGTTCTGAGACACCGCTGATGCAACTCTTCAGTTGAAGGTACTCCACAACTCTTCAGGATCCCCCAAGACACTCATATTCCTCCATCCCAGATCCCTACTCAACCTGTTCACAAACTCCTCAGCTACCCTCTCATCCTTGAGCTTGCCAACATCCAGCCTAGGCTCAGATGGTACCATTCACTTGAATTTGAGCTGCAGCTTCAGAGTTGCTCCAACATGTTTGTGGTCGCTATTGAGGAACTGAGCACTCTCCAGTAGACCCTGCAGTTCTTAAGCATCCTCCATTGATCATCAATGAGCACATGATCAATCTTCTTTGCCACACCACCAGCGTTGGATCCATGATCCTGTGGTTGCTGAATCCATGAAGCAGCCACCTAAAGTCCACATCTTACGAAGTCAAAGAACTTGTGGCTATTTTAGTTCACAGCTCCAGACCCATGGGGACCAACACGTCTCGTAACCATCCCTATGAGTGCCAGTCGATGCAATGAAATCCCCCAAGACTAAAAGAGTATCTCGCCTGGCACATTGATCAACCACAGACTTGAGCGTGGCATAGAATACCTCCTTCTCAGTGAGACCACTCACCTCAGTCGGAGCATATGCAGAGATCAGGGAATGACACCCAAGGAGTGACACATTCTAAGTCTCATAATACACTCGTTGACAGGTGTTACCTGGATTATCATCAGAGTCAGTTTGTTGAACACAGCTACAGCTACTGCATGGGCATATTAACCATCAGAGCAACCAGACCAGTAATAAGTATAACCACCTGCCATGATCTCACCACTCCCTGGTCTCTGAACTTCAGAAAGTGCTGCAATACTGACTGATGTGCCAATGCTGGCGATCAGATAATATCAGAGACAGCTGATCATCCTCTATTAGTCGCCTGGTGTTGGGTTAAGATCTTTGGGTCTTGAGTTCAAGTACCTGTCAGCCGTTGAATTAATACCAGGCAAGTTGACTCAACGTGTCATTTTTCCGAGGTTAGGAAAATAAGTATCAGCTTACTAGTAGAAGGGGCATTGCATGAGCGGTACAGCCGCACCTGCAGGAAAAGATGATGCAAGGAAACGGTCACAGGCTGCATACGAATAAATAATAAATCCTCTTAGAGTGATGACACTCCAGGCACCCACACAAAAGGCCTCAGGTTCACCTGAGGAGGCTGTCGTCTGGTTGACTACACCTCAGCCTTTTACATAGCCTTGGGAGAGCCTAAAGAAAATAAAAATCTTATATTTCAGCCTGTGTCCTTTTATGATGCTAAAATGCCTTTAATACAAGGTATCACAGGGTAATTAAAGTGGAGGCTGACATTTGAGTCAATTATTTTGCCAGTGTGCATCCACCTATTGCAAGTTGTGTTAATTACAATGTTCACACGATGTACAAAAATTTCCCAATGCAACTGGCACAAAGATCTACTTTTTTTCAAAAAATACCACGTGATCTTTAAAATGTAGCACAATCTGTTTACCCACCCTGTGGATGGGTGAACAATGCAAATTTGAAGTGGAGAAGAACATTCGTTGAAGCTAAATAATGGACTAAATTGATTCAGCAGCAATTTCTGGGTTTAAAGTGCTTTGCCACATCTATGTGGCAAGAGCAAAACATCGCAGCGATAATTAATTGCATTCCACTACGTACTTCATAGATATATCACGTTGTCATGTTCCACAAAATCTTTCCACAAAATCTTCATGATGAGGATCAATCTCAGCATCGAAATGATTCAGGGCTACAACCTGGCGAACGCAAATCTGGTCGCATTCGGAAGCGTTCTAAATACTTGAGAGATTACCAGTGTACATAAAGTTCATAATCCATGAATATGGTGCAAACTTCCTCAAAATGAACTTTAAGTGTTTGATCACATATGATAGGAAATGTTGGTCTCAGTTTTGGGTTGAGATTGTGGATCTTGGATTTTGAAATAGATAACGGGTTTATTTCAGAATGGGGGAAAATATGTTGTGTCGGAATAAAGTGATTGAGGCTCTAGGGCATCATGCTTGATGAGCTTCCCTGAGGGCAGCACTCTCAGCGAGTGCACGGGTGATCGGAATAAAGGCTTGGGAGCACGAACCTGTGTGGAGTTTTGGATGTGGTGATTGTACCAATTCACATACAATACACCAGGCCACTGGCTTAGGACTTTCTCAACACCGAACCGTGGGCTGTCTGTCTCTGTCTCTGTCTCTGTCTCTGTCTCTGTCTCTGTCTCTGTCTCTGTCTCTGTCTCTGTCTCTCCAACAAATCTTGCCCCCCTCCCCATCCCAACGGTCTGTAACCCATGGTTGAAAAATGAATTTAATCCGTTTTCTACCTTGTTGGCATCTTCATCAGAGCTTCAAACCTCATGCAAACAATCTAAGTCAGCAAAACTGACAATGCACCAATTCCTCCATAAACACGCCCTTGACCAACCATTTCCTAATATTGAAATAGGTCTTCGGATAGAACTATCGATGATGGTACAGAATTTCAGTGGTGTGGGTGAGCGGTCCTTCTCAAAACTAAAACGTATCAAGGATGAGGTCAGGAACCGAATGGGACAACATAGACTTAATAGTCTTTCAATCATGAGCATCGAGAGTGAAGTATTGAGAGGACTTGACTTCTCAAAAATCATTGACGACTTTAGCCAACAAAAATAGAGGAAAAAAAACATCTAGATATAACGTGTCGTGGAGAAACTGCTTGCCCCTTGGAATGTAAATCACATATGATGGTCTTACGAGCAAATTGTGCTGTCTTTTTTTGAATTGATGTTATTGTTGATTTTGTTTCAAAATGTAACGATGTTTTCATTTAAGTATTCTTTATTATACATGGTTTTGTTTTACTTTTTCAACATAATACAATATTAAATGAGCATCGTCATAGTACCGATAAGAACATATCCTGAGATTAAGACCTGACCTGACTTTGAGGTTATGAATACTAAACATAGCTATACACTACGACTTGGCTTATAGGTTATACATTACGACTTAGCTCACATGTCTATTACTACAGGAAGGGAAGGGGAGTCAGAGGCCCATGGTTGGGTTACTGCCAGGGACCCATTTGGCACCCTTAATCTGTCCCTGTCTATGCACTTGGTTGAGCTCCATCAAGCCACTGCCTCCTTGTCTCGGCAGGTACATTCTTGGGATGCATTGGTTTTTGCAGCACAATTTATGGACAGTAACTGTTCTTGTTTTGATATCTAGTTCATCGATTTGTGGCCAGATTATTATTCCAGACCTGCATTGGAACACTGGTACTGCAAGTTGGTTTTTGGCTTTGATTTTGTTTCTTGGGGTAAGGTATGCATTCAGGATCATAATCGTTCTCCACAGGTGTTGGCAATTGTTTTGCACATTTGTTTGTGACATATTGGGTGGCCCTCTTCTACTGTGATGAGGTATTTGTGTGATGCCTCCTTTTCCAGTTCCTGTATTGTTGTATCTATGTCGATTTCATTTTCTATTTTTGTTGGTTTCCCTTGTACAAATGTGTGCTTACCACGTTTATCTAGGGTGTATGTGTCATTGGTTGTTATCTCCATGTGTGGGTTTCAGAACGTGAAATGGAGCCCTGTCAAGGTATCAACCTTTGTGTGTGCGTGTGTGTGTGTGTATATATATATATATATATATATATATATATATATATATAATTATACATATGTGCGTGTAAGTTGCTGTTGTTAGCTGCCATCTCCACATGTGGGTTTCAGGAGATGGAACGGAGACCTACCAAGTTCCAGTGTGTGTGCGTGTGCATGAGAGAAAATGGTTCAAGAGGTCTGTGATGAATAATGTACAATTATGGCTTGGAACTATTCACACACATTCAGGAGGAGAACAGAAATCCAGCAGAAACATGACCTAAGACATTCACACAAACCACACACACTGTACCTGGGCACCGACCATCAAAACCAGGCATGTGGCTATAGATTCCTCAACATTGCTTGATTCAAGAATAATCAGCACGCAAAATGTGCTTGCCCGACTTTGTTGGAAAGAGCAGAATTCCTGAATCATTGTGAAAAATGTCAGAAGCTATTCAGATGCCCCCAATAATGAGCATATTATATCAATGCATGCACAGTGCCCAGAAAATGTGATTTTCTTTCACTGTTTCATCCTTAGTGGTGTCTGCCAGCTAATGGTGACATTTTTTCAAGGTGTGTGTGTGTGTGTGTGTGTGTGTGTGTGTGTGTGTGTGTGTGTGTGTGTGTGTGTGTGTGTGTGTGTGTGTGTGTGTGTGTGTGTGTGAGACCATGATATGTAGCACAGAATAGCAAGAAATGCTTCATTGTAAAAGGTGTTCTTTTTCCTTTATTATTTCACGATTTTTCAGCCACATTTTTCAAAGTCTGTGCAAGATTCTTAGGAGGACATGCAGAACTGGTACTGTTGACAATAAAAGCGATGGAGGAAGAAAGCCCAAACTCTCCAAAAGTTATGGTATGCACCTCAGGGTATATTCTCTGCTTGATATACAACGATCCAGGAGAGATCTTGTGAATCAACGAGCTGCAAGTACAGGTGTTAACTTTTGTTCAAGAACAATAAAATACACATCAGTGCAAAGTGGCCTCAAGGGATGTGGTAGCTGTCTGAAATCCTTTACTGAGGAAAGGTAATGTGCCTCCAGAAAGTGTACACCCCCTTTCAACATTTTCACCTTTTGTTTGCCTTACAGCCTGGAATTAAATTTCATTAAACCAGACTTTTCCCACCTTTATTTACACATCATAACCCACAACTTCGAAGTGAAAAACAAATTCTACAAATTTCAGAAAATGAATACAAAATGCAAAAATAAAAGGATATATGCATGTTTTTACATTTTTTTTGTTTGTTTTTTAGTTTTTTTAAAAAGGTGCATCCAACCAAAAATTCCTGAGATCTACTCAGCTAATCTACACTATTAAATGATAGTGTGTGTGTGTGTGTGTGTGCGTGCGTGCGTGCGTGCGTGTCCTCCAAAACTCCAGAACAATGAAACCTAACAGCCTGAAATTTTTCATAAAGGAACTCCAAGAAAGTGCATGAGTGAAAATTGGGTGTTTCGGTTAATTAAATCACCCCTTTTGAAGATAATTAACGGCCTTATTTAATTATATCATTCTTCAGATGTATCCTCAGCCACATCGCTGGCATCTTAAGGCACATCATGATTATCTCGCTTCGGTCTTAATTCACCATTTTGTTCGGCATGCTCATCAATGCCGTGCCTTGACTTGGAACAGGCCACAACGGTTTATTATCGTTAGTTCTTTTTTTTTCACTTTCTTCACTCTATCTCACTCAGGAGAAGTAAATTCTTGCAGAATTTTTTTTTCTGTAAGACTCACTTAGTTGTGCCTGGATGGGTTTGAGGGTAGTGGAGTAGCGGCGGAAACCCAAATCTTATCCAGGTTCCTTCTGATGACTCCATCTTTGCTCTTCTCTTCTTCGGGTTCCTTCTTGGTTTTCCATTTGATAATATTGTTGCAGTTCAGCAAAACCGCATGCCTCTATGGCAATGGCACCCAACATACAGTGATCCCCAGGCAGTTATTTTGTTAGTCTTCGTGCAGTCAGACCTTCCCCTCATGTCTAATGGGCTAATGGGATGAAGTGCGTCGCATGGGTCTAATAGCTAGGTCTAATAATTATATCTCTATCTACAATCCTGATTTACAGCCAACCCTTTCCTTTTATCCATGATACAAATCGAAGAAAGCACACCTACACGATAACAGACTCCCGCGCAGCCCGATGAGAGAATTACCACATGAACAAGCGTGCGCATGGCGTGCCCTTTCATTCAAATCTGCGCGACAATTTACAATGGCATCTCACCTTGCTCAACCATTGCTCACCAAAAGCTCACCACCTCGCCCACCAACATCTCCCGCACATGGGAAAAATCATCACGTGCCTACTCGCCCTCTGCATCGATACAGTTCGCCACCAAGCAGAGGCATGCTGGGCAGCCCAGGCCGCTCGGGCCGTGTGGCGTGGGTACGGGCCAGGTGTGTTGGCAGCGCCAGCCACGTCTCACCGGGGATGCCCCAATGGGTGCGTGGGACCGACGCGACCCTCGTCCTGTCACCAGAACATGTCAGGACGGGCGACGGGGGTCACAGGGCAGTGCGGGGCTCCGGGCCGTGTCGTGCTGGAAGTGCGAATGAGAACGCTTCCTGCCCCAGGAGCCCGACAAGGGCATGGCTGGGACCCAATAGGAGAGCACGATTTGGATGATGGCGCATCGCTTCGGGTCATCATGCCACCCTTCGCCCGGAGCTTATAAAAGGTGGATCGCGAAGCCATCTGCCCCCCTCTCTCTCTCTGCACTTTCTCGCCTGCCTGCCTCGCCCACTTATCCGCCTTCCTCGCCCACTTCTCCACCTATCTGATCCGCCCACTCTTCATTGCTCCTCGTTGTCTGCCTGTCACTGCATCCACACTTGGTGTTGGTATATGACAGACATTCTTCTGGACCAGTGCAGAGCACACGTTTCCATGAGCCCCGGCAAAATGATCAAGCAGGAGATAATGTGCCGACTCTTAAAGTGGGATCGCTCAAGTAGAGCGTCCCCCAAAGCGTACTGGGTTGTGTTGGTCGGCCGACCACATCAGGTATTAAGAGGCCGTTAGTTCTCATCTGCTCTCCTTCCTTCTGGCTAACTAATCCTCAGTGTGTGTGTGTGTGTGTGTGTGTGTGTGTGTGTGTGTGTGTGTGTGTGTGTGTGTGTGTGTGTGTGTGTGTGTGTGTGTGTGTGTGTGTGATGGCACCTGTCGTATCATAAGCAAAGATTGCAGAAGATATATTGGGATAAGTCTGCTCTGTGTCTGCTTTTGTAAAATGCTTGCTTTTGTCTCACCCAACAAATTCTTTGCTATCCCTGCTGTACATACTGATAAACCCATTTACTGTGCCACATACCTTTCCTCGCTTGATTGTAAACAAATGCTTTGTATAGAAATGTTCCCAGCTCGTTTTCGTCTTTTCCTTCTTTGGTCCAGCATGGTCCATATCCTAGCTTAGCCAGGATGTTATCCCCCTACGATCTGTTTTCTCGCGGTACGTCCTGGCAGTTACGCTCAGCTGCATCTGGTCTGGTAAGGTGATCCAGTTTGAACAAGGTGTACAGAGGGCGTGTCCCCCAGTAATTAGATCACGTGACCATTTTAGGTAACCGGTTTCCATTAGACGGAGGACCCTAAGTCACGTGGTTTGAGTTATTGGCGTTCACGGTTGATGAGCGACCCGCCGTGTCACGGAGTTATCCGTGTGCGACGGCCTGCAATTCCGGAAAGTCTTGTGGGAACCCGAGGTAGCTTCCCCCCCATCGTGGTCTTGTCGCCCCAACCCCGGGTCAGCAACAATATTATTGAATTCCTGTTCATCATACCTATAAATTGCTGGATGCATTGCAATGCATATAAACGGCCGGAGATGCCAGCGTTCTTGGCTTTATTTCATTTCCGCACATATCATAACCTTGAAAATCTTAACTACGCCGAACTACTAAATTGAAGCTCCAGAATTGAACTTAGCAGCAGTCCGACTGATAAAAAGTGTTCCTTTGTCCAATTCAGATATATTTGAAATATCGGCGTCTCCGGTGTAATATGACAGATCGGCAATTGCTCATCGCTTGCCAAGCCAGCTGTTCCCTAATTAATTACCTCCTAATATATGATTAATTACCCCTAATAGAAGCATACTTGAGAAAGGCTTGAAAATCCAAAGATAGGGGAGTTTTAATGTTTAATTAAAGTAACATGCTTGGTTGGTTGTTTTCTGGATATGCATGAATGTTAAATGTATGTATATATATATATATATATATATATATATATATATATATATATATATATATATATATATATATATATATATATATATATATATATATATATATTGGAGACAAAAGTCATGCTCATTGTTCGATTGCATGTTATGGTGTGGAAATTGTACCCTTAATCTGAAATTCTCAATTCTCTAAAGTAAGTTGGACTGGTTGATACTTATTTCTGAAGTGAGTGTTGGTTATTTCACATGAATACATCTCACAGTTATAGTTACAGAACTGGTGGTTAAATCTCCGACCTTGCCAGTATCTCAAGGATTCACGATCAATGAGCAATGGTGGCAACAGAACTGGAGCATTTCAAATAATTCTGGAAGTTTGAATCAATGAATGAGCGATCTGGTATCTTGGGATGTAACTTCAAAACTGGGGAATGCTTTTGTTCCACGAACATTCAACTATTTGTACTCGATGTGATTTGTGCAGAATCTACAAAGTCTCGTTTCTGCATTGCTAATTGGCTGCAAAATTTGTGTCAAACAAAGTTGGTATGTAAAGTAAATCTCTGTTCATGCAGTCATTGTAAGTGAGAATAGTGGATAACTGTAAGCTCAATTTAATGGAAAATTATTAAAGGGAATTATTCGAGGACAAAGTTTCATGTAGTACTGACACTTTTGGCAATATAAGTCATTGCAGGATCCTTTTTTTAATCCAACATCGAGGCTCATGGAAGAGCAAGGTAACAGAGCGTTTGGGTTGAGTAACAAATGACAGAGTCGCAAAATTATTGAAGGTGAGCAGTAAGCCTGGAATTTGTGAGTGGGTTCCTGGCAGATGACATATTTGTGGGGAAACTTGTGGTGGGAGGAATAAAGGGGGGGAGGGCAGAGCATGGAAAGTGCAGAGGTCACAATACCATAAAGGAGTTGGTAGAAGACAGATAGGTCACCAACATATCTGCAATGCAGAAGTAACAGGACCAGAGATGGCATCAAGATGTGAAAGGCGTGAGGAAGGGGCACTCATCAAAGTGGGAGAATATTGTGTCCCATTAAGCAGTACTACTGGAAGAACACATACATACTGGAGGGCTGAGATTGTGGATGATCAGAGAACTGAGAGAGCAGTAGGAGCTAGACCAATAAAAGAGAGAGACCACTGACCTACCTGTCAGGTTATTGTCAGGGCAGTATATGTCAGGGCAATGTTACCTACCTGTCAGGGCAGCAGACGTTGTGCCCTGGCCTCATTGTAGGAGCTTGCAATAATGCTGAGAGCTTTAGATTCTCCAGAATTTGGGAGAGGCAGATATGATGCTGGGATGCTGCCCCATAGGGAAGACCAGTACTCCATTTATCAATGGGGAATGGCCTTCTAAATTGTGGAAAGAAGGAAAGATTGGGATAGATGAAGTATTTCCAGTCTGAAACTGCCTTTGGTGGTTAGATTTATTATATACTTCACCTTAGAGAGGTCATGGCTGATTGTGAGGCTCAAAAGTTCAAGATACTGTATCTCTTCTGGTGGCTGACTGTGGGAATATATAAGTAGGTTCATTTGACAATCCCTCAGAGCAATGATGTGAGACTCATGGTATACCACGATTAAAGGACATGTTCCATTTAGCAGACCAGCATCTAATCATTTCCAGATCAGCAGCAAGTTAAACTACTGACTGCCTTTCACTTGGCTGTGGTTATTTTCTGTACCAACCACACAAGCTGTAGTTGTCTGAAAAAGGAAGGGAGGGCTTTCCAGTTGAACATCAGAGAGGTCGCGTATATGCGTAGATGAAGCACAGGACTGAGCCCAAGACACTCCATTGGGGAACTCCAGTCCCCTTGGAAGAAGAGAGGTGAAGGTTCTATTGATAGCAACATGTTGACTGTGTGACTGGAGGAAGTCAGAATGAATGCTGTCTTGTATGTAAACCAAGCAGGATGCTACACTGTCAAATGCCTGACATATGTCCAGTGAGACAGTCGTAACCTCTTGTTTGAAACTAAGACCTCCAACCATTGCTGAGAGATTATAGTAGAAGCATGTGTAGAGTAGAGTGACTGGAACAGAATTCAATCTTATCATCAGTGATCAGGCTCTTTGAAAACAAGAAAGACTTGACATCAGTAGCAATGATGAATTCCATTACTTTACTCACATTGTAAGTCAGCTTACTGATCAGTCCTTGATAGGATCTGTTTTTGCACCCTTCTTGTGAACAGGTGTAATGCTTGCTCACTTCAGGCAGATGAAGGTGGCTGAACTAGAAGGACAGGCTGAATAATGTGGATGGATAATAGCAAGTCCATTAGAACAGAATTTGAGAACATCGGCACTGATGCCATCTGGGCCCATCACCGATGCAATGGCAAGACTAAACAGAACTTTCTATACCTTTGTGGATGAGGACACAAGGTCTAGTATACAGTGGGTACAAGTGGGTAAGATCGGGACACAATGGTCTGGGTTGGATATAAGAGGCTTATAGAAGCAAAGACATGGTTAAGAAAACTGCCTTACCTCTGGCAGAGTCTGCTGAGATGCCATTTGAGGTGATTGAGTGGTTTGATGGAGAACATACATCATAGATGACACCATGACATTGACAAAGGAGACTGGTTGAATAATTCAGCCTTGAGATTTGCAAGATTATGTTTTCAGACTTGCCTCGGGGTGGTACACACTTGTTGTGAACTTTATAGAATGACCAAAAGTTACCCACAAAAGTGTTAGCTTTCCTTGATAAAGTAAGAAGCTTGACTGCAACTGCCTCTCCACAGGTTTCAGTGTACCAGGGTTGAGAGGATAGATATCATCATCATCACAGATGGGATGAGATAAACATGTGTATGAAATAAAGTTAGCTTTTGTGAAAGTATTCCTAGGTGGAATCAATATCAGAAGTCATGGAGTTGGCAGCTCCATACTTTGTATTGATGAGGCAGCGGGTTGCAGTCCCTGCCAGTTGGCCTGTGCCATCATCCATATTCTGCATCATTGAGGCTGCTCCTTTGCAATTGCTGGGGAGATATGGGCTTTGACAACATGCTCAGAGGAGTCAAGACGGGCAGAGGATTAACAGGAGAGGTTAGATGGAAAGTTCATCATTACCACATCCAAATAGGTTCAGATGGGCAGAAAAGGAAAAGAAGAGGCTGGAAGGAAAGTTCCTCATTACCAAGTTCAGGAGGAAGGATGTGCTGGTTGTAGAAATCCAGGGTGGGAAGGTTACAGATTGAGTCAGACCCACAGAGTGACATAAGGACTTAGCTTCAATGCCATGGACTGAATTATAATCTGAAACATCAATTGATATATTTTCAAGAGTCGGAGTCTGGAATGGTGTTATGCAATGTTTGATCATAGGTTTGTTCACAATGCATTAATCGGATTGTTTCCATTCCCTCATAGTTTTTACAGTCCCACGAGATTGGTGAACTGATTGCAGGTTTATGTGGTGGTCTGTTTTGTGGCTCGACTAATTTGAAGTAGATGGTTTGGGAAGTGGATTCAAAAATATTCATGACAAGTGTGTGTGTGTGTGTGTGTGTGTGTGTGTGTGTGTGTGTGTGTGTGTGTGTGTGTGTGTGTGTGTGTGTGTGTGTGTGTGTGTGTGTGTGTGTGTGTGTGTGTGTTGCATGCGTGCATTTCCACTTTTATTTTGCTTAATTTCACGGACGCTTAATTTAACACAAACAGTCCCTCAAAAAGTGCCCTGAGCAGTTTTACACAGAAAGTGTGGCATGTCTGATTAATTCAGTTGTGCCAATTAAGTTGTGTTTGTCAAAACACTAAATTCCCCTTCATATGCTGTTTATTGTTTGTCAGTCACACTATCTGCAGTGACCTTGGCCAGTTTTGTGTTCCCATCTGAGCAGGTAGCTCTTGATAATGTGATTCAATATTCAAATACGAAATACCGGTACCACATGTTGAGCATCATCTCCTTAAGCTCTTTCATTTCATGTGAAAGTACTGTACACGAATGTCTCATGTGCTTGTCCAACATGTAAAATATGTACAACTCCTCCATGGAACTGAAGAATTCCCATTCAATTAGCCTGCTCTCTAATATTTAGAAATTATCACAAAAATTATTAATAACAAACACAAGATTGAACTGAACAACACTTTACGAGAGCAATTCGGTTTAAATAGAAGAGCCTCAATAATGGATCACCTTCAAACAATAAAAATCCTTCTGCATTGTAAAAAAAAAAAATACCATCACACAAGCTTTATAGTGCCTAAATGTCAACTCCTGATATATCAAAGTATTAAGTAGAATCTAAAATTGTGGAAGAGCAACCTTGAAAATGCACCAAAGTCATGGCAAGATATGGATCGAAAGAGATGTCGGACAAAATGATACAATATCATCAAAATTGTTTACTGCATTCCTAGAAGGAATATTCGAACAACTAAGTTGAGAAAATAAAGGAATAAATGTCGACTGAGAAACACTTAACCACCTACGGTTTGCACACGGCATCATTTTCATTTCAGAGAATGCTTTGGAACATAATGGAAGAGGTAAATTTGGAGAGTCAGATGATCACACTGAAATAATATGATGAAGACGTGACAAAGTCACGTTTTACTGTGATGTGAGAAAACAGTAAATCCAATTGATCTTCACAGAATATAAGAAAACAGCAATAGCATTTACAGAAGCCAACTCATAAAAATGGATACAGATCACTTTTAAGAAATGAAGAGACAGGCAACATCAAGATTGGGCCGCAGTTGAAAAACTTCAAAAGCCAGGAAAAGCAAAACGCCTTTGTGTCAAAACAAATTAAAGTTTGCTTTTATGGAAGATGATATTTTCCAGTGATGTTTGTTGTTTTCCAATAAATGCTTCATACGGGCACTGATATTTGACAGGAAAATGTGGTCTCTTACAAAGAAAATGGAGAAAATATTTGATCACCACACAAAGATTCACAGGAAAGATGTCTGAGCATAACACTAAGAGACAGGAAGAGAATCCAATAGATCGGACAGAAATTTTAATTCAATCACAGCTTGGTCACAATCAAGAAATGAAATGGAACTGTGCTGGATAAATAGCAAGAAGAACAGACAATCAATGGACGACAAGAATTACAAACTGGCAACATCAAAAAGGTCCTGAAAGAAGCAGACCAAAGATCAGATATATAGAAGAAATTGGAAAATTTACTGAAGTACAATGGTCTCGAATTGCTGAGAATAGAAAAGGATTGACCATATTGAGGGAAATATTCATCCTGCAGTGGACTGAAATAGGCTCAACAAGTCCAGTCACGTCAAACCTCCATGTGAGCTTTTGACACTAAAATATAATAGTCACGTTTAAGTGTTGGAATTTTATAGTCACACATATTATATGTACAGTCAAGATAATTACTGGATTTGCAAATGGTATTTCACAGGGGACATACATTTTTAAGCTACCAAATTTCAAATCTATCTTCCATGATTAAAAACTTGGATAATCTCTATTGAGATTGTTGTTTCTCTCCAAATGCTTGTATTCACCACCTGCGGTCTTTTCTCAGACTGCTCATATATATTTCACAACTATCTTTTTTGTTTTATGTTAACACCTTTTTTTTTTTATTTGGATGAGATCGCATCGCCCTTTATTAAGATCATCTTATCAGTGTTTACAAGCAATTCATTTGTTGTTTCATGAACTATGCCCTTGTGTTTGAGTGCTTGCCATTTTCAATTACAATTGGTCTAAAGTGCTGGGCATAGAAAAATTATTCACAGCAAATAAGGTGATGGCAAAAGGTAGATATTATTCTGGAGGTGGTGACTTATTCTAGGTAATTTTTATACTAGCTTGTGAAAACGACACATTAAAAAAAAAATTATTTTAAAAAAATCTTAAAAAAAAAAAAATCTCAACAAGTAATCCAATTATTTTTTAATGTAAAAGGATTTAGGGATGGTATGCCAAAAAAAATGTAAACAACGTTGAGCTGGTCAAAATTAATTATCATGTGAAACCAACCCTACATCTTTCTTTGAACAAGTCAGAAAAAAAACATTTTTTTGGAAATGAAAAAATATGTAAGGATGGAATCCCCCAAAAAATAACCAAACGAGGTCAGAAGGAATGACAAGGTAGGAATGACACCCCAATACAACACCACAATCCTTTTACGGATTGCCATTATGACATCTTTTGATATTTTTGTCATACTTGGCAATTGTGACAACTGGATGAAGATGTCTCTGTTCGAGGTCGTTCGAGGTTTGTAGTGTGGGTCAGTGTAATTGTGTATTTTATTTATTTGTGAGATTGAGATGGTAAAATTTCAAAAGACGCCATGATGGTAAGCTGTAAAAGGATTGTGGTGTCGTTTCTTCCTTGTCATTCCTTCCGACCTTGATTGTTGTCTTTTGGGGATTCCACTCCTGCATTATTTTTCATTAAAAAAGTTTTTTCTGACTTGTTTAACTCTATTTTTTTCCCCAATGTGGATGCCAATCATGTCAAAATCCAGTAAATTATTTTGAGAGGCATTTACATCGGGAACCCTACAACCACCCCCCCCCCCCTCAACGATATATCTCAGACAAGTCCCTTCCCTAATACCCTTAATATCTCGTTCAATATTCCCATCCCTTCTGTCTCGACTCAGACATTCGGCTACCCTGTTGTCCTTAACTTCTGGAGTCATCTATTTATTTTGTATGCCAACATAGCAGAATTTTTCTTTACCCTCTCTCCTTTCTCTGCTCCCTTCTATTCATCCACATACTCCTATGTCCTCCCAATCTTCCTTAAATTCCATACTCTGCTCACCTCCTTTCCTTCTCCAAACATCCTACATTCTCTTCTTTTCCTCAATTTACTCCTTACCTAAACGAACACAATAAAGAGATACCTACATTCCTATCTGCTGTGTCACATATTCAGCCAATCATCCGGACCACAGGAGTGAGATAACAGCCTTTATTCACTCTGCCATTTCCCTCTCTCCACTCTGCTTTCTTGGCCCCTTTATGAGCATACTCTCATGTCTAAAATCACATGAGCATTTACATTGTCAATGTAAAACAGGACGCACCACTCTCCTCTTTCTTTCTGTTCCTTTTCTCAATGTTGGTATTTCCAATTTCCTCCCTCCGCACTCCTCTGTATGCCTCCCTTGAGTCCCCATATACTAGGAGTAGTGACAACTTGCAATTTGAAGCCATTTTGTTTCCTTTGAGCAGAGCACACCAAACCTGCGACCATTGTGCGTGAAACATAATGGTCCATTTTCTAATCGAGTTGCCTTTCCTGCACTGAAAAGGAAGATTATATTATTTAATGTTTTTTTTTGTTCTTCCAATGCATCAAAATAAGCATCTACAATCAGACAGGATTGATTTCACCTTAAAACATATTTAATAAACTGCGGCAAAATGAAGTGTTATGCACGAGAAAAGGTTCACATTGGTGAGTGCCTAATTCGATGTATACAGAGCGAGTGAGCGAGAAACACATATAGCCAGTGAAAGAATGCAGAAATTTGAAAGAGATGAAAGCAGGAAAGTGGAAGAGAGGAATGGAGGCACGCCAGATGTGCACACCATCAAGAGAGTAGAGAATGAGAAAAGATAACAATTGTGAGTGAAAAAAAGGAAGAATAGAAAGATCTAGAAAAGATTGATTGATCGCATGCTCCTAGTGCCTGAAGGTAGGTCCTTGGCTGCTTGGAAAGGATTATCCTAGGTAGTTTGCCATTGCCTTCCCAGCAGTTAGTCAGGGCAGGAATTTGTAATTTGTTCACCTGCGAGTGCCGGCGATAGTTCGCCTACTCTTGGTGAAGGACACCGTGGGATCTTTATCATCCACCAACTAATGATAGCAGACAGGACAACTGGCTTAATGTCCATTCGAGGGATGGCACAAACACTGATGAATCACCCAACGTGTGAAACACCGTGATGACAGTTTGTAGCTGTGCTAGAATTCAAACTCAGACAATAAAGCTTAAAAACGAGTGTGTGTACCTCTCGAGAAGATACGGATAGGGAAAGATTTTCTTTTCAATCGAAGTATCAAACGGAACAGGAAATAAGAAATTTTAAAAAGAATAAAGAAGGAATAAAAGAGGGCTGAATTAAAATGGAGATGAGCCATAAGTGAAGGGGTTATGAGCTCTTCATTTCTTTCAACATAAGTTAATTACTGTGCCACTGAAAACATCCATGTGCATTTGTAATCTTTCATGGTATTGTTTTATATTCCAATTAAATCTCTCATCTTCCATGGTTTCCCTTTTCCCACAGCTCGTTAACATGCCCTATTACTCGCCTTCTCGTTTTCATCCTTTTTCTCCCACTCTTCTGATTCCTGTACTTTTTTTCAACACAATATACTGTTTTGATACAATATGAGATCAAAGTAAATTAAATGAATCCTGAATTATTGTGGAATTAACCATGTAGTGCACGAAGACATGTTATTAACCAATGCTAAGTGCAACACTTAGAGACTAATTTGAATAAATAAATTAGAGAGAAAAATGTCCATAAATTGTGTGTGTGTGTGTGTGTGTGTGTGTGTGTGTGTGTGTGTGTGTGTGTGTGTCTGTGTGTGTGTGTCTGTGTGTGTGTGTCTGTGTGTGTGTGTCTGTGTGTGTGTGTGTGAGTGTGTGCGTGTGTGTCGGTGTCTGTGTGTATGTGTGTGTCTGTGTGTGTGTCTGTGTGTGTCTGTGTGTGTGTGACTGTGTGTGTGTGTAGGTGTGTGTGCCTGTGTGTGTGTGTGACTGTGTGTGTCTGTGTGTGTGTGTCTGTGTGTCTGTGTGTCTGTCTGTGTGTGTGTGTCTGTGTGTCTGTCTGTGTGTGTGTCTATGTTTGCGTGTGTGTGTCTGTCTGTGTGTGTGTCTGTGTGTCTGTCTGTGTGTGTGTGTCTGTGTCTGTGTCTGTGTGTGTGTGTGTGTCTGTGTGTGTGTCTGTGTCTGTGTGTGTGTGTCTGTGTGTGTCTGTGTGTGTGTGTCTGTGTGTGTGTGTGTGTGTCTGTGTTTGTGTGTCTGTGTGTCTGTAGAACACCATACCCTGCGCAGTGTTAAGGCGCTGTCACACCTTGACGATTTAGCCAGCAATGGCAACGTATAGAAATGTATGTAAAATGTTGGTGTACGCTGAAATTTTGATTTTTTTTTTTAGTTTTGGTCGTATTCATAACGTGTTGGTCGTATGCATAACATATTAGTAATGAGCACAGAACGTTTCGTTGTCTTATAGATAACTTATACCAACGAATGCTTAGCCTGTTGTCGGCGTTCACACCCTATGACCCACGATAGTTTAACTTAGGCATAGCGTGCTGCATGTATCGCCGACGAACTCGTGGCGTAGCCTGTTAAAAACCTGCCGCACACCGATTTAAATCATAACCGCCTGAGAATTGGAAGTGTCAACATCACAGTCACACCTTGACGATTTAGCCAGCGTATGTGGACCTATGAAAAATGTGTCTAAAATGCTGGCACACGTCGAATACGGTATGGGTAAGTTGTGTATACATTAAGAGCACGCTGAAAAACGATGAAGTACACTGTCATATTTCGTGGTACGTTTAGTACGTCGTGAAATTTCAAGCATGCTGAAAATTTTAGGACGTACTCGCCGTATGACTCGCACGTTCCACAGCGCTGGGAATAAGTTGTAGGCACGATATGCGATCGTTGACACACGTCGACACAAGTTCCTTGTAAGTTACTCATAAGTCGAAACACGTCGAGGTAATGTTTAGCATACCCGAAACTTATTTGAAACTTATTTTCTCCGTCAAGGCACATTTTCTTTTTTTCTCATTGGCTCCGAGAAGGCACGTGACGAAATATCTGAAGTTGTTGTTGTTGTTTTATTATTATTTTTTAGTCTATCACGAATTTTAAAATATATTCGGACATTTGCTTTTAAGTTTTGACGTCGACGTGACAATATCCTCAAACAGAAAATATTCACAGAGGAGGAACTAAGAATAAGACATGAGCAAACAGAAGAGGCAATCGGATGTGACGTAACGGCACGTGACGAAATATCTGAAGTTGTTGTTGTTGTTGTTGTTGTTTTATTATTTTTTTTTAGTCTATCAAGAATTTTAAAATATATTCTGACATTTGCTTTTAAGTTTCGACGTCGACGTGACAATATCCTCAAACAGAAAATATTCACAGAGGAGGAACTAAGAATAAGACATGAGCAAACAGAAGAGGAAATCGGATGTGACGTAACGGCACGTGACGAAATATCTGAAGCTGTTGTTGTTGTTGTTGTTTTATTATTATTTTTTTAGTCTATCAAGAATTTTAAAATATATTCTGACATTTGCTTTTAAGTTTCGACGTCGACGTGACAATATCCTCAAACAGAAAATATTCACAGAGGAGGAACTAAGAATAAGACATGAGCAAACAGTAGAGGCAATCAGATGTGACGTAACGGCACGTGACAAAATATCTGAAGTTGTTGTTGTTGTTGTTTTATTATTATTTTTTTAGTCTATCACGAATTTTAAAATATATTCGGACATTTGCTTTTAAGTTTTGACGTCGACATAACAATATCCTCAAACAGAAAATATTCACAGAGGAGGAACTAAGAACTAGACATGAGCAAACTGAAGAGGCAATCGGACGTGACGTAACGGCACATGACGAAATATCGGAAGTTATTTTGTTTTTTTGTTGTTTTTAAACGCTGCCAATACGCCATTATACGGTAGCTGTAGATTAGAAACACGTTCAGTAAGTTCTGTGGTCGTCCGGAAGACGTCAATCAAATACGTCTACATACGTCAATATGCGTTGGAGGTACGTTACACATAGGTTCAAAGCACGTTACTCACAGGTTAGAAATAAGTTTTGGGTACGCTAAGCATTACCTCGACGTGTTTCGACTTATGAGTAACTTACAAGTAACGTGCCTCGACGTGTGTCAACGATGGCATAACGTGCCTCAATGTGTGTGCAACATTCGTGTAACGTGCCTACAACACGTTACTCATAGGTTATAAATAAGTTTCGGGTACGCTAATCATTACCTCGACGTGTTTGGACTTATGAGTAACTCACAAGTAACGTGTGTCGACGTGTGTCAACGATCGCATAACATGCCTACAACTTATGGCCAGCGTAGCGGAACGTGCGAGTCATACGCTGGCATACGTCGTAAAATTTCAAGCATGCTAAAATTTGAGGACAACCGCAAAGTACAACGATGAAAGCCAGCGTACTACGACGTATGGCAGTGTTTTTCAGCGTGCTCTTAACATATACAAACTTACCCATAACGTATTCGACGTGTACCAGCGTTTTCGACAAATTTTGCATCCGTCAGGCATGCGTTGGCGAAATCGTCAAGGTGTGACAGGGCCTTTAAGTATCTATCTATAATTCCAGCAATCACTGTGTGTGTGTCTGTGTGTCTTGTGTGTCTTGTGTGTCTTGTGTGTCACCGCTGTTTCTCGACAACCACTGGTCCGATCCAATTGAAACTTGCCAGGTATATTGTTGGGGACCTGAGTATGTGCCTTTTCAAAGTTTGATATTAATCGGACAAGTGCTTCCCAAGTTATGGCCATTTATTTACCAAACCAACGACAAGACACGTTGCTGCGGCCATTTATTTACCAAACCAATGACAAGACAGGTTGCTGCGTAGGCGTGGCCGATGGGGAAAGGGCGCCATTAATGCTTCAGTCACATTTGGCTCGGCGGCTGTAGGGTCTAAAAAATCTATGGCCACGAGCAATTATAGGGCGGCCACAGTAGTTCCACGGTCACACAATGTCGCAGTCACATATGTTTTTATTTTTTGGGTAGCCGCACAGGGTATTTAGAAATTGTGGAGACCAAAAACGTGGGGGTGCCGTACGGTCTTTGATTTGATGTTGCACGGTGACCTTAGGGCGTCCCTGCGGCGGCCATAGAATTTTCAAGGCAGACGCAAGGTAGCCTCAACGTGCCCGCAAGGTGACTGCAGGGGGGCCCTCAGGCGAACGTATTGTTTATTTTTTGGGGGTTGGCAAAATTCATTTTTCATTGATAAGAGCCTATGGAAAATGCACGAATAACGCAAGCCCACCGTACGCCCTACGCACGGTCGATGTGGAACACATCTATGTCATGGCTACGGCTTGTCGAATTGCTACAGCCAACCTAGAAATGAAAAAGTTATAACTCTGCGCTTTAATTCCACGGAGACCCGTACGGCCTGTAAAAGATAGCCATACGGTGTAGGGCCACCCTGAGGCCACCTCAGAAACTCTGCGGCCGCCGCACGTTTCTGTCAATTCAAGGGGGGGGGGTACGGCCGCCGTATCCTAGCCGTAGAGCAAATGCGCCTCATGCTTTAGTTACCATGGCGTAGAAGTGGCAATGGTCAATGGCAGCGAAAGTCATGGCAAGCAAAAACAGGGAGGTAAACTTGATTTTAATTTGGATTTTAATTAACTCGGTGTGTGTAAGTCTCACAGCAGTTGTTCCTTCAATGCAAGCGATAATTCGTGGAATGCATGTAAACAAACATTCCGTACGGCACGCACCACTTCCGGATAGTGATGACTTAATGTATTCTAATAATTTCTCGATTTCTTATGCGCATTTATAGATAAACACAATGGCCCAATCCAGTCGTCGTTTACGAGAGCGAAGGAAAGGCCTATGTGGTTGTTTGAATGTTTTTTGTTTTTTTTGCACGTGCGGCCACGCACGTACCGGCACACACGTACGGGCACGCACTAATATATTTAAATTTTAATAAAATAATGATTTTAGAGATCGTTTTAAAAAATCTGGAAGTTTAGCGCTACTGAAGCAATTCTATACATCACACTTGTACACTGCAATAAGACGACGTTGAGTCGCACTGTAGGAGATGGAGGCTTTATTCATCACCATAGAATGCAGGGTAAATCGGCCTCTTACTTGCATCGTCAGATTGGCAGAGTCTTATTCACCCTAATACTGTCCCTCCCACATGTTATATATCAATACATATCATGGTCTGGGAAGTATTATTAAGACGATTTGTGTTTTACAGTGTTCAATTATATAATTCAATTTAAATAAAGTTTTAAAGAGGTTTAAAGGTGTATAAATAAATTAATTCCGGGTTTTAGTGCCGTTTTGACCAGAGTTTATTACACCACCCTGTGTAACACGTTACATTAGTTATCCGTGCCTGTTGTTTGTGTCCTTTATAATGTCCTTAAAAACAGTGTTTCCTGTTTGGAACGATTTTCAATTTTGGTTGACTGTCAGGCAGGCAGACAGAGTAAAAAATATTATCTCACTCCTCTCTGCATGTGCGATCGGGATGAAATCAAAGCCAAAATACGTTAAAACAGCAAAAATGTCTTCCTAGTCATGTTCCGATTTGTGTTCAAAACATACCATTCAATTTACATATGTTGTTCCTCAATCATTTTTTTAAAAAAAAATACTTATTTATTGGGGTGGCATGATTTCATGCTTTTAACTGGCTATGATCAACAGTGCATCACCATTGCTACCAAGTCTGGGGGCACCACTGATGCAATGCCCGATTACCAGTACACTAGTACTCATTTCACCAACCTCAGAAGGATGACAGGCTGAGTCAACCCCACCTGCTGTTAATTCAACAGCTGACAGGGCTTGAACTCAGTACCCTAAGATCCAAAGCTCACTACCCTAACAACTCCAACAACTAAGCCAACACCAGGCTTCCTTAATCAGGAACTGATAAGATGGACAGAAAAACGGACATGAACCAAATGCTTAACCACACTTTTCACTTTGCGTGCGCGGGGTAATAAACAAACTTATGTTGCAGACACAAAAGTGACATGTTTACGTGTTAGCAACTTTGCTAGGATGATCTTCATATGTCATAAATGGTCTATTTAGATGTTTCGTCGATGCTTTATGTCTGTTTATGAGTAATACTCAACTGCTATCTACAATATGATTACAGCACCACACGATAATGCACACACACAGGACTACAACTTACCTATCGCATAAACGACCCCAAAGTGGGTTTCTATCTCAGACGACAAACCTTGTTTTCCCCAAATTTTTCTTTCCAGCATCTGCAGGGAATCTATACATTTTGAAATCCTTCTTTGATTGATTGGTGCACCCAATGACACAGGATCTTGTCATTGTTAAAAGAATGATGAGCTGTCGAATATCGTGTGCTCATTCAATGAACAATTGATGAAACAAAATGGCCTTATGACCCATGTGACCTAAATTTCTGGGATGTGCCATATATCTCTGGACTCTTATACCTCCCTACCCCTGTGTACATGTAATAAATAGATGCCTTACAAAAGCATCACATGCTCACATATATTTACATAAGGAGGAGGTACTGCACAATTTCCTTGAACATGAGTATGCATACGGAAAATGGAAAGGTGAATTTAGAATGCTCGTTTCAATAACTGGGATGACCCTCTATGGACCTCAATGAAAGTATCAGCAGACCGTTCTGGGGCATTTTCCTTCATAAATTAGGCATTTTGTCAGACCTTCCAATCCATGTGGCCTTACAATCCACGACAGAGACTTTATGGCAAACAGTGAGTTTCTCACTCAGCGCATGCACAAATGGCATTTAACAGGTTGTGGTGTATTGTGGTTGTATTATTTTGGAAAATCCGATAAAACGTTTTTTTTTTGTTAAGTTACGGGTACAATACCCAAGAGAGAATGTCACTTCCTTCCATTGGAATTGTTGTCATTGCTTCATTCATTATTGTGCTCTGCATGATGACATTTATCAACAATTTGGCAATTTTGAGATCTCTCAAATTGGTGCTTTAGCGATGTATTTTGACATCTGTTTCATTCTTGTTAGTTTTGAAAATGTTTGAGAAGAAAAGGAATGGCTTTTAAAAGCTTATGACTTCACTCTATAGTTGCTTTTCAGCATATCATTTTGTACACATTTGATGAGGTGGCCATTTTTCTCCATGCTATCCCTACATATGAAGTACTACAGTACTCCACGGTAAATGGTTGTGCCTGCAAATGACACAATCCATCTCTCAATTTGGTGTGTGTGTGTGTGTGTGTGTGTGTGTGTGTTAACTGTTTAATATTTTACTGGTTAAATTCATACGGGGAAACAATCAAAATACACTATCATTGCAAATGCATGGAGAGGTAGACAGGGAACAACCATTATTCAAAGACGTAAGACTGGTTTCACAAAATTTATTGTGACCATCCCTACCTTGTTTACATACTTTTTGGCATACCATCCTACATCCTTTTACATTATAACAAAAAAAAATTGTGCTTTAAAAAAATGTATTTACATGCTGGAGAGTTTTATTTTGATTGCATGATGAATTATCTTGCCAATTATGTGTGAAAACACTTTGCATTAAAGAGTGTTACTATTATATAATAGGCAGGAAGAATAAGATTACACTAATAATAGCAGTACGTAGTGTTTGTGCCATCCCAACACAGGAGGTCCACCACCACTCACATTTATCAACATCATCCTCGCATGTAGTACCATGTCGAATAGGGTGTTCCACTTTTGCAAAAGTAGTTGCTGGAATGAAGCACTATGCGCCTATCGATTCCACTAGTGAAGTTAGGTGATCGACCAAAGTTTGAAAAATTTCCCGCCTTTTTTGACCGCGGGCCGGCATTTTGAAATTTCAGGAAAAATCCATATTTTTGGAAATAATATTGATTTTTGAATATTTTAAAACATATATTTCTCTGTGTTTAGATGGCCGAATGCACTTCAGTAGGCACCAGTATGATAATAAGTACCAGGAAATATTATTCACAACTTGTCCCAACATTTTGAGAAGGGGTTGCCATTTTGGAATTTCACTGAAAATCCCATATTTTGCCAATTATTGCACGGCACATTGTTAGGCATTTACAGAATATCAGTAGTAGTGTTTTCATAAAGACATTATTAATGACAAACGAGAGCATGATCAATTAATTATGAGAACAACCAAATATGTTTTAAGCGACATGGTTTTCATATATGACAACATAACAATCTAGCAAACAAGCAACCACACAGATATCTTATAGAGAACATATCATTTGTTTTGTATAGTCTGTGTAAAGCTTTCTGTGCTCTTCCACGCACTGTAGCAATGCTTGACGTTGTTTCTCATCATTGCACATATGAATAAAGTCAGACAAGCACATAAAGCTTAATTCCTCTTTCAGCTGGATCATTTACGACACGCAAAGAATTAGCACTTTCGCAAAATTTCCTGTAACTAGTGAACTTGTCCCACATAGCTACAGGAGCCTTGACCATTGGTCAGTCAAGGCTTATCTGCAAGTACACAAAGAATAAAAAAATATATATTTCATTAGATATACACAAAATATACGATTTTCACTGAATTTCCAAAATGGCAACCCCTTCTCAAAATGTCGGGACAAGTTTGTGAATAATATTTACGGGTACTTACTATCATAATGGTGCCTACTGAAGTGCATTCGGCCATCTAAACACAGAGAAATATATTTTTTAAAATATTCAAAAATCAATATTATTTCCAAAAATATGGATTTTTTTCCTGAAATTTCAAAATGCCGGCCCGCGGTCAAAAAAGGCGGGAAATTTTCAAACTTTGGTCGATCACCTAACTTCACTAGTGGAATCGATAGGCACATAGTGCTTCATTCCAGCAACTACTTTTGCAAAAGTGGAACACCCTAATGTAGAATTATAACACTGGTTAGCTAGCAAAATATAATTTAAAAAAACAAGTGTTGAAGTTAAGTAAATTTTTTTTTGTATTAGAAGTACCACAAATAATTCTAACACTGGTTTGCTACTGTATTGTGAATTAAACATTGTTTTGTCGTTATTTAATTTCACGATATATATTTAGATGCATCACAAAGAAGATAATTAATTCAGGAACATTTATTATTATCACACAATTAGGCTACTCACAATCACTTGAGAGCGGCAATTGCGCATCATTTCCACAGGACATATCTCGCAAGATTGTGAATGTGGACCTGAAGGTAGTTTGAACCATTGTTATCATGAGACATTTCTCACTGTTACCGAGATTGCGAATGTGGTGAAAGGAGAAGTTGGGAAGGTAGGAAAGCAGTTTATGAGGAGGTAGCAGTCATTAAAGCTGCTTATGGCATAATAATAAGGTGGATAGGGCAGGGGAAAGAGAGTTAAATATTCCACTATTTCAATGCGGTAATGAAGAAATAATCTGTAATGATGTAACAATACTCTCTTGCTTTGAATAACGGGAAGAAATGGGAAGGGGAGGACAGAGTTGGGGTAAGGAGGGGCAGAGCGGGGAAAGAGAGTTGGGAGAGGAGAGTTGAAGCTTTGAGGTGGGTTGACGACTTGTAGTGGGAGGGGTTTGAAGATGGAGTGCGGAGGGGATTGAAGCTTTGGGGTTGGGGTGGGGGGGTGGTGTTGAGTAATTTTTGCTGGGGGGGAGGAGTTGAGGATTTGGTCATATTATGCATTACGTGGAATTTATGTGGTTACCGAATAATCATTGTTATTATTCGTAATGTTTATTGCAAAACATGTTTGACAGGAGGTGCTCAGAGCTAACCCACCTATCTAGACATCTCAAATAAAATTTTCATCAGGTCTACATTTTACACAAGCAAATACAAGCAATGATTAAGTAAGAAAACATACACCTCCCTCCAACGAGAACCCCCAAATGTCATTTTAAAAATGCTAGACCTCAAAATGTTACACAACAACATGAAAATGCTCGCCAATAAACCGAATTTGTAATTTGTAATTCAAATTGCAGCTTGTATACCAGTCCTCTGCATCATAATGCATTACAAAGGTTGAAATTTGCATTCTAGCTGCTGGCAAGTTGTAGTGATGAAGCGGTATATAAACTACATAGATTCTACAGATAAATGGTTGGTTTTTCTGTATGGGTGCCTCTGAATGAGTTGGCTTCAAACCAATAGCCCCTGGCTTTAATACTAGATTTCCATTAACAGACAAAGGTGCTTCCTATTTCCAGCTGTGAAAAAAAACTCCTTTGCTTTGTGTTTGAGAGAATGGGAAGGTTTGGGTGGGGGGTGAGTGGGAGAGAGGGATGCTTAGTCTAAATGGACTCAAGACTGGACTCCATGCTGCTGGGGTTAATGGTTCAACCATCTCTGTTACTGGCATTTCAATTCCTGCTGTGCAAAATTATTATGGTCGGACATATATGTATACAGTATATATACATATATATATATATATATATTTTTTTTTTTTTAAAGGTCTGGTAATTGTTTAAAGAACGTTTTATTTAAAATTCTGATTTTCCTGAACACAACCATCGCAAGCATTAGCACGAGGTTTATTAAAAACATCAATTATTCCAAGCACTCACTGACTGTGAGACTTGACATCAAGTGATGTTTTCAGTTCATTTTATTTTCCTTTTTAAATTGAGAAACGTGTTTGAAAGTCCAAAGCAATTGGCACTGCCCTTTGGAGGTGGAATCTGAAATGATCCAGATTTTGGAAATCCCATGCTGAGACCATTAATGGGTTGACCTGTACCAGAAGCTATCTCACGTCAATAACCAGTTAAGTTTGCTATTGTAGGGAAAGCATGTGATGTGATCTACTGTTAATTGGTATTCTCTTCCAAGGGGGGAAAACTGTGAAATCCTGTTCCTTTATTAAGCCTTCCCCTAATAGCATCAGGGAAAGCTTATTGCTGTTGTAGGGTTTGTTTCTACAATTAGCGGGCTCAAATTTTTTATGGTACCACAGAGTTTATTAGACCCCGAGGAGTACTAAACCACCATTTAGAAGAAAAAAATGTATTCTTGCACTCTCAACACTCCAAATTTCCGAGCTGTATTTCAGAGTCGGCTGGGAATTTAGGAATGAAATTTTGCATCAATAATGTGAATATAATGAACACGGGGTTGACACAATGTTGTTTGACTTTGGTCTAATTTTTAGGGTCATGACCCAATTATAGACGTTTTAACATTTTTCTCCAAAACTTACCTAAGGTTTGTCCCATCAGAACGAAATTGCCCTCTCGAGATAGTGTCGATTCAAGGCACATTAACGATTTATTTACATCATACCCCTCCAGGTTAAAGGTCGAGGATTTACACCCCGAGTACTCCCTCTCTCTCTCCCTTTCGAGTTCAGCCTTATGGCTGCTGGTTGCATCATTGGTTAGGGGCGCGGCTATGCCGCTGGTGCAGTGTCCCTATTACCAGTACACTGGTACTCATTTTGCTGACCTTGGAAGGATGTCAGGCTAAGTCAACCCCACCTGGTGTTAATTCAGCAGCAAACGGGCTTGAACTCAGGACCCGAGGATCTCAAGTCAGCCACCCTAACCGCAAAGCCAACACCAGGCTTCGTAGGAGTACTAAACCACCATTTAGATTTTCTCCTTTTTTTCTGCCAACGTCTGAGCTGTATCTCGGATCTGGCTGGGACTTCTAGAATATAATTTGCATCAATAATGACAAAAGTAGTATGTGGGGTCGACAAAATTGTTTTGACCTTGACTTATTTTTAAGGTCCTGACCCAATTATAGTCAATTTCACATTTTTCACAAAAACTCGACAAAGGTTTGTCCAATCAGAATGCAATTGCCCTCTCCAGATAGCCTAGAGGAAAGTACATTTACACTTAATTTGGATCATACCTCTCCGACTTAAAGGTCAATGTCAAATGGTGGTCTGAAAAAAAAAAGTGTTTTTATAATAGTTCAATTTTTCAGTGCGGAATCTCAAAGACTGCTTACCCTTCCAAGATGTTCTTGCATCACAATAGTTTATCTGCACTGAAGTTGTGCACCTGATACTTGTTTCCTGTCCTTGACCTACTATTTTTGGTTTGTGACCTAATTAAGAAAAAAAAACAAAACACGTTTTTGATCATAACTTGAATAATTTTCCTCCAACTTTCATGATGTTGAGTTTTATGGATAGACTGCACATGGGGACACATTTTCTTAATTTACATTATATCCATAAATGTTGAAGGTCAAGGTGATATGGTGGTCAGAAAGAAATATGGCCATCATTGGATTGTGGGCCAAGGGTAAGTCACAGGCATTCACCAAGGGTAAGTCTCTCAACCGGGGGAGGCTTACCCTTGGTGATCGCTTTCTGATCGCAGGTATCTCGTTCTAGGTTTGTTGATGCAGTGTTCAAGTTGGCACAAATATTGAGACATTGGTGAATCCTGAATGCAAAGCTGTCCCAGCATGCGTTTTCCATACATCTAATGATGGGACGAAAATAACTCGTCAAACTTCAGCACTTCCACCAATGGAAGTGTTGCTAACAACACAGCGAACCCTTGACATATTATGGTTGGAGTACCGATGCACAATGGCTGACTCATTTCACTTGATCCCGGAAGAAACTAAAGGCAGACAGGACAGCTGGATGTATATCCCCACTTGAAAGTACCATTTGAAGATGGCATGCTCTGAGATAAAACACCTCCTGTCACCACTGCACTGGAATGGCAGTTTTTAATTGACTCACTCTGCAAGGCATCACAACCAAAGTCGTCATATCATTGGACCTATCCCAGTGCCACCCCACTTTTTGGTCTTAATGCAAGTGAAACATTCAGTCTTGGAAAACAACGTTGATGCCTCGGTTGCCTTGAATAGTAATGTGCTCTTGTGGCAACATAATTTTGGCTTTTTCTTTGTATACAAAGTCGAGGCTCATGGAAGAGCTCATACACTGAACGGACCAGAACGTAACAGACAAAACACACATGCATGGGGTGGACAAGATGGACACAGAAGGAAACTCCAACGATGGGAAACTTGAAAATTGGAAGGAGGAGTCATTTGGGTGGGATTAATAATGGCAGAAAAGATCATGGTTTAGGATGGGGGACAATCTGAGATGGTGGTAAATAGCTGTCTTGAAGACCTGGAGGGAATAATGAAATTGAAGAAAATGTGGAAGTTGGTTCTACTGGTGGGAGAAAAAAAGGAACGAATGAGTGGAGGTGAGCAGTGATCCCGGATTTAGGTAGTTTCACCAGAAGGGGGTTGTTGGTGAACCATGTGAGCCCTGCAGAAAACTGGAGGGCCACTAAGCATGGAAAGAGCAGAGGGTGCAAGATCAGAAAGGAGGTGGTTGAAGACAGAGAGACCAGTTTGCGATGCCAAAGTGATAGACCCATCGACTCAGCTTCATCGCGGGAGATTCCAATAATGAAGCTGAACAAGTTGTGAAGCAGGGGAGCCAGCCCAGAGGGGAGAGCACTACTCCATCAAGCTGGGGGTGAAGGCCTTGCAGGTGGATAGTTGTTCAGGTGTGCCAAGGAAGGACTTTGTACAATGGGGAAAGCCCAGTTGGTGGCTGGCTTTGGAGGCCAACTTTGAAATGTGGTTTGCTCAGGAAATATCATGGCTGATATAGTGAGACTTAGGAGTTTGAATTACTGAACTTCCTCAAGAGGATAGTTAAGAAAATAGATAGGAGGGTTTACCAGATGGTCCTTTTGGAAAGAAAGAGTGAGAGTGTGAGATTTGTCAGGGTTGAAAGACATTTCCAACAGCTTGACCAACTTGTGATTTTTCCAAGGTCTGAAGAGGGGGAAGAGGCTGCAGCCTGCCTAACTGGAGGATGAGGGATGTCATAGCAGAGTGTGGAGTCATCATTAAATAGATAAAGAGATCATTGATGAAGATCAGGAATAGGACTGGGACGGTGCACTGCCTTGGGGCAATCCAGCCTTGACAAGGAGGGGGAGATGAAAGGATTCAATTGAGTGCCACATGTTGGCTGTGCGAGTAGAGGTGCAACTCCTCTTGTGTTGTGAAGACTCAACTCATCAAAGTAGTCAGCACGAAAACGAAAAAAGGTGTATTATATATCCATGCACGAAAAATTGGCCACAAGAAATGCAGGTAATTGAATGACCATGAGACCAAATATGACAGGTTTTACTTTATTCTTTTTTAAATATTAATCAACGGCTTGTGTAGAGATTTATAGATATACAAATTGTGTGGCAAAGACATTACGAGACATTAATGTACTGTTACATGAAATGCAAGGACATGCAGAAAGATGAAGGACAAATCAACGTAGTACAGCGCCTTCCATAAATATTGGAACGGTGAAGTAAAATTTGTTATTATTGCTATATATAATCAAGAAATATGAATTTCAGATTCAAAGATGAATATGAGGTAAGAGTACAGAAGGTCTGATTTTATTTCTTAGTATTTGTTTGCATATATGTTTTTACCATTGTAGAACAATAGCACTTTTTAATTTCAGTCCCCAATTTTAGGTAAGCATAAGTATTCGAACAAATGGCTGACAGATGTTTCTTTTTGCATTGATTGTTGACAAATAAAAGAACTGTGAATATCTAGTCTTGGTATTAGCCTTTATTTTTTGCCTTTGGAGTGAGTCGGTATAAACCAACGTGAAGACCGGAGGACTGTCGACAAAAGAAAAGCAAGCAATTTGGAAGCTGAAAGAAAAGAAGAATTCAATGATAACCAAAGCAAAAAAACATCAGGCAGAGCAAATACAACAATTTGGAATATCTTAAAAAAGAAAGAAACTACTAGTGTGCTTAGCAATAGACAATAGACAATATCTACCATTCACAGAAGACTTTGACAGTAGAACTACAAAGGCTACACTGCAAGATGCAAACCCCTCCTCAGCACCAAAAATAGAAAGGCCCAATTAGAATTTGCCATGAAGTGCAGAGGTGAGCCAGTCGAGTTCTGGAACAAAGTTTTATGGACAGGTGAGACCACGATAAACATTTATCAAAGTGACGGAAAGGAGAAAGTGTGGAGAAAGGAAGGAACTGCATATGATCCAAAGCATACTACCTCATCTGTGAAGCATGATGGAGGTAATGTCATGGTTTGGGCTTGCATGACTGCCTCTGAAACTGGCTAACTCATCTTTATCGATGATGTAACTAATGATGGCTGCAGCAGAGTGAATTCGGAAATGTACAGAAACATTTTTTTCTGCCTATGTACAACAAAATATCTCCAAACTCAATGGGCGCACTTCACCATGCAGCAAGACAATGACCCAAAACACACTGCCAACACAACCAAGGAGTTCATCAGGGGGAAAAAAAGTGGAAGGTTTGAAACTGGTCATGTAAATCTCCTGATTTAAATCCAATGGAGCATGCATTTCACTTGCTGAAGAAGAGACTAAACTCAGAAACCTCCCAAAACAAAGAACAACTGAAAATGGCTGCAGTCTCTCTCTATCGAGTGCAGCCTGTGGCTGCTGGTTGCATCATCGGTTGGGACGCGGCTATGCCGCAGATGTAGTATCCCCCTTACCAGTACACTGGTGCTCATTTTGCCGACCTCAGAAGGATGACAGGCTGACTCAACCTCCTGGTGTATTTTAATTCAGCAGCCAATGGGGCTTGAACTCAGGACCCTAGGATCTCAAGCCGCCACCCTATCCACGAAGCCAACACCAGGCTTAATGGCTGCAGTAAAGGCTTGGCAAAGCATCTCAATGGAAGATACCAAGAGTTTGGTGATGTCAATGGGTCACAGGCTCGATACAGTTATTGCATACAAGGGATATGCAACCAAATACAAGCTAGTACACTACTTTAATTTCCTTGAAGTTAATCTGTTCCAATACTTATTTGCTTTTTGAACATAAAAAAAGTGCTGTAATTGTTCCACAATGGTAAAATATATGTGCATAGAAATACCAAGAAATAAAAGCTGATGGTCTCTACTCTTTCCTCATCGTCATATTTAGATCACAAATCAAAATGTCTTGAGAACATAGCAATCACATCCTACTAAAAATGCAATTTGATGCCTGTCTGTCTGATGGTTTTTTGATCACGATACATTCGATCGTTACTTATCCAATCTCAACCAAATTTAGCAGAAGGGCTAAGGGGTTACACAATGGAGGTTGTAGCAACTTCATTTCCCCCTCTTCCCAAGGGGGTGTTCTTCCTTTGGAGAAGTCCATGTTAAGGTGTATATCCGTGTTAAGATAGCGAATCGTGGCATTTTTCCAAGTCTGATTCAAATAACAAAAGTAACAACAACACTAAGGCCAAAAAAAAAAAATGTTGCATTGGCGTAACGGGTCACTGAAAAATAGGGGAGGTCGGTCGGGATCTTTATTTTTTTTATTTTTATTTTTTTCCTAATAAATCCCTCCCAAAATCTCCCCCGGCTCGAGTACCACCCTTTTTGGCGGCGGGTTCTGTCCGAAACACTTCCGGGTTTTTGCGATCGCGATCGCAATCAACAAGATACTTGAAATCGATAGCAAAAAAACAAAAAAAAAAACGTAGGGTCGGGCGGGTTACGCCAATGCAACATTTTTTTTTTTTTTGGCCTAATGATAATAGCAACACTAACTACAGGAGACATTCAAATATTGTGGAGGATATAATTGAAGCAGGCACAGTCTCATGACTGCACAACATTGCTTAATTGACAGATGAATGAAATTGGTTTATTAAAAATAAATTTACTGAACTTATTTAAAATTGAGCATGCATCAAATGAAGGTAAATAAATTACGAACATTTTATTAATAACCATTAAAAACTTCAATGTAGTCATGCACAGTTTAATATCATCTTATTTTATTTGAACAAGCAAATGCAATCCATCGCTTTGCTGAAGGGGATATAAAGAGAATGGGGGGAGGAGGGGGAAAAGAGAGAGTGAGGAGGGAGGGGAGAGTGAAGAGAGGGATGGATAGAGTGGGCGTGGGGGAGAGAGGAGGAAGGGGAGGGAGGGGGGAGAGCAAGGAGGGGGGAGAGTGATAAAGTGGAGGGAGAGGGCGACATTTCACCACACCTCGCTATACACACTGGGAGGTACGGGGTGTGAGGAGTGGTGGAAGTGAAGAGAATGGGGAAGCAAGGAGGGGGGAGTGGGGATGGGAAGCGGGTGTGCTTGACTTGCGTTTTGATAGTCGGACTAGAAAAGGGGGGGGCTCGACTTGCATTTGGGAGGGGACTTGAAGGGGAGAGGGGGGGGATGGTCGCCTCTGCCGGCATTAGTACAGGATTGAACAAAATGGGGTACATTAAAACCACATTCAAACAGGTTAGCAAAACTACCTGCCACTTTCAAGCAACACATACCATTTCAAAAAAGATTATAACATGGGCTTCTCTGAAGGTATGCGACCCAAACTACAGCTGCCACCCTGTTTACCTGCTATGGAACTGGATCTTTCCGAGGGGGGCCACACACTTCCAAGAGATGTCCAGAGTGCCAAAGAGTGCACCAACTGGAAAAATGAACACCCCTCCAGCAGTTAGACCTGCCGGCAAGCCCAACCCCACAGTTCAAACCCCGAACCCCAGCTCAGGCCAAGAGACCCCTAGAGCCCATCGCACACTAACTGCAATGCTTATAAATGTTTGGAGATTTGTTAGTGTTTTGTGCCTTTATTTCTTTTCAGCACACATTTTACACTTGGGATGCGATAAGCCCCAGAATCTCTCAACCTGAGCCAAATCTCAAAATTCAAAACCACGGAATCAAACCCAGCAGCAGCTCTGACTGCCAAAAAAAGTGCACATTTGCACAACCTGCACACTCCCTGATTCTCAGGTCAGGTCAGGTATGGGAGCAAGTGCCAGAACAGCACGTCGCTGCGTCCACTTTCCGCCGGTACTCCAGGGGCCTCCATCTGGCCATCCCCCAGGCAGATGCCAGGCCCATCCCCATCTCCTTGAGATGATGGTCAACCTGTTGCAACCATGAGGCACGTGGTCGACCCACTGGCCTCCTCCACTCATGAGACTCCCTCGCTGAGAGAATCTGGTGAGCAGGATCAGAGTCAGGAAAACGAGGCACATGTCCATACAGCCGCAACTGACGCTCACGGACTATGCAGGTAACAAATCTCATCCGAGTCTCTCTCAGCAACCGCTCGTTGGACACAAAATCCGACCAGCGATAGCCAAGGATTCTCCAAAGAGACCTGGTACCAAAGGAGTTAAGTCTCCGTCTCAGATCCTTGGTCAGAGTCCAAGTCTCGCACCCATAGAGCAAGACTGGAAGTACCAAGGACCTGAAGACTCGGACTTTCGTCCTCCCGCACAGGTACCGGCAGCGCCACACCCCAAGATCCAGTGAATCCATGACTCCCCAGGCCCGACCCAGACGTCTATTGACCTCTGACTCGCAGCCAGCAGAGACATGAATATCACTGCCAAGGTAAGTGAATCTCTCCACGACCTCAACATCCTCACCACAAACAGACACAGACAGGACAGCAGCATCCAAGATGTCACCGAAAGCCTGGATCTTAGTTTTGACCCAAGAAACCCGTAATCCCAACGGCTCCGACTCCTCATTCAGCACCTCGAGGGCCCCCAAGAGGATGTCTAAAGTCTCCGCAAAGATGACTGCATCATCTGCAAAGTCAAGGTCCGAGATCTTGACATTCCCAAATGACGCACCGCAACTTGATCTCTCCGACATCCTCCCTAGAATCCAGTCCATACAAGTGCTGAAAAGTGTGGGGGCAAGTACACATCCCTGACGAACTCCAGTAACAACTGGAAATAAGTCAGAGATGATACCACCACACTTCACAGCACTCTCAGTACCAGAGTAGAGTTCAGACATCAGATCGATCAGTTTTGGTGGCACCCCACGAAGACCAAGAATCCTCCAGAGGACATCCCGATTCACTGAATCGAACGCTTTACAGAGATCAACATAGGCTGCAAGCAGCCCCTGCCGAAACTCTCGTCTGCGTTCGGTGAGGACACGAAGTGCAAGGATACGGTCAATCGTTGACCTCTTTGGTGTAAAGCCTGATTGCTCTGGACGCTGGTGCTCAAGCAGATGGTGGCGAACCCTATCGAGAATTATCCGAGCAAAGACCTTGCCCGGCACTGAGAGCAGCGTCACCCCTCGGTAGTTGTTGCAGTCTTGGCGATCACCCTTCCCTTTCCAGAGAGGGACAACAAGGCCCCTCTTCCAGTCAGTTGGGATGATGCCTGTGTTCCAGGCAGAGCACAAAACTGCATGCAACGACACGAGTGCAGCATTTCCACCAGCCTTGAGAAGTTCGGCATGGATGCCACAGATCCCTGGAGCTTTGCCCCGTTTCAACTGGTTCACCGCAGCCCGTGTTTCCACAAGCGTAGGTGGACCACAGTTGATTCGAGGGTCAGCAACAGGGACTGTAACACCCTTGACGTCCAACTCGACAGTTGGGGGATCAGCCTGGTACAACCGCTCAAAGTAACCGGCCCAGCGGGCCTTCACTTCAGACTCCTCTGTCAAGAGCCTACCACTCTCTGCTCGAACTGTAGTGCTCCGAGGGATGGGCTTGGATGAATGTAATGCGCGAATTCCCCTGTCAGCGGGACGAGAATCACCTGTCCACAGGTGATGCTCTACCCCCTCACAGATTCCTCGCACATAGGCCTCCTTGTCCACCCTCAGTGCACGTACAGTTTTACGCCTCAGCTCCCTGAACAGCTCAGCTCTGCCATTCAGCCTGGCCCTGCGACTCTGGTCAATGGTATCCAGTGTCCCTTGAGAGACAAAATTCTTCTTTGCCCTGCGGTGAGCTAAAAGGCATCCACCGGCAACATCAAGGACGGTGGTCTTGAAGGCGCTCCACAACTCTTCAGGACCCCCCAAAGCACCCAGACCCCCCCAAGTGTCCACTCAGCCTGTTCGCAAACTCCTCAGCTACTCTCTCATCCCTGAGCTTGGCAACATCCAGCCTCGGCTGGGATGGTACCATTCTCCAGGATTTAAGGTGCAGCTTTAGAGTTGCTACAACAAGCCTGTGGTCAGTATTGAGGAACTGAGCACTCCGGTAGACCCTGCAGTTCTGGATCATCCTCCAACGACCGTCAATGAGGACATGGTCAATCTCCTTTGCCACACCGCCAGCGTTGGAATACCAAGTCCAGCGATGAGCTTGTGGGCGCTGAAACCATGAACCAGCCACCCTAAGTCCATGACTTCTTGCAAAGTCAAGGAACTTAGTGCCATTCTGGTTCATAGTTCCTGACCCATGGGGACCAACACACACCTCATAACCGTCCCTATCAGTTCCAGTCGATGCATTGAAATCCCCCAAGACTAGAAGTGTATCTCGTCTGGGGCACTGATCAACCACAGACTCGAGTGTGGCGTAGAATGCATCCTTCACGGTGAGATCACTCGCCTCAGTCGGAGCATAAACAGAGACCAGGGAAATGACACCTAAGGAGTGACGAATCCTTAATCTCATAATACGCTCGTTGACCGGCGTTACCTCAATTATCATTGGGGTCAGCTTATTGGACACAGCTACAGCAACTCCTTGGGTATGGTAACCATCAGAGCGACCAGACCAATAGTAGGTGTAACCACCCACCATTATCTCGCCGCAATCCGGTCTCCGAACCTCAGAGACAGGTGATCATCCTCTCTTAGGGATAGGACATTCCAGGCACCCACCCGAAGGGACCGCCTCAGGTTAACCCAAGGAGACCGCCGTCTGGTGGACGACACCTCAGCACCACTCCGACACACTCTCCCGCAATCTGACCCAGGGATGTTACCCCGTGGTTTCCCTCCTATCAAAGATTGGGGGTCCCGAAGGCTTTGCCCCAATCCCGTCATCCGGTGAGCTGCCCTGCGAAGGGAAGCTGCACAGGAGGTACTCCCACGGAGTGGGTTTTCAGATTTTTTTGCGTTTTTGCGTTTTGCGGAATGAAGGGTTTTACGGTGGCCGGAGTGCAAATCCTGCCACCAACCTCCTAATAAGAAGTGACCCAACTGCAGGAGGACGTCCGCAGACACAGTTGGGCACTAGATATGGATGGCCGTTGGCTCACAAGGAGCTCCTCCGCCCTTGGACAGGATTTGTTTTTAATCCTGCTGGGTGTCCATATCCAAACACCCTCCTCACCAGAAAACCTGGTGGGGGAGACGGTTTAGTCTCCGACAACCCGACCATGGAACAGGTTAGTACAGGTTTACATGGTACCTGTAGCAGGTCACAGATCGAACCTGACCTGACAAGATGTTTCAATAACAAACTGTTAACCCTAACCCTAACAGCCTGACAATAACAAAAACACCACAGCACAACATAGCTACCTCCAAAACACAATACAACCACCTCTGGGAACTTATCACAACCACCCATTGTTTATCACTTCATGAAAGTTGGAAGAGGGGGAGAGAGGGAGGAGAGAGAGAGGAAGGAGGGAGGGAGAGTGATGGCAAATGAAGAGATGGGGGGAAGGGATGGATGGAAGGGATTGATGGATGGAAAGTGGATTCACAGCAAGTTCCAAAGTTGCTCATGAACACACGATACTCCAATCTCACAGAGTGAACACGAGGTGAAAGGAATGAATGATGAATGAATGAATAAGTTTCCACCTGCTGTTCCTTCGTCTGCCATTATATTCTCTGTAGCATCTGCAATGAGCTTGCATTTTGGAAACAACTCTCCTTTAATAACCTCCTCAGTACTTCACCAGAGGGTGCGTCTCGAGCATCTCGGGGCGGTGCTCAACATGACCGCTCCGAGGTGAAGATTACATTTTAAACTTTTGTCAGATTTAACTAAGATAATGGAACACAAGTTTCACCGAACATTGTCTTGAATGGTTGATTTGTAATTTTATCTATCTATAATTCCAGCAATCTGTGTGTGCGTGTATGCGTGCGTGTGGGTGACCGCTGCTTCTCGACAACCACTGGTCCAATCCAATTGAAACTTGCCAGGTATATTGCTGGGGACCTGAGTATGTGCCTTTTCAAGGTTTGATATTAATCGGACAAGTGCTTCCCAAGTTATGGCCATTTATTTACCAACCTATGACAGGACACGTTGCTGCGTAGGCGTGGCCGATGGGGAAAGGGCGCCATTTAGTTACCAATCACAGGACAAGTTGCTGCGTAGACATGGCTGTTGGGGAAGAGATCCTCAGCCACGTTCACCATTACGGGTTACAACGTACGGACTTCCGGATAGTGATGACTTATTGTATTCTAATAATTTCTCGATTTCCTATGCGCATTAATCGATAAACACAATGCCCCAATCCAGTCGTCGTTTACGAGAGCGAAGGAACGGCCTGTGTGGTTGTTTGAAAGTATTTTTTTTTCTTTGTTTGTTTTTTTTTTGGGGGGGGGGATTTGCACGTCCGACTAAGCACGTACGGCCACGCACGTACGGCCACGCGAGAGCGAAGGAACGGCCTGTGTAGTTGTTGTTTCTGGCACGTGGTTTGAAAGTTTTTTTTTCCATGTACGGCTATGCATGTACGGCCACGCACGTACTAGTTTTCATAAATGACAACAGCTGTAATAAAGTCATTTACACTGCAGTCTACTAGCTGTCTCGCCATGGCTTACAAACATCATTTTGGTCCATCCATCCATCGATCCATCCATCCATCGCTTTCCTCCATCCATCCATTGATAAGGAACGGCAAGCTTGCAACCGCTCAACACCATGGGGTGCAACACAGGCAGGTGGTCGATCAATGTATTTTTGATTGTGTTTATCAGAGGGACAGTGCAGGTACTTTTGCCATGTATTGCTACGGCTTGCAAGAAAACATCCAAGCAGCTTGTAGAGCGCTCACCAATGGCTTAATCACTCCAATGAAACGGTTGATGAGGAACGACAGGCTTGGCAAGCGATTCGCGATCAGTCATATTAAACACCTCCCGGAGACACCTGGAATGTCAAACAATGTCCGAATTGGACAATTGAACACTTATTTTTAGCAGTCGGAACTGCCACTGAGGTCAATTCCAGAATTTACCTTCTGAAATTCGGTTCAGGTAAAGAGGTTGTTAAGATTATGGCATGTACGGAAATGAAATAAATCCACGAACACTGACGTCTCTGGGCATTACAAAGCATTGCAATGTATCCAGCGATTCGTCAGTTTGATGAATTACTATATCCTGTGACTTTTTTTGTGGTCCTTTATATTTGGCCTACCATTTAATTTGATGGCTGGTTTTTGCCTGCTTATGATTCCACTTCAAATTATACATGTTGTTAGTCATATAATACACATGCCTTATGTTTGCTGTCGTATGCCTGTTGTCGGTTGTCTTACATTTTACCTTTAATGTCACATATGTCTTATATTAATTGTACATGTTATCATTCATATAATATATGGGAAGAAGGATAAGGGGCTGAAAACAGAGGAACTGCACACAACAATGCTTACCGAGAGGACTGGAAGCTGATGATCGTCATCTGAGTTCGGCATAAGAGCCGGCTTAAGAAGACTAAGAAGTTGTCATTTGTACAGGAAGTCTCATGTTATGCATACTGCACCGCAACTCTCACACACTGGCACTCAGTTTATACAAAGTCCTTCAACAGACTCTTTTGGAAGGGGATTTGAAACATTAGATGCCATAACTTTTGACTGAAAAAAATCACAATTTACATCTTGAGAGGCCAACTACATATTTGTGCACAAAGGTGGCAAATTGGTCACCACCCCTTTTGGCGTTCTCCGAATCCCTCTCACAAGAACCCCTACAGCCTACACACCCGTTGCCACCCTTCCTCTGTTCTCCATTAAACCTTTTCCATATTCTTTCACATCCCCTTCTCTATGCTCTGCTTTCCTGAAATGTTTTTTCAAATCTTCCTTTCTGAAACCCCATTCCCCACACCTATACACCATTTTCACATCCAGTGAGATCACAGTACTCATGTCATAAATGTATTGTTTCATGCAATAAAACCTAATTTAAGAGTTTATACCTGGACCGAGGTTCAAACCCAGGCGAGGTTATTTGGGAAGCACAAAGATGGCTTTGACACGTGTATCTCATTTTGTATGGACGACCAAGGTTATTCATCTTGACTGAAAGAATCATCATCTCTGTTTGTAAGGGGGAGGTGTAGCACGTCAGATTGAAAAAACTGCGGATTGAATGCTTCACTTGCTTAGCGTTTACTCAAGTGATCCTTGATAGGATCAGACATCATTTTCTGAGAAAACATGTCAAGCAATCTCGTATCAACCTCGGCATGCAAGTCGGCACTTGATTGAATTTTCACGTTATACATTCATGCTGAGCGCTTATCGTGAATACTGACACCCAGCTTGTGTTGATCTCAGATAGCCGCTCAGCTCTGATATGATGAGATTAGAACAAATCTTAGTTTTCAAGATGTCTCCCTGCAGAGATTATTGACAGCTTTTACATCTTTTACCTGTCTGGATGACGGTAAACAATCTGAGAGAACACATTACGTTCCAAGTTATAAAAAGGTGATTGCCAAGGGTCTGTCTGTCTGTCTCTCACTCTGTCTGTTTTGTTCTGCTGGAGCAGTCACATGTCAATGATTGCACTGGGTGGTTTGCTGTTGCCATCCTAATGGCAGTGAGAGCATGAAATTAGGAATCTGTCCAGGTTGCCAGCTCATTTACTCTTTGCAAAAGACAATGTGGGATCTTTAATCTCATTCGCAGCTTGATCGAGCATAAAATTGAGCATATATATTGATCGAGCATATTAATACATAAAAATTTGTTCATGCAAATTGGAATGTGGCACTAAGCTGACCAAATGTTGTTCGTATTTCCGATGCAAGAGGAGGGATGGCAGTTAATTCTTGAAAAAGCAGAATGGCACTTGGTCGGCTGAATAGTTTACATTTTGTATCCCAGTGATAGGCCAGATCTGAATCTGGACCTGAAACAGAAATAAACTAGAAGAGAACTCAGTAGAACACATATCTCCACCACATAATGCCTGATCCACGAGAACATATCGGGACCAATACATTTTTAGATCCTCGTGGAGGATCTCAAAGTCTTACTCACGTTGTTGTTCTTGTGGACTTTTTTGTTTCACAGCCTACAGTTTTCATCAAACTTCCTGAAACTTGGCATATATATGTAAAAATTCCCTGCGCAGACAGTAACCATCTCCGATTTTGAAAATTCCTCCTAGAAAAAAAGTTATGACGTCAAAATATCTCCGCTAATGGAAATCACCTAAAAAATTATCTCTGAAACTAGGCAAGCTTTTTGAATTCTGTTTGCGGGAATCGAACAGGGCATTAGCAGAGATGAATTAACAAACATATGATACATCACTATGACGTCATATCAATTTTTATGACGTCATTCCTATTTTTTGACATTTTTTGTTTTACAACCCAGAGTTTTCATTGGATCTTCGTGAAACTTGCCATGTATATGCAGAAAGCCCACGCGCAGGCAGTAACCATCTCCGGTTTTGGAAATTCTTCCGAGAAAAAAAGTTGACGTCATAATATCGCCGCTAATGGAAATCACCTATACCATTATCTCCGAAACTAGGCAAGCTGTTTGAATTTTGTTTGCAGGAATCAAGCCGGGCATGAGCACAGATAATTTATCGCAAACCTGATACATCACAATGACGTCATATTCGTTTTTATTTACGTCATCATTAAGAGGATGAGGATCTTAGCTCATTCGAGCTTGTTGAGATATCGTGCTATATATCGTTTTTGGCCCTATCTCTCAATGGTGAAGAATCACTTTAAAATTCTAGTCGTCGGATCCGGATTCGGATCTTCACCAAAATCAAATCAATTCGTCATGGTCACACACCAAACATGTTCACCAGGTTTCATCCGAATCTGTGCACAACTTTTTGAGATATCCTGTTCACGGACAAACAAAGACAGACAAACAGACGGATGAAAACATAACCTCTCTCTTCCTTTGGTGGCAGAGGTAAGGATGTGGAAGAAGTGAAGGAAGAGGTGCGGAGGGTGGAAGAAGAAAGTGGCAAGGGGTTATGAAAAGAATATTGCAGGAAGGCGAATGTTCGGAAGGACGGTGGTAGTGGGGGGAAGGGGATGGTGTTGGATTATGCTTTTCCATTTATTCATATTGTATGCAGACAGCAACTATGATGTCTCAATTGTGTAGCATAAGTCACTACAGAAGCCTTCAGTAACACAATAATCTACTGCCAAAGTATTTAAATGTCATCCTGAGTAATGCAAAAGAAAACTGCAACTGCACTAGACAGTTTTATCCGATGTGTGTTACTCCTGTAATTCTTCCTCTATAATCAGTTTTACATTGTATTTTCCTCCTCCAGGCCAGTAGTCTCCAAATGAAACGTCACAACAATAAATCAACAAAGGTCCTCCTCCATTTGCAAAGGCTCCACAGACAAATCATGCGTAATACTGTTTAATATTACATTTCGATGCTCAAACGTTTTTCCAAGAATAGCGGGTATGAAACATTGATTTGCATTTTGATGACTGGATCAATGAAAATAAACAAACAAACAAGAAAGATGTCGTGTATAGCACAACACTTTCAAATTCCAAATAAACGACAGTTACCATGGAAACAACAACTTGGTAATTTCGAAAATTTGACTTATCAAGTGTTTTACATGATTTATTGTTATGCGTAACAAATTTATGCCTGGTGATGGCTTAATGGTTTGGGTGGTGGGCTTGGGATCCTAGGATCCTGACTTCAAATCCCACTCAGCTGTTGAATTAATACCAGGTGGGGTTGACTCCACCTGTCATCCTTCTGAGGTTAGTAAAATTAGTGCCAGCTTTCTGGTATCCTGTGTTGGACTGGTGACCTGTCCATGATTGTTCCCAATAGCCAAGGAGACTGCTTAGGTAGCACAAATGCTCTGCACAGAGTATGATCCCAATAGATGGATGGATAACAAATTTGGTTGATACATTTTACAATTGTTGCCTAATGGATGTTTTGCATGTTTCAGATGGCCTTGACTTTGGCCCTAAGTTTGACCAAATTTTCGTTACATTTGCCACATATATGTGCAAATAAGCTGTGTAAGTTTCAATTTGAGATCTTGAAAAATTAATGAGGTATGGTAATAATAAAATCACAAAAAGTCCCGTTTGATTATAATGGAGGTGAAATTGTTGTCATGGAAACCGTTGACGTGTCAAAACAGATAAATTGATCATTCCGGTTTTCGTTCAACCAATTCAGCGACCCAACGTGCAAATCATGTTCAAATTTCAAGTCAATTGGATGAAATTGACAACTTTATAAAATCAACCTTGAGGTTCAATTTTTTGACCCTGACTGCTTGAGAAAATGCTTGACTGGAAATGATCGCCCAACCACCGATTTTAAAGAGCTGTTCGAGTTGAATGTAGTGACACAAATGGGAAGTCTCAACAATGATTCTGTGCCAACTTATCTCAAAAAGTATGTCAGGAAACACGACCTTGCTTTTGACCTCAAAACAATAGGCATCTAGCTTTTCATTAGCTTCACCAGTTGGTTAAGTTTCGGTGGATCTCAAAAAGTATGTCAGGAAACATGACCTTGAGCCTTTTAAAATCAAAAACAAGAGACTATTACCTTTTGACTAGCCATATGAGTTGGTTCAGTTTAATGAAGATCGGTGTAGAATTGCGACGTGTAGGCAACTGATTGATGGACAGACAGACAGACAAACATAATCAGGAAACTAATTTTGATTTTGCAAGTAATGAAAGAATCAAACTAGAAAGTATCTGAAAATGCAACGCCCATAAGCTTTGTTTCAGACTTCTTTTTCTTCTGTATGCTAAATGGTACCTTTGACCTTTTGACCAAATTATTAATTTGTCTTCTCCATAATCTCATAATAAAGCATTGCTGAAAATTTGATGACAAAAGCTCAAATGGTAAAAAGGTTATGGCCTGGACACACACACCACACACCACACACCACACACACACACACACACACACACACACACACACACACACACACACACACACACACACACACACACACACACACACCACACACACACACACACACACACACACACACACACACACACACACACACACACACACACACACACACACACACACACACTTTTCTGAGTCAAATGTACAAACCGGTCATATGTGAATTGGGTACTCTTTTAGTATACTTTAGCACCATCTGTTACCTATTAGGCCTGGTGTTGGCTTAATAGTTAGAGAGGTGGGCTTGGGATCCTCGGGTCTTGAATTCAAATCCTGCTCCCTGCTCAGCCATTGAATTAATACCAGGTGGGGTTGACTCAGCCTGTCATCCTTCTTAGGTTGGCAAAATGAGTACCAGCTTGCTGGGATGATTGCGCCATTTGAGTATCTGGTATTGGAGTGGTGACGTGTCCAGGATTGTGCCCAATAGCCCAGGAGACTGCTTTGGCAGTACTGATGCTCTGTATAGAGTATGGTCATGATGGATGGATGGTTACCCATCACTGTTAACCACTGCCTTGCCTAGTTCCTTAAACAATGTCAAGCAACTATGTACACTTACACGACTAATCTTACGAATCATAATATTTTCCTTTAGTTATTCAAATGTCTTGTGTAGTTTATGGTTTCTTGCAGCACAATAGGCCATATTAATATTTTACAAATGCAAAATGAGGGAAGTTTTTGACACTCCCTTCCTTTCCATATGCCTCACATGTTTCCTTTCCCTTTATTCTTTCTTCTCCCTCCCCAACAACTACTATACCCTACTTTCTCTCTTCCCACTACACACTCCCCCCTTCTCTTCCTTTTCTCAATTATCATCTCCTTCTATTCCCTTCTTCCTTCTATCTTGCATGGATAATTTGAAGATGGTCTACCTGTTTACATTTCATCCATAAGACTTTTTTCCCCCCTTTGACCTCACCAATGTCTTTTTTAAGATGTGATGTCGAATTTTCAAGAACAAGGAAGGCAATGTGGCTGAATACGATGGAGTAGCAATGCCCCCCTGACGGGCAAACTGGGATCTTCCACATCCAAGTACAAAATGACAAAAATGCACTCAAATAATCTTTCATGGTCAATACACCTTCAATGTTGATATAATATTCTTATATTTTGAAAACAAATTTTCAAGGAAGACCAACATCAAGAATACAAACAGAAAAATATGCTACAATTGATGAGTGTCATCTACATGCTAAGATTGAGACTTTCTGACCTATCGTTGCTGTGGATAATTAAAAAAGATCATGAGCAGGTAAGACCAACTTAGAGGATTGACCAACCTGATTCCTTGGGGCCTCGGTTGAAGTGGGCAATAAAACAACCAAGATGAGGAGTCCTTAGAATAGATGATACAGAAGAAAACGGTAATGAGTTGACAGATTGAAGAACTAACTATGAATGAAGGTGATGGACATGGATGAACACAGATTGTTCTCACCTACAAGCTTTACTTCTGCAACAAGTAAACCTTTATTTACCTTGTTATCCAAATCTATAGCTGATCTCCAATTGGAAACCAAACAAAAACAACAACAAAATCTTCACATCATTATGTTCGTTATCAAGCTCTCAAAAACCACAAAATGGCAAATCTTCACCAACAGGGAAAGCAGCTATTTATGAAATTGAGCTTCTTTTAAAATTGAGAAAAACGAGATGGCCTAGAAGCAAATTGTAATTTTGTATGCATGAATTTTAGAGGATGTGCCAATTATGTTTTGTCGTATGTAATGTACTGCAATATTTTCAAACAATGTATCTCACAGTTTTCGAGATTAAAGCTGATTGAAGGGTGCTTATTGAAACGACTCATTTCGGAGGGAATAATGCACCACGTGAGTGAATCTGCAAAAAAATGGAGAACAAAAAAAAAAGAGGGAAATATTCAATACACCGGCCTTATATTCACACCGTTGAGTGTGCCCTTGGCAATGGATAAGTCTAATTATTCAGCCTCCCAGGCAGATATTTAGGTCTAATATAACAATCCAATTTATAGTGCTAATGGAATATGGCATTCGGATCACAGTGAGTGGGCAGTAATAAATGTTATTTTTCACACATGAGCACGTGGGATGTCTAAGTGTGAAACAGTAGAAATTCTGCAGATTATATAGCATGGAATATGCATTGGAGTTTGTCTGTGCAGCGGTTATGTTTTCACCCATGTCTGTTTGTCTGTGACTTTGTTACTTGGCATAAAAAATTTTTTGCCAAGTATGTTGATCTGATCCATTAGTTTGTTTGTCTACAGCCCAAACCACTCAACCGCTCGTTGTGAAACTTTCACAGATTGTCGGCACCATCCCTGTGATGGTGAAACGCCAAAGTTTGGCAAGGTCAACATCAGCCAAAATGTCAACATAGGCCAAATTTCGAAAATGGTCAATCTTCCGATTGACTTTAAATTTGAAGAGGATTTTCATATCAGGTCACTCAATTCAACCACCAAATATTTTTGAGGTCAACATAGGTCAAAAGGTCAATATAGGCCAGAATTTCTAAAATTGTGAATTTTCATCCGATTGATTTGGAAATTTGAAGTTATTTGAAAAACTTAAAAATTGATTGATTGATAGTTATTTCTGTTTTTCCAAGTGTCGCTCGATGAGTGATTTTTCATTTGTCCGTTTGTCTTTCTGTGAGCAAGATTATCTCAAACAGTTATGGATGGATTCAGACAAAACTGGGTGGACAGGTTAGGTGTGTGACAAGGTCAAATTGCTTCAATTTTGGTGAAGAACTGGATGCAGATCCAAATACGAGTTTTTTTTTTTTAAGCGATTCGTCACTGTTGAGAGATGGGGCCAATAACGATACATGGCATGATAGTTCAAAAAGTTGTGGACGGATTATAACAAAACATGGTGGACGAGTCTGGTAGGTGACATGAACAAGCTGATTTGATTGTGGTTAAGGTGTGGATCCAGATCCGGTCGATCAGTGGAATACAAAATGTAAACTGTTCAGCCCGGCGGAGGTATGCGCTTTACCAAGCGCCATTCTAGTTTGTTTGTGACTTGGCAAAAAATTGTTTTTTGACAACTATGTTGATCGCCTCCATTTTTGTTTCGGCTCGGTTCGGCTGAGCTCGGAACGGCTCGGCTTGGCTCGGCTCAGCATGTTAGTTTGTTTGTCTGTCCGCTCACCTGCAGCCCAAACAGCTCAACCGACGGTTCTAGAATTTTCGGAGATTAATGCAACCGAACCTGCAACGGTCCCACATTGAAGTTTCCTATAATTTTCTCGACCAAAAAGGTCTGCATAGGCCAATAGGCCAATTTGAGACAAATTTTCTAAAATCCTCAAATTTTATCCGATTGACTTGAGATTTCAACAGGGCTTGCAGGTCAATTAATCCAAACACCTCGTATGTTTGAGGTCGCCATCGGCCAAAAGGTCATCAGAGACCGAATTTCTAAAATCCTTAGTTTTCAGGCAATTAACTTGGCATTTGAAAAGGATTTGCATATAAGGTGATGGAATTCAACCACCTATTATTTTTGAGGATACCATATGCCAAAAAGGTCATCAGAGACCAAAAAAGAAGATTTCTAAAATCTTCAATTTTATCCAATTAACTTGTTATTTGAAGAGCATTTGCAGATCCAGTCTCTGAAAAACAGGCACCAATTATTTTTGAGATCAACAGAGGCTAAAATCCCGATTTTGGCTAAATTGGGACAAATTTTCTAAAATTCTCAATTTTCATCCGATTGACTTGAAATTTGAAGAGCATTTGCATAGCAGGTCGCGCAATTCAACCACCTATTAATTTTGAGGGCACCATTGGCAAAATTGGGCCACATTTTGTAAAATTCCTCAATTTTCATGCAATTGACATGAAATTTGAAGAGCATTTACATATCAGGTCAGGTCAGGTATGGGAGCATGCACCAGAGCAGCGCGTCGCTGGGTCCACTTTCCGCCCGTACTCCAGGGGCCTCTGTCTGGCCATCCCCCTGGGCAGAAGCCTGGCCCATCCCCATCTCCGTGAGATTCTGATCAACATGCTGTAACCACGAGGCACGTGGTCGGCCCATTGGCCTCCACTCATGAGGCTCCCTCACCGAGAGAATCTGGTGAGCAGGATCAGCATCAAGAAAACGAGCCACTTGTCCATACAGCCACAGCTGACACTCATGGACTATGCAGGTAACAAATCTCATTTGAGTCTCTCTCAGCAACTGCTCGTTGCACACAAAGTGAAACCAGCGATAGCGAAGGATTCTCCGAAGAGACCTGGTACCAAAGGAATTAAGTCTCTGTTTCAGATCCTGGGTCAGAGTCCAAGTCTCACATCCATAGAGCAAGACTGGAAGCACCAAAGACCTGAAGGCTCGGACTTTCATCATCCCACACAAGTACCGGCTACGCTGCACCCCATGATCCAGAGAATCCATGACTACCCAAGCCCGACCCAGACGTCTGTTGACCACTGGCTCACAGCCAGAGACATGAATATTACTGCCAAGGTAAGTGAATTTCTCCGTGACCTCAACATCCTCGCAACAAACAGGTACAGACAGAATAGCAGCATCCAAGATGTCATTGAAAGCCTGGATCTTAGTTTTGACCCAGAAACCCCATAATCCCAGGGGCTACGACTCCTCATTCGGCACCTCAAGGGCCCCCAAAAGAATATCTAAAGTCTCCGCAAAGATGATTTTATCATCTGCGAGATCATGGTCAGAGATTTTGATGCTTCCAAATGATGCACCGCAGTTTGATCTCTCCAAAATCCTCCCAAGAATCCAGTCCATACAAGTGCTGAAAAGTGTGGGGGCCAGTATACACCGCTGACAAACTCCAGTAACAACTGGAAATGTCAGAGATGGTATCACCACATCTCGTAGCACTCTCAGTACCAGAGTATAGTTCAGACATCAGATTGATCGGTTTTGGTGGCACCTCACGAAGACTGAGAATCCTCCAGAGGGCATCCCAATTTACTGAATCAAGAATTTACAGAGATCAACATCGGCTGCAAGCAGACACTGCCGAAACTCTCTTCTATGTTTGGTGAGGACCCGAAGAGCAGGGATTCAGTCAATTGTTGACCTCTTTGGTGTAAAGCCTGACTGCGCTGGATGCTGGTGCTCCAGCAGATGGTGGCGAACCCTATCAAGAATTATCCGAGCAAAGACCATGCCCGGCGCTGAGAGCAGCGTCACCCCTTGGTAGTTGTTGCAGTCTTGGCGATCACCCTTCCCTTTCCAGAGAGGGACAACAAGGCCCCTCTTCCAATCAGTTGGGATGATGCCTGTGTTCCAGGCAGAGCGCAGAACTGCATGCAATGACATGAGTACAGCATTTCCACCAGCCTTGAGAAGTTCAGCATGGATGCCACAGATTCCAGGAGCTTTACCCCCATTCCAACCGGTTCACCGGAGCCTGTGTTTCCACAAACGAAGGTGGACCACAGATGATTGGAGGGTCAGCAATAGGGATAGTAACACCCCTGACATCCAACTCGACAGCTGGTGCATCAGCCTAGTACAGCCCCTCAAAGAAACCGGCCCAGCGAGCCTTCACTTCGGACTCCTCTGTCAAGAGCCCATCTCCCTCTGTTCTAACTGCAGTGCACCGAGGGATGGGCTTGGACGAACGCAATGCACAAATTCCCCTGTAAACAGGACGAGAATCACTTGACCACAGGTGTTGCTCTACCCCTCACATATTCCTCGTACATTGGCCTCCTTGTCCATCCTTAGAGCACGTACAGTTTTATGCCTCAACTCCCTGAACAGCTCAGCTCTGCCATTCAGCCTGGCCCTGTGACTCTCGTCAATAGTGTCCAGTGTCCCTTGAGAGACAAAATTCTTCTTCGCCTGACAGTAAGTTCCAAGACATCTTCCGGCAACATCAAGAACGGTGGTGTTGAAGGCACTCCACAACTCTTCAGGATCTCCCAAAGCACCCAGACCCCCCAAATCTCCACTCAGCCTGTTAGCAAACTCCTCAGCTACGCTCTAATCCTTGAGCTTGCAAACATCCAGCCAAGGCTGGGATGGTACCATTCTTCTGGATTTATGCTGCAACTTCAGAGTTGGTACAACAAGCCTGTGGTCAACATTGAGGAACTGAGTCTGGTAGACCCTGCAGTTCTGGATCATCCACCAGTGACCATCAACAAGCGCATGGTCAATCTCCTTTGCCACACTGCCAGCGTTGGAATCGCAAGTCCAGCGATGAGCTTGTGGGCGCTGAAACCATGAACCGGCCACCCTAAATCCATGACTTCTTGCAAAGTCAAGGAACTTAGTGCTATTCTGGTTCATAGTTCCTGACCCATGGGGACCAACACATGTCTCACTACCATCCCTATCAGTTCCAGTCGATATATTGAAATACCCCAAGACTAGAAGTGTATCTCGTCTGGGGCACTGATCAACCACAGACTCAAGCATAGCATAGAATGTGCCCTTCATGGTGAGATCACTCGCCTCAATCGGAGCATAAACAGAAACCAGGGAAATGGCACCCAAGGAGTGACAAATCCTTCGTCTCATAATGTGCTTGTTGACCAGTTTTACCTCAATATCATTGGAGTCAGCTTATTGGATACAGCTACAGCAACTCCTTGGGTATGGTAACCATCAGAGCGACCAGAACAATAGTAGGTGTCACCACCTGCCATGGTCTCGCCGCAATCCAGTCTCTGAACCTCAGAGAGTGCTGCAATACCGATGTCCAAACGCTTGAGCTCAGATGATAACAAGAGACAGGTGATCATCCTCTCTTAGGGATAGAACATTCCAGGCACCCACCCGAAGGGACCGCCTCAGGTTAACCCAAGGAGACCGCCGTCTGGTGGACGACACCTCAGCACCACTCCGACACACTCTCCTGCAATCTGACCCGGGAAGGTTACCCCGTGGTTTCCCTCCTATTATCAAAGATTGGGGTCCTGAAGGCTTTGCCCCAATCGTGTCATCCAATGAGCTGCCCTGCGAAGGGAAGCTGTACAGGAGTTACTCCCATGGAGTGGGTTTTCACATTTTTTTTTAATATCCTTTTCATAAGTTTTGCGGAATGAAGGGTTTTACAGTGGCCGGAGTGCAAATCCTGCCACAAACCTGCTAATACAAAGAGCCAAATTGCAGGAGGACATCCGCAAACAGTTGGGCACTAGATATGGATGGCCGTTGGCTCACAAGGAGCTCCTCCGTCCTTTGACAGGTTTTGTTCTTCATCCTGCTGGGTGTCCATATCATACACCCTCCTCAGCAAGAAACTTGGTGGGGGAGACGGTTTAGTCGCCGACAACCCGACCATGGAACAGGTTAGTTCAGGTTTACATGGAACCTGCAGCAAGTCACAGATCTAATCTGACCTGACCTCACAAAGGTCAGGTCGCCGAATTCATCCACATCTTAATTGTGAGGTCAACGTGGACCAAAAGGTTATCACAGGTGAAATTTCTAAAATCCGCAGTTTTTATCTGATTAACTTCAAATTTGAAGGGCATTTGCATATCAGGTCATTGAATTCAACCACCTATTAATTTTGAGGTAAACATCAGCCATAAGGTCAAAATAGGGCAAAGGGCCAAATTTTCTAAATTTCTCAATTTTCATCTGATTGACTTGAAATTTGAAAAGGATTTACATCTCAGTTCACTGAATTGAACCACCTATTCTTTTTGAGGTCAACATAGGCCAAATGCATAAAATCCTCAATTTTAATCCAATTTCTTGAAATTTGAAGAGCATTTGCATATCAGGTCACTGAATTCAAGCATCTATTAATTTTGAGGTAAACTTTGGCCATGTGGTCTAAATAGGCCAAAAGGTCAACACAGGTCTAATTATATATATATATATATATATATATATATATATATATATATATATATATATATATATACATACAGTCATCCCCCGCTATATCGTGGTTCAGCTATCGCTCCGCCGGTTCATCGCGGGTTCTCCCTTGGAACGTGTGGTGAATGGAAGGTCGTGACGTGTGATCACATGTTGCCCGGCTCGAGCACAGAAGAGATAAAGCCGAGGTTCGGCTCGGCCGCGGGGTTTGTCCCTGGGGCATTGCCGTTTTATGTCGGCGGCTCACTTGGTGCTCATTGAATGGTGATAATACTGATTGATATATAATACTGATTTATTTTGCGGTGATTAGTTGCGCGTGTGTACCTTACTGCTTGTACTCCATGCTGCGTCTGTATTTCCTGGTGTGCCCGTAGAAGCGGCTTCAATCAAATGGAATAAAGCCTAAATTCTGAAGGTTCCTCTCTCGTCCTCATTTCAATTTATTCCATTTGGTTTTCTTGGCTCTCTCAACCAACGATGGACAAGATCTACAAACCCGAGAGGTTCGACGCAGACCCAAACGCGACTGACTCAGAAATGAAATGGTCGCATTGGTTCTGTTCCTTCTCACACTATCTGACCATCATCGAAGAGGGAGCTGACAAATTGGCCGCCCTCGTGAATCATGTCTCGCCCAGCGTATACAGGCTCTTCTCGGAGTGCGACACTTACGAAGCAGCGATCGACGTGCTGCAAGCGCTCTACGTGAAGCGCAAGAACGAGGTATACATACGACATCTTCTCAACACACGCAGGCAAGCATCCGGGGAGACAATCGATCAGTTCCTGCAAGCTCTGAATCAGCTGGGAAAAGACTGCAGCTTCCGGGCCGTAAGCGCCGAGGAACACCGAAAGGAAGCGACCCGGGACGCATTCATCCAAGGACTTAGATCAGCCCACATACGGCAACGCTTACTAGAGAAAGCGCAACCCACTCTTGACAAGGTAGTTGATCAGGCTCGAGCGATGGATACGGCACAGCAGCAATCTGAGTCATTTGGGACACCGATGCTGCTAATGAACGCTGCTGCGATGGGAACTCAAGGAACCCCACTGGCACAGACACAGCCAGACATAGGGGAAGGAGAACCACCCGAGGAGCCGGATACACAGGCCACGTCAAACTCCTCAGCAACTACTCCGGTTGGTAAATGCTTCTTTTGTGGGTACAAAAGGCACCCCCGCCAAAAATGCCCCGCCAGAGATGTCACATGCATGAACTGTGACAAGAAAGGGCATTATGCCAGGGTATGTAAATCTACTCTAAGGAGAAATAAACCCACTTCTGCGGCTCTCTACTCGCAAAATAAACTAACTGCAGCCTCCCCGGGGAATCTATCCAAGGCTATCATCAACGTACGAATTAACGGGCATATGGCTGAGGCACTGATTGATACCGGTAGCTCTGAAAGTTTCGTCAACAGCTCGCTAGTGAAGGGCAGGAAATGGAAAATCCACCCGACAGACAATACGGTATGCATGGCCGCCACATCACTACAGTCCCGCGTACGAGGGTACTGCAATGTCGAATTGGACGTAAAAGGGTACACGCATCGGGATGTAAGGGTACTGGTGCTTCGTGATTTATGCGCAGATGTAATTCTGGGTCATAATGTCCTCAAGCAGCACACGAGCGTCGAAATACCCTTTGGAGGAAGCAAACCTCGTCTGATTTTAAATGCCTTGACTACCGCGGAGGTAACGTCCCCCCAGCTGTTCGCTAACCTGTCGCCGGTCTGCAAACCGATAGCGATCAAATCGCGGCGATATACCACTGCTGACATGAATTTCATCACTTCAGAAACCAAGCGATTACTGGAAGAGGGAATTATAGAACCGAGCGATTCGCTATGGCGCGCACAGGTGTTGGTAACCAGCAGTCAGAACCATAAGAAACGAATGGTTGTCGATTATTCCCAAACGGTCAATCGCTTTACCCAACTCGATGCCTACCCCCTGCCGCGCATAGACGAGATGGTCGAACGCGTGGCCAATTATAAGATATTCAGCACCATCGACTTCCGAAGCGCCTATCACCAAATTCCCATCCGAGAGGAAGACAAACCTTACACCGCATTCCAGGCAGGTAGGCGCCTCTTCCAATTCAGGAGAATTCCATTCGGTGTCACGAATGGAGTAGCTTGCTTCCAACGGGTTATGGACGACATCATCTCAGATGAAAACCTCAAAGACACTTTTGTTTACGTGGACAATGTCACAGTGTGCGGTAGGGATCAGGGGGAACATGACATGAATCTGGACAGATTCTTGAGCATTGCTAAAAAATATAATCTGACTCTCAACTACGAGAAATGCGTATTCTCGGCAAGGTCAATTGACCTTCTCGGCTACACAATAGCCGACGGCACGATTAAGCCTGATCCTGAACGATTGCGCCCACTTCGTGAGCTACCCCCACCTCAGGACCTGCAGACAATGCGCCGGGTGATCGGCATGTTCGCTTACTATGCGAGATGGATTTCGCAATACTCCGAGAAAATACATCCCCTAGTGCATTGCAAAAACTTTCCACCAGATGCCGCTGTTGTAACAGCTTTCCGCAACCTCAAAGACGATATCAGTAATTCCGTGGTATTATTGATCGATAGCTCGGTGCCCTTCGTGGTGGAAACAGATGCTTCAGATCACGCGATAGCTGCTACGCTTAATCAGTCTGGGCGACCCGTCGCGTTCTTCTCGAGAACTCTCTCTGGAAGTGAGCAGAGACACTCGGCGATAGAGAAGGAGGCGTACGCCATCGTCGAAGCGCTGCGTAAATGGAGACATTATTTACTGGGAAACCACTTCACGCTCGTTACGGACCAACGATCCGTGGCATTCATGTTTGATGGGAAAAATAACGGGAAAATTAAGAATGAAAAAATTATGAGATGGCGAATAGACCTAGCCTGCTATCGTTACGACATTGTTTACTGGCCCGGGAGGGAAAACCCTGCTGCAGACACCTTCTCGCGGGTCTACTGCTCGGCGGCAATCAGTCGGGCTTTGCAAGACCTCCATGTGTCTCTTTGCCACCCGGGGGTAACCAGAATGGCACATTTCGTACGCAGACAGAACCTGCCCTATTCTATTGAAGATATTAAACAAATGAATGCTTCATGCCCTGTTTGTGCTGAACTAAAACCCAGATTCTATGGTTCGGCTTCTGGCAGACTGATCAAGGCCACTTCTCCCTTCGAGAGACTAAACATTGACTTCAAAGGGCCCCTGCCGACCGAGACAGACAACAGATACATATTCACTGTTGTTGATGAGTATTCAAGGTTCCCTTTCGCGTTTCCGTGCTCGGATATGACCTCGGGCACTGTCGTGAAATGTCTGTCTGACCTCTTCGCTATGTTTGGGAAACCTTCGTACATACATTCAGACAGAGGGCCATGTTTCATGTCGGCCGGGCTAAAACAATTCCTATTAGAGCACGGCATCGCAACTAGTCGAACGACGGGTTACAAGCCACAGGGTAATGGTCAGGTGGAACGATATAATGGAGTTATTTGGAAAGCCGTAACTCTGGCGTTGGAATCAAGAGGACTGGGCCCCGAGCGGTGGGAGGTTACCCTTCCCGACGCTCTGAATTCCATACGCTCTTTGCTCTGCACGTCCACCAATGCAACTCCTCACGAACGAATGTTTACTCACCAACGACGTTATGTTGACGGCCAATCGGTGCCCAGCTGGCTAACCCATCCCGGAACAGTGTTCATGAAACGCCCGGTACGACAAAGCAAGTATGAACCCATGGTGGAAGAGGTCGAACTCATCGATACGAATTCAGAATAGGCTCATGTCAGGCTCCCGGATGGCAGGGAGACCACTGTGTCGGTTCGTCATTTGGCTCCCTCAGGCACTCCTCCCGCAGGTACACCACCATCTGGCACACCTCCCTCTGACATCCCCTCCCCAGGTGTTCCCCCCCCAGGGACTCCACCCGAGAAGGGTGACGACGGAGCTGCCGCGTTCCACCCGAGAGCGATCGGGGAATCATCTCCGGCACGAGTCGAGGCTCACCAAGAGGATCGGAAGCCTCCCTCAAGTGAAACCGCCATCTACTCCCGGAGAGGCCGGCGAATAATACCCCCTCGCCGACTCAATCTGTAAAGGGGATTATCGGCATCCTCGATGCTCATGCTCCTATATGCTCGTTACATAATATATCGATGCTCATTATCATGCTCCGACAACTCAAAATAATCCTCACTGCTTGGCATGTATGCTTCTGTAGTTTAGATAGCTCGCATTGCTTGAAATGTATACTCCTGTAGCGCTGAAGTAATCATGGTGCGTTAGCTGGGCCTCTAGTTACATTTTAAAGATGGGGAGAATGTGGTGAATTGAAGGTCGTGACGTGTGATCACATGTTGCCCGGCTCGAGCACAGAAGAGATAAAGCCGAGGTTCGGCTCGGCCGCACGGATTGTCCCTGGGGCATTGTCGTTTTATGTCGGCGGCTCACTTGGTGCTCATTGAATGGTGAGAACACTGATTGATATATAATACTGATTTATTTTGCGGTGATTAGTTGCGCGTGTGTACCTTACTGCTTGTACTCCATGCTGCGTCTGTATTTCCTGGTGTGCCCGTAGAAGCGGCTTCAATCAAATGGAATAAAGCCTAAACTCTGAAGGTTCTTCTCTCGTCCTCATTTCAATTTATTCCATTTGGTTTTCTCGGCTCTCTCAACCAACGATGGACAAGATCTACAAACCAGAGAGGTTCGACGCAGACCCAAACGCGACTGACTCAGAAATGAAATGGTCGCATTGGTTCCGTTCCTTCTCACACTATCTGACCATCATCGAAGAGGGAGCTGACAAATTGGCCGCCCTCGTGAATCATGTCTCGCCCGGCGTATACAGGCTCTTCTCGGAGTGTGACACCTACGAAGCAGCGATCGACGTGCTGCAGGCGCTCTACTTGAAGCGCAAGAACGAGGTATACATACGAGATCTTCTCAACACACGCAAGCAAGCAGCCGGGGAGACAATCGATCAGTTCCTGCAAGCTCTGAATCAGCTGGGAAAAGACTGCAGCTTTCGGGCCGTAAGTGCCGAGGAACACCGAAAGGAAGCGACCCGGGAGGCATTCATCCAAGGACTTAGATCAGCCCACATACGGCAACGCTTACTAGAGAAAGCGCAACCCACTCTTGAAAAGGTAGTCGATCAGGCTCGAGCGATGGATACGGCACAGCAGCAATCTGAGTCATTTGGGACACTGATGCTGCTAATGAACGCTGCTACGGTGGGAACTCAAGGAACCCCACTGGCACAGACACAGCCAGACACAGGGGATGGAGAAACACCCGAGGAGCCGGATACACAGGCCACGTCAAACTCCTCAGCAACTGCTCCGGTTGGTAAATGCTTCTTTTGTGGGTACAAAAGACACCCCGCCAAAAATGCCCCGCCAGAGATGCCACATGCATGAATTGTGACAAGAAAGGGCATTATGCCAGGGTATGTAAATCTACTCTAAGGAGAAATAAACCCACTTCTGCGGCTCTCTACTCGCAAAATAAACTAACTGCAGCCTCCCCGGGGAATCTATCCAAGGCTATCATCAACGTACGAATTAACGGGCATATGGCTGAGGCACTGATTGATACCGGTAGCTCTGAAAGTTTCGTCAACAGCTCGCTAGTGAAGGGCAGGAAATGGAAAATCCACCCGACAGACAATACGGTATGCATGGCCGCCACATCACTACAGTCCCGCGTACGAGGGTACTGCAATGTTGAATTGGACGTAAAAGGGTACACGCATCGGGATGTAAGGGTACCCGTGCTTCGTGATTTGTGCGCAGACGTAATTCTGGGTCATAATGTCCTCAAGCAGCACACGAGCGTCGAAATACCCTTTGGAGGAAGCAAACCTCGTCTAATTTTAAATGCCTTGACTACCGCAGAGGTAACGTCCCCCCAGCTGTTCGCTAACCTGTCGCCGGGCTGCAAACCGATAGCGATCAAATCGCGGCGATATACCACTGCTCACATGAATTTCATCACTTCAGAAACCAAGCGATTACTGGAAGAAGGAATTATAGAACCGAGCGATTCGCCATGGCGCGCACAGGTGTTGGTGACCAGCAGTCAGAACCATAAGAAACGAATGGTTGTCGATTATTCCCAAACGGTCAATCGCTTCACCCAACTCGACGCCTACCCCCTGCCGCGCATAGACGAGATGGTCGAACGCGTGGCCAATTATAAGATATTCAGCACCATCGACTTGCGAAGCGCCTATCACCAAATTCCCATCCGAGAGGAAGACAAACCTTACACCGCATTCCAGGCAGGTAGGCGCCTCTTCCAATTCAGGAGAATTCCATTCGGTGTCACGAATGGAGTAGCTTGCTTCCAACGGGTTATGGACGACATCATCTCAGATGAAAACCTTAAAGACACTTTTGTTTACGTGGACAATGTCACAGTGTGCGGTAGGGATCAGGGGGAACATGAGATGAATCTGGACAGATTCTTGAGCATTGCTAGAAAATATAATCTGACTCTCAACTACGAGAAATGCGTATTCTCGGCAAGGTCAATTGACCTACTCGGCTACACGATAGCCGACGGCACGATTAAGCCTGATCCTGAGCGATTGCGCCCACTTTGTGAGCTACCCCCACCTCAGGACCTGCAGACAATGCACCGGGTGATCGGCATGTTCGCTTACTATGCGAGATGGAGCATTGTCGTTTTATGTCGGCGGCTCACTTGGTGCTCATTGAATGGTGAGAATACTGATTGATATATAATACTGATTTATTTTGCGGTGATTAGTTGCGCGTGTGTACCTTACTGCTTATGTACTCCATGCTGCGTCTGTATTTCCTGGTGTGCCCGTAGAAGCGGCTTCAATCAAATGGAATAAAGCCTATATGGAGCACGGCATCGCAACTAGTCTAACGACGGGTTACAACCCACAGGGTAATGGTCAGGTGGAACGATATACATACACATGTGTATATATATATATATATATATATATATATATATATATATATATATATATATATATATATATATATACACATACACATGTATATATATATATATATATATATATATATATATATATATATATATATATATATATATATATATATATATATATATATATATATACATATATATATATATACATACACACATACACATGTATATATATATATATATATATATATATATATATATATATATATATATATATATATATATATATATATATATATATATATACACATACACATGTATATATATATATATATATATATATATATATATATATATATATATATATATATATATATATATATATATATATATATATATATATACATACATATATATATATATATAAATATATATATATATATATATATATATATATATATATATTGTTGCGGATTC